>NC_090380.1:69245320-69581319 GCF_036365525.1 Heterodontus francisci
TGTAGCACATTCATTCTTCCTAAACTGACTGACGAACATAGGTACTCATTGCAAGAATCTGGTCATAAAAGTGTCAAAACGTTTTCTTCATACATTGAAAATTGCTTCCAACATGAATAAAGATTTTGTGCACTGTTCTTCTTTCTTAGGCACATTTTTGTATTACCTATATTTTTAAAAGAAATATATTTTTCTTTAGAACAAAGAACAAAGAACAGTACAGCACAGGAACAGGCCATTCGGCCCTCCAAGCCTGCGCCGATCTTGATGCCTGCCGAAACTAAAATCTTCTGCACTTCCGGGGACCATATCCCTCTATTCCCATCCTATTCATGTATTTGTCAAGATGCCTCTTAAACGTCTCTATGGTATCTGCTTCCACCACCTTCCCCGGCAACAAGTTCCAGGCACTCACCACCCTCTGTGTAAAGAACTTGCCTCGCACATCCCCTCTAAACTTTGCCCCTCTCACCTTAAACCTATGTCCCCTAGTAACTGACTCTTCCACCCTGGGAAAAAGCTTCTGACTATCCACTCTGTCCATGCCACTTATAACTTTGTAAACCTCTATCATGTCACCCCTCCACCTCTGTCGTTCCAGTGAAAACAATCTGAGTTTATCCAACCTCTCCTCATAGCTAATGCCCTCCAGACCAGGCAACATCCTGGTAAACCTCTTCTGTACCCTCTCCAAAGCCTCCACGTCCTTCTGGTAGTGTGGCGACCAGAATTGCACGCAATATTCTAAGTGTGGCCTAACTAAAGTTCTGTACAGCTGCAGCATGACTTGCCTATATTGATACTCTATGCCCCGACCAATGAAGGCAAGCGTGCCGTATGCCTTCTTGACTACCTTAATTTAGTCAAGCTTTCTGATGATCACTTTTGGTATTTTTCGCACCAACTGATCAATATTTTCAAATATTCTTCTACAGCCATGACCACCTTACGTATGTCCTTGGACACTGGAGAGTTCCCTCATTTGAGCAATCACCTCACTCATGTTATTCTGTTAGATCAGGAAAAAACATTTGATCTATTACACAGAGCTCTCCAATATCAAAAATGCTCCAGGGCATTTAAGAAAAGGTTGTGCTTCTAAAACTGTAATACTGTACTATCTCAACAAACCAAGGATAGGAAAAATAACCTTTACTAATATGTTTATTATTTTCTCAAGAATCTGAACAACTGCTTGAATTTCACAGTCTACATTCAGAAACATGCATAGGCCCACAAATGACCAGAATAACCAATTCATCCATATCATGATGATCCAGGGATCTGATATTTCATCTAAAAACATGGGCACTTTGACTGGTCAGTGAAATGCAACACTTTGTGGCCAACTGTCTCTTCCCTATTGAAATTAAATGTCATTTGACTGCAACAACAACTACTATTTTCATTTATACAGTCCCTTTAATATAGAAAGCCAGAAAGGCCAGGCTAAACAGAATAGAGACCTGTCAGACAGCTTCCCTGTCTCCAATGGTGTTAAGCAAGGGTGTGTTTCGGCACTGACCCTTTTCTCTATTTTCTTCAGTATGATGCTTCAAGAGGCAAAGGCAGGCTTGACAGCTGGCAGTCTCTTCAACCTGCGATGACTACTGGCACACACCAAAACCACAGAAAAGCTTATCGTGGAGCTTCTGTTTGCTGATGATTTTACTCTTCTGGAACACATGGAGGAGGCAATGCAGCTCATTGTTTCTCTTAGGCAGCAAATGCCTTTGGCCTTACTATTAGCCTAAAGGATCAGAAGTGCTGTACCAACCATGGCCCCGAGGAAATTAAAATCCACCAGTGATCAGCACTGACAGTAGAGACCTCAATGCAGTAGAACAGTTTATCTATCTAGAAAGATTTGCATTTATATATAGCGCTTTTCATGGCCAACAGACATCTCAAAGCATTTTAAAGTCAATGAAGTACTTTTTTGGAAGTGTAGTCACTGTTGTATTGCAGGAAACAAACCTGGGTAGCATTATTTCAAATGATGCCACTGTCAACAAAGACATAGACAAATCGATTGTCCAAGGCCAACAGCTCCTTTGGTTGCCTCTCTAAATGTCTCCGGTGAAACCATTCACTGCACACCTACCAAAATTCAAGTATACACAGAGGTTGTCATCACCACCCTCTTTAATGGGTCAGAATCATGGGTTCTGTACAGAAAACAAATGTGACTGCTGGAGTGCTTTCATCAGCACTGTCTTCAATCCATCATCAACATCAGATGGCAGGACTACATCACAAACGATGATGTCCTCAACAGAGGCAATATGCCCAGCATTGAATGCATTCACTTACAATGCTAATTGTGCCGGGCAGGACATGTGTCATGCACCAAGGATTCCAAAATGCCAAAGGCAATGGTTTATGGTGAATTATGCTCCAGTAAGCGACATCGAGGTGCACTGTGCAAAAGCTTCAAAGACCAGCTGCAAACAGTTTTCTCTGGCTGACAATGACGAGTGTGGGAGCAGGGGGTTGCTGGCAGAGACAGCTGGTGCACAACAACCATGAAAGCAGCCTGCAAGAGTTCGAAACAGATGTGAGATTGTTGAAGAAAGACACAGACAACGGAAGGGGCCTGGTCAAACCAGGAGGTTTTAAAAAAACAACTTTGTTTAATGGGATGTGGGTGTCGCTGGCAGGCCAGCATTTGTTACCCATCCCTAATTGCCCTCGGCAAGGTGGTGCTGAGCTGCTTTCTTGAACCGCAGCAGTCCATCTGGTGCAGCTACACCCACAGTGCTTAGGGAGTTCCAGGATTTTGATCCAGCGACAGTGAAGGAATGACGATATAGTTCCAAGTCAGGATGGTGTGTGGCTTGGAGGGGAACTTGCAGATGGTGGTGTTCCCACGCGTCTGATGCCCTTGGCCTTCTAGGTGGTAAGGTTGCAGGTTTGGAAGGTGCTGTCAAAGGCGGCGTGGTGAGTTGATGCAGTGCATCTTCTATATAGTATACACTGTTGCCACTGTGCGTTGGTGATGGAGGGACTGAATGTTGAAGGTGGTGGATGGGATGCCAATCAAGCGGGCTGGTTTATCCTGGATGGTGTTGAGCTTTCTGAGTGGTGTTGGAGTCACACACATCCAGGCAAGTGGAGAGTATTCCATCAACTCCTAACTTGTGCCTTGTCGATGGCGGACAGGTTTTGGGGAGTTAGGTGGTGAGTTATGCGTCGCAGAATTCCCAGCCTCTAACCTGCTCTTGTAGCCACAGCATTTATATGGCTGCTCCAATTTAGTTTCTGGTCAATGGTAACCCCCAGGATGTTGATAGTGGGGGATTCATCGATGGCAATGCCATTGAATGTCAAGGGGATTCTCTCTTGTTGGAGATCGTCATTGCCTGGCACTTGTGTGGCATGAATGTTACTTGCGATTTATCAGCCCAAGCCTGAATGTTGTCCAGGTATTGTTGCAGTCGTCGTCAGTCCCTCGAAACTTATGTGTCCTCAGGTGACTCTGCAGGCCAATCCTAGAACGACAGATTTTTGCACAGAGAGGACAAGTGTTGCCCTGAGGGAGGGGGGTTCTCGAGCCAGGGTCCTGCTCTCTCCTTCTGTTTTTGATGCTTCTCCACAGCAGAGTTTTTGTGGTCAGTTTCCGACTGTGTTGTGGCTTGTTGGATGAGGCGTCGCCACATGGCAGAGTTAGTGGCAAGTTCCTCCCACACACCAATGTCAATTTGTCTCCTTTTCAATGAGACCTTCAGCGTGTCCTTGAAAGGTTTTCTCTGTCCTCTTGGAGATCGGGTGCCATCTGCAAGTTGTGAAAAGAGGCTCTGCTTTGGAAGCCGATTATTTGGCATGCGGATGCAATGTCCAGACCAGTGGAGCTGATTTCATATGATCATGTGATGCTGGAGGAATTGGTTTTGGTGAAGACACTGGTGTTTGTTTGCCTGTCTTTCCACTTGACTTTGAGCATCCTGTAGAGACACCACTGGTGGAAATTCTCCAGCGACCAGAGGTGCCTTTGATAGATGACCCAAGTCTCACTGCCATATAGAAGATTGGTGACAACAGCGCAGTAGACTAAAGCCACTGTCCTCTTTTGGAGATCTCCGTTGACGAAGACATGGTTATGCAATTTTTGGAAGGCTGTTCTGTACCTCCACTTCGATGGTGACCTTTTGAGAAAGGTAGGTGTTGAGATATGGAAAGTGTTCAACGACTTCTAAAGTCTACCCATCAATAACAATAGCTGGTGATCTAGGTGCTTGTCCAGGTGAAGGCTGGTGGAGGATTTTGGTCTTGCTGATGTTGAGTGAGAGACCAACTCTTTTGTATGCGGAGTTGAAGAGCTTGAGGATGGTCTGAATGCCACTTTCAGTGTGGGCCACAACTGCACAGTTGTCAGCATATTGCAAGTCGTAAATGTGCTGGAGAGTCACTTTAGTCTTGGTTCTCAATCTGTTAAGGTTGAAAAGCTTCCTGTCGAGTTGAAACTTAATTTTGACCCCTTGTGGAAGTTGATCACGAATGAGTTCCATGACCAAGCTGAGGTAAATAGCGGAGAGACTTGGTCCAATTACACAGTCTTGCTTGACGCCTGTTCAGATATGAAAGAGCTCAGTCTCCAGTCCATTGCAAAGGATGGTTGCTATCATACCATCCTGCAGGATAGTACTATATTTTGCTGGACATCCAAGTCTCTGGAGAACTTTCCAAAGAGCTTCGCAGTTGATGGACTCAAAGGCCTTTGACAGATCAATAAAAGCCATGTAGAGCTCTTTGCATTGTTCCAGGCACTTTTCTTGGATTTGTCAAGCGACAAAGATCACATCTATGGTTCCCCTGGATGGCCGGAAACTACACTGTGTTTCTGGAAGTATGTCTTCACTGATATGTAGGAGGAGGTTCAGGATGATTCGTGAGAATCTTCCCCATTGTGGGCAGAAGGGG
The DNA here is from genome assembly GCF_036365525.1 of Heterodontus francisci. Taxonomy (NCBI): domain Eukaryota; kingdom Metazoa; phylum Chordata; class Chondrichthyes; order Heterodontiformes; family Heterodontidae; genus Heterodontus; species Heterodontus francisci. The sequence continues at coordinate 69,250,241 of NC_090380.1, forward strand.
TATACCTCTATAGTTCCCACAAATAGATTTATCATCCTTATTAAAAAGTGAAAAAAGTGAAACAATGATGGCATTGTAGAAGTTGGGAGGTAGTACGACTTCTTCCCAGATTTGTATTAAAAGGTTTGAGTTTGAGCAAGAGTTCATGATCACCATCAGATCTCTGCAGGAATGTTGTCCAGACCACAAGCCTGGTTATTCTTTACTGTTCAATAGCCTTTTGTATCTCAGCAAGTGTTGGCAGCATACCCAAATATGATCTCTTAGGCCATGATTATCTGATACTGTTGAACTCCTGATTGAGAAGGCTCCAATGGTGTTCCTACCAACGATCTCAGATAGCTGCATCATCTGTGACAAGAGTAATGCAGTCTTCAGCTTGGAGGGGGAGGGAGCACTTGCTTTTGATCCATAAATGGTCTTGGTGGTCTGGATGATGATTTGTGGAGGTTTATGTAATGTTGGATTTCATTGGCCTTCTCTACCCACCACTTATCCTTGATGACTCGTATCATTCTCTGAGCTTCAAATTTAAATAGTAAATATTCTTCTCCATTCTGCTGTGATGTAGGGCGATTTTGACACATAACAAAGTCTTGGCATTTCCGATCGAGAATTTTGTGTATTTCTTTATCATTCCTGTTCAACCAGTCTTGGAGCCTGCGAGATACAAACCCGATGGTTTGGGTACATATCTCTTCAGTCACAGATTTAATTTTGTACCAAAGCCTTTTCACACTGGCATCATTGGAACCTGAGAGAGCAAGACGGGAAGAAAGTTGCACCTGAAATTGTTCCCTTGTTTTTATGTCCTGGAGAATGTGTATGTTAAATTCTTCTCCTGGTGTATTCTCATGCTGGAACGTACGTGTCTGTGGTCTGACCAGCAGTCATTTGCATCCTATATGGCTCGGGTGATGTGCACATCCTTCCTATCTTGGGCTCGGACAATGACGTAGCCCAGGAAGCACCAATGCCTGGATCGGGGGTGTTTACAAATTGTCTTGCATTTATCTTTCTGACGAGTGTGTTTGTGATGGTGAGCCCAAGTGCACTGAATTTGGTGAGAAGACCTCATTTGAATTCCCCACTCCTCCTTTCCCGATGGTGCCCTTCCAGATGGTGTAATTGTGCCCAACTCTGGTATTAAAATCTCCCAGTAAAATCAGTTTGTCTTGTTTTGGGATGTCTGCCAACACAGAATCCAGATCTGCATAAAAGAGCGCTTTGGTTTCGTCAGTAGAATAGAGTACGGGAGCATAATCATGATTGTGGCCCATTGGTTGTCATGGAGTTGAAGGCGTAGGGTCATGAGCCATTTGTTAATGCCAATTGGAAGCTCTAAGTATATCTGGGATTCTATTTTAGATGGGGAACCCGACTCCATGGATGCAACAATCCTCCTCTGGCCTCTGGTTCCCCTTCCAGAAGAATGTGCACCCTCCTCCTTACTCTCTAAGCTGGCCTTCCGCAGGGAGTCGCGTTTCACTGAGAGCTACAACATTAATGTTATATCTCACAAGTTCCCGAGAAACTATGGCAGTTCTCCTTTCAAGGCGTTCACTGCTTTGATTGTGCATAAGGGTGCACACATTCCAAGTACAGAAATTCATGTATTTTCTCACTAGTATTTTTGACTGCAATGGTGGTGATCCTATTAGGTGCAGTTTCCTGGTCAGGACAGTTTGGGAAAGCTTATGTTTGGGGCACCTTTTCTAGCCCCTTAAATAAGGTGAGCAGAGGGGACCCTAAAAAGGATTGCTCAGTCGTGGATGCTGCTGCTGGAGAGCTACCTTAGTCCCAATCCAAGAGCTCAGCAACCATCAAGCAACCACCGCCTACGTGCAAATTTGAGACTAGAAGCCTCCAGGTTCACAGCCCTGTCTCCGATGTCACTCGTCCATCGCCATACGGTTTTTTGGCGCCCCGAGCAGAGGACTACGTGTGTCTTCTTTTAACCTGAGGAACTCTGTGCCCAGTCGACAACCGCACAATCTTAATGGGTTGGCAATCTTTACCCATTGATATGGCAAGCCAGGACGATTGGTGAGTGCCAATTCTACTGCAGCGTACACTGCCGTTGATGTACATGTGCCTTATTCATCCACCTGTTCCATTGTTGAGGACTTGAAAGCGTCTTGCTGCACATGGACACGGACTGCTTCAGTATCTGAGGAGCTGCAAATGGTACTGAATATCGTGCAATTATCCCCACCTCTGACTTTATGATGGAGGGAAGGTCATTGATGAAGTAGCTGAAGATGTTGGGCCTAGGACACTACCCTGAGGAACTCCTGCAGTAAAGCCCTGGGGCTGAGATGATTGGCCTCCAACAACTACAACCAACTTCCTTTCTGCTAGGTATGATTCCAACCAGTAGTGAGTTCTCCCCTTGATTCCCACTAACTCCAGTTTTGCTAGGGCTCCTTGATGTCACATTCGGTCAAATGCTGCCTTGATATCAAGGGCAATCACTCTCACCTCACCTCTTGAGTTCAGCACTTTTGTCCATGTTCGGACCAAGGCTGTAATGAGGTCAGGAGCTGAGTGGCCTTGGTGGAACCCAAACTGAGCATCAGTGAGCAGGTTGTTGGTGTTTAAGTGGTGCTTGATAGCACTGTCGACAACACTTTCCATCACTTTGCTGATGATCGATAGTAGACTGATGGGGTGGTAATTGGCTGGATTGGATTTGCCCTGCTTTTTGTGGACAGACATATCTGGGGCAATTTTCCACATTGTCGGGTAGATGCCAGTGTTGTAGCTCTACTGGAACAGCTTGGTTAGGGGTGCAGCTAGTTCTGCAGCACAAGTCTTTAGTACTACAACCTTTGCAGTATCCAGTGCCTTCAGCCATTTCTTGATATCACGTCAAGAGCCTGCAGATCAAGAATTGGCTTCTTCAGTCACCAACGACCGTGCCAACTACCACAGAGATAAGCCTTCCCATGATCTTCGCCTGCGCAGAATCTGCCATCATCATCAATATAGAAAAATGTCCAAAGGTGCTTAACAAGGGATACAGTCATGCACTGGACAGCAGGAAGTTCTACAATAGCTAAATATTTGTTAATTAATATATTTGCATAAATACCAACCTAGAAAACTAGCAGAAGCTTAACAGTTTACTTAAAGATAGCCAGTTTTAAGTACATGCCTATGATGTGTAAAAGATAGACTTGGAACCAAATGGCAGAAGATAACATATTGGTTGGTATCCTGCCATCTATGAAAGATAACGGACACGCAACAAACAGTCCATTTAGGTGGGGTGTCTTCTCTTGGCACACTTTTGCTGATGGCTGTGAAGGTCAATCCTCGAGAGGCAGGTTCTGCCACAAGTCCCTCATGTGAAGCTGCCAGGTGACGCTGTGAGTTGTTTTTTTCAGCAAGCTTCTATAGCCACTGGCTGTCGTGGTAGTGCATGCCAGTCCACAGGATGTGTTGCCATTTCCCTCTTTCACCAGCTACTGACTTCCAAGTGCAATAGTCGACATTTAGGGCCTTCATTTCATGCTTGCAAGCATCCTTGAAACGGAGCCTTGGGCACCCCACTGGTCGTCTGGCCCCAGCTACTTCACCATACAAAAGGTCCTTGGGTATGTGACCGTCTTCCATCCTGCAGACATCCCCAATCCACCGAAGCTGCCTCGGTTTGATTAGTGCCAACACACTCGGGAGCTCTGCCTTTGAGAGGACTGCTGCATTTGTGATTTTGTCCTGCCAAGATATACCCATAACGTGCCACAGACAGAAAAGATGGAAATTATTGAGCTTCTTCTCCTGGTAGCTGTAAGTCTCCCATGTTTCACAGCCATACTGAAAACACAAGCCTTATAAACCATCGGTTTGGTCCTAAGTGTCAGCTTGGTCTTATCCCATGCGTATTTTGAGAGTCGGCCAAAGGTGGTAGCTGCTTTCCCTATGTATGGGTCGAGCTCTGCATCAAGGGACAGACTGTCGGTCACTGTGGATCCAAGGTAGTGAATGTACTAACCACTTTCAGTGGGGTGTTATTTAGTGTGATTGGGGCAGAGATGCAAGACCTTGTCCCATGACCACAGTTTTCCTGACGCTTATAGTTAAGGAGAACAAGTTACAGGCACGGGCGACACAGTCCATGAGTCTTTGTAGCTGACTTTCCGTGTGAGCGACTAGCGCAGCATAAGACAACAAATAGTGAACATAATATACAGGACCTATACATATATCATAGATGTTAATATGACAATATAGGTTTGTAAATAACAAGATTAATGCCAATAGCATATTTATATAAAGAACAATTAACCAATAAATGATGACAGAGAACCAAAGTTTCAATGACAGTTTTCAATGGTTAGTTCACCTTTAATACCAGAACAGATTGCCTCTATAATTAATTTGTCAGATATACTTTATTAACTCTATATTACCACTAATTGATTTAATTTCTTTGTGCAGCTACTTTTTTGAAACATAACAAAATAGCAAACAGAAGCACAATTACATTTCCAGTCTGTTTCACTCTTTAAACTGTTCAGTCCCCTTTTGTCCCAATCTCTCTATTACAATTCCAATACTCCTTGGTCTCACTTGGCTGTTTTAGCTGGAACAAAGACTCAGTCAAGTAAGGTACAAGGTACAGACAAATTTCCTATGAACTCAGGTACTCCTTTAGGCCCCAGAAATTTTGAGTGCTGACAAGCCATTAATTTTTGCTGCTCAAAGTGATAGCCCTGCCTAATTACTGTCCACTATGTTAACAATACAATACCTTGTATTTATATAGCACCTTTAATGAAATAAACTGTTCCAAGGCACTTCATAGAAACGTTATAAAGCAAATTGACACCGAGCTACACAGAGATATTAGGGTAGATGATTAAAAGCTTGGTCAAAGAGGTAGGTTTTGAGGAGGAAAAATAGGTAGCAGTTTTGGCAGATGAAAGCAGGACCCAATAGTGCCTTATGTGATCTAGCCAGATCTGGTGCTGAATGACTAAACCAGTTGTCCATAACAAAGTATCTAACTTTCATTAAGTGTATTATGGTAAACTAAGTAATTTGGGGATGGGGGTGGGAGTTCTCAACAATTATTTTATTGAAAACAGTACAAAGTACAAGTGATGCTTCTTAGTCATAGGACAAGGGATAATGAAAAAGATGGAACATGAATCACCAAAATCCACACTACAAACTTGTCACAACATACAGATATCAATATATGACAGTAAGGAGGTACCACAGGCATGATGTATTAGCAGCATGACCATATTGAAGAAAATCTGAGTAACCTGCTGGTAACCAACAGCACATCAAGCTGTAATCAACTGATAAGACAGACATGGAGTAGTATCATCAGAGTGGGAAAAAAAAAAATCAGCATTGGAAACTCTTTTCCTGGACATTTTAGCCTGTTTGAAATTTCTCTCTCTCATACACAATGCTTTTTAAAAAGCCCTCAATATAAAAAGTTCAACTAAAAAAAAGATTTTTAAATTTGTCCTCGAGCTTTATTTGAAGCAATTTTTGAAGAACAATTGCGTAGACTGAGCGATGCTGTAGAAAAACATTGCAACAATTGGGCTAAGCCCAATTCCCATCCTGGGAAGCTGTGCACACTGAAGAACTTCTTTTGAGTTATCGGATTGATTCATCAACAGAGCTTTTGTCAGTTTTCCATAATAAATATTACATAAAAATAGTGAATCAAAAATTCAAACAGGAAGTGTGCACCATATTTTGTAAAGACGCACAGGCTCCTTGTTTTGGAGCAAATATTGCTAGATTAAATCTATTAATCGTTCGATAAAAGTATGTTCCACATACAATGAGTAAAGTGCCTTTTACAACTAGTAAAATCAGAGGATTTGTCCGTTCAAGCAGACAGGAACATCCCTTGCCTGGGGAAGGCCAACGTGAGGATCCTAGAACTTGGGACAGCTGTACATTCATGAAAAGACTGGAGTGGGTGACCCAGCTTGCCTGTAAATTACAGACATTACTGTATTCAGTCACAGGGGTAGGATTATGATCCTGCTGAGCAAATTTTGTGCTTTATTTGCCTATTACAGGCAAGGCAATGGGGTTGACTACCTTAATTCTCGGGCAACTTTGCACAGAATTCAGGACCAAGTGCCTCCCTACTTGTCGAAGCACAGATCACTGTGGTGTTGTCTATCCACAGGAAGACTTACCTGTATTGCAGTTGGAAGTGCTGTGTTTCAACGAGACTGCTCCAAGTTCCAACCTGTAGATGTGTCAGGTGGACTGAAATGATGTTCAGATTCCCTGTACCCAGGTGGACATCCTATCCAGAGAGGGAAGCATCAGTGATCAGGATGACAGGTAGGCAGGGTATGCAACTGCTACCCGCCAGAATCTTGCCTTTGATTACACCCATTATGCTTCTGTTGGTGCAGAGGTAGAGGAACTATAGTCCCCCAATGAATTGCTGCAAAATGTTATAATAGGGATATATCTGTTTTGTCTTGCTGTCTCTGTTATCCCATAATACAATATTTAATATTTCAGCCAGTTAGACTGGGTTAACACTTTGGACACAACTTTTCTTATGCGGCACTCCAATGATATCAGAAACATTAAACAGTCCTTATTCATATAATCTGTGGAGCAGAACTTCATGATCTAGACTCTATACAAATGTCTGTTCGCTGACTACCTATAACTGTATTTAAATCTGGCAACAGAGAACAAATGAAAAAGACCAGAGAGGGTACTGATATCTTTCTTTATAGGGCGGCACAGTGGTGCAGTGGTTAGCACCGCAGCCTCACAGCTCCAGGGACCCGGGTTCGATTCCGGGTACTGCCTGTGTGGAGTTTGCAAGTTCTCCCTGTGTCTGCGTGGGTTTTCTCCGGGTGCTCCGGTTTCCTCCCACAAGCCAAAAGACTTGCAGGTTGATAGGTAAATTGGCCATTATAAATTGTCACTAGTATAGTGGTAGGGAAATATAGGGACAGGTGGGGATGTTTGGTGGGAATATGGGATTAGTGTAGGATTAGTATAAATGGGTGGTTGATGTTCGGCACAGACTCGGTGGGCCGAAGGGCCTGTTTCAGTGCTGTATCTCTAATCTAATCTAAATTATTATGAGGCAATTCCACAGAACATATTTCTCTCTCCTCCCACCCTCTATTTAACCATCATCAATGCAGGGAAGTGTATTTAGACCACCAACGTACCACAAGATTGAACTGAATGTCAGATAAAGTACTGCATATTTAGTGCAACCGGCATCACTCACCAGCTGAAGACATTTGTCTTGTCTGTCACACCAGATGTTAAAATGCCATTGCACCCAAGAATTTATTTGACCGAAACATTTTGCCCACCCTGATCTGGAGATAATATTTGAGCATTATAGGTATGAAACATCATACCTCCCTTTCCAAAGTACTGTCAATTGCTCTCTCTGTCTTTAGTTGAAAGATTTTTTTTAGAGACTTCTTGAAAAGCCAGAAGGATGGTGAGGAAGAGGAGGAGAAAGGTGAGGAAAAGGAGGGTGAGGAGAAAAAGAACTTGCATTTATATAGTACCTTTCACAACGTCAAAATCACAAAACACTTTACAGTCAATGAAGTACTTTTTGAAGGGTAGTCACTGTTAAAATGTAGGAAACACAGCAGGCAATTTGCACACACTAAGGACCCACAAACAGCAATGTGATAATGACCAGATAATTTTGTTTTATTAATGTTGGTTGAGGGATAAATATTGGCCAGGACAACGGGGATAACTCCCCTACTCTTCTTTGAAATAGTGCAGTGGGATCTGCAAGGCATTTGGATATTCTTGTTATGCTGTGAGGCATTTGTTAATATCTGTTCATAAGTAGAATGTAACCAGTTGTGGTGTGGACAAGACTGTGGGACTCGCCAGGTAGTAAGAATATGGAGGTGGAGGACATGGGGACGAAGGAAGAAGAATTCTGACCGAAAACATCATCGTTGGGGTTCATATTGGACTTTTTAAAAATAAAATACAACGTAACTGAACAAGGACCCCCCACAAACGCACACACAGACAAGTCAGGACATGCCAGTGATGTGGTAGCCTCGGCTGTTACATCAAACAGCCTGTCTACAACCACTCTCATGGACAATGGCCTTTTGAAATATGTGTGAATGGTTTCCTTCTTGCATTATCAAGATGCAGATATCACATTCATGGATGGTATGCACCTAACACCCCATATCCTGCTCTCAGCAGGGGTGAGCACATGCAGGTGGTCTTGCAAAGTCAGGGTGGGATTGATAAGGCACTGAAACCCAATTGGATGACCCAATTCAAAACATTACCTTATACGTCAAGGGGCCAGGGTCAGAAAGGGGCATAAAGTCACAACTCACAAGGACATTGTTGCTGCAGCCAGGAATTGTGACTTGGTCAGTCACAGGAAGTCGTGCGGGCGAAGTCGCTCAGCGGACCTGCCCACCTGGGAATGAGCTCCTGCACGTGGGTCTATTAAGTATTGTAAGTATATACTATTGCTTGGTGAGTTAATAAAGGTGTTCCACATAAAGTGGAAATTGTATCCAAAGTCTGTTTCATGCGATTGATACTCAGTATGGAGTCAGGACCTTAGAGGGAAGTGAGACTCCTTTTTTTTATATATAAAAAGAGTCTTACAGATCTTTTATGTCCACTTGAGCGGGCAGACAGTTTAACACCTCATTTGAAAGACAAAACGTTGATTATGACAGCTCAAAAACTGGCTAGGAAAATACAAATTATACATGAGAATATAAGGAAACCTTCATCAAGCTGATGTTAATTTATTGAGTATTCATGCCTTCCAAGATTTATATTTAAAACCTGAATGTGTACCTTCCCTGTTTCCCCCTTCCACGACTCTTCTATTTGAGGGGTAGCTCATTGTAAAATTGTCACCATTGTGCCACGATACAGGTAAGTGCAACGTATCTGAGACTTGGTGTTAAATGTTCCTTCCCCTGCCACTTAGCATCTTGCTTTTGCTTAGTGGCTGCGCAGAGCAGCATTGTAGAGGTGGGGTACTGAGTAGAGTGGGCTGTGTAACCTTTTGCCATTCTTTAGAGCCGAGTGATGAATAGTATTACCACTTTGTTGTTTTAGTCTTGTCAAGAAAACAAGTGCAGTAATTCATTCGTGTTCCTATTGGTTAAAAGAGCTTTCTACAAAGTGGACAATTATTAATCCACAAGGATGCACTCTGGATAATATTTGATCCTATCTATGTCAGCATTGTTTGGATCATTGTTTGGAGTGGATCTAGTTAACTCATCTTTTTGATATCACTTTATTTCTCAAGTTGATTTTCTTCTGTTGAAAAGCAATGAATGAGCTCAAAGTGCTGCCTAATTCTGCAGCTTCTTGGCATTCAATGTTGCAGGCAAAGCCAGAAATCAGTGTGTAATTGAGATACAACCTAGTTAACAATTATACAATCAACCCATGAGGTCTCATTGATGTTAGCAGATAATTGCAGGCACAGTCAGCCTGCTATCTCTTCCACTGGTTTTCCTTCTTTCTGAATTCTGCAGCACTGACCCATTAATTAGAGACTGCTCTCTTTGAAAGAACTTCAGAAAGCACAATATTCAAGAGTCTAATTCAAAATATACTGTTTGATTCTTCAAATGACAACCTACATACGTGGAGTTTGCAAGTTCTCCCTGTGTCTGCGTGGGTTTTCGACGGGTGCTCCGGTTTCCTCCCACCACCAAAAGACTTGCAGGTTGATAGGTAAATTGGCCATTATAAATTGCCCCTAGTATAGGTAGGTGGTAGGGGAATAGAGGGACAAGTGGGGATGTGGTAGGAATATGGGATTAGTGTAGGATTAGTATAAATGGGTGGTTGATGGTCAGCACAGACTCGGTGGGCCGAAGGGCCTGTTTCAGTGCTGTATCTCTAAATAAAAATAAATAAAAAAATAAAAACCTCCAGACAATGCAACACTCCTGCAGCACTGCACTGAAGTGTCAGCCTAGGTTATGTGCTTATAGGCGGAGGCGTAGTGGTAATGTCACTAGATTAGAAACTAGACTAGTAACCCAGAGCCCCAGGCTTATGCTCTCGAGTCATGGGTTTGAATCCCACCACGGCAGATGGTAGAATTTGAATTCAATTAATAAAGTTGGAATTTAAAAAAAAGCTAGTCGAGTGGTGACCATGAAACTATTGTTGTAAAAACCCATCTGGCTCACTAATGTCCCTTAGGGAAGGAAATCTGCCGTCCTTACCTAAACGTACCTCCAGAGCCACAGCAACGTGGTTGACTCTTAAATGCCCTCTGAAATTACTTAACAAGCCATTCAGTTGCATCAAAAACCGTTACAAAGTCTAAGAAAAAGAACGAACTGGACGGACCAGTCAGCATCAACCTAGGCACTGGAAACGACAACGGCAAACCCAGCTCTGCGACCCTGCAAAGTCCTCCTTACTAACATGTGGGGGCTTGCGCCAAAATTGGGAGAGCTGTCCCACAGACTAGTCAAGCAACAGTCTGACGTGGTCATACTCACGGAATCATACCTTGCAGCCAATGTCCCAGACACCATTACCATCCCCGGGTATGTACTGTCTCACCGCAGGACAGACTCACCAGAGGTGGCGGCACAGTGGTATACAGTCGGGAGGGAGTTGCCCTGAGAGTCCTTAACATTGACTCCGGACCCCATGAAGTTTCATGGCATCAGGTCAAACATGGGCAAGGAAACCTCCTGCTGATTACCACCTACCGCCCTCCCTCAGCTGATGAATCAGTGCTTCTCCATGTTGACCACCACTTGGAAGAAGCACTGAGGGTAGCAAGGGCATAAAATGTACTCTGGGTGGAGGACTTCAATGTGTCGGTGGCACAACTACTGACCGAGCTCTAAAAGACATAGCTGCTAGACTGGGTCTGCGGCAGGTGATGAGGGAACCAAGAGGGAAAAACCTATTTGACCTCGTCCTCACCAATCTACCTGTCGCAGATGCATCTGTCCATGACAGTATTGGTAGGAGCGATCACCACACAGTCCTTGTAGAGACAAAGTCCCGTCTTCACATTGAGGGTACCCGCTATTGTGTGGTGTGGCACTATCACCGTGCTAAATGCAATAGATTACGAATAAATCTAGCAACTCAAAACTGGGCATCCATGAGGCGCTGTGGGCCATTAGCAGCAGCAGAACTGTATTCAACCACAATCTGTAACCTCAAGGCCTGGCATACCCCCCACTCTGTCATCACTATCAAGCCAGGGGACCAACCCTAGTTCAATGAAGAGTGCAGGAGGGCATGCCAGGAGCAGCACCAGACATACCTAAAAATGAGGTGTCAGCCTGGTGAAGCTACTACACAGGACTACTTGCATGCCAAACAGCAGAAGCAGCATGCAGACAGGGCTAAGCAATCCAACAACCAATGGATCAGATCTAAGCTCTGCAGTCCTCCTACATCCAGTTGTGAACAGTGGTGGACAATTAAACAGGAGGAGGAGGCGCCACAAATATCCCCATCTTCAACGATGGGGGAGCCCAGCACATCAGTGCAACAGACCAGGCTGAAGCATTTACATCCATCTTCAGCCAGAAGTATTGAGTGGATGAACCATATCAGCCTCCTCCTGAGGTCCCCAGCATCACAGATGCTGGTCTTCAGCCAATCTGAAATGGCTGAAGGCACTGGATATTGCAAAGGCTGTGGGCCCTGATAACATTCCGGCAATAGCACTGAAGACTTGTGCTCCAGAACTAGCCGTGCCCCTAGCCAAGCTGTACCAGTACAGCTACAACACTGGCATCTACCCGGTAATGTGGAAAATTACCCAAGTATGTCCTGTGCACAAAAAGCAGGACAAATCCAACCTGGCCAATTACTGCCCTATCAGTCTACTCCCGATCATCAGCAAAGTGATGGAAGGGGTCGACGACAGTGCTATCAAGCGGCACTTGCTCAGCAATAACCTGCTCACTGACGCTCAGTTTGGGTTCTGCCAGTGCCATTAAGCTCCTGACCTCATTACAGCCTTGGTCCAGACATGGACAAAAGAGCTGAACTCCAGAGGTGGGGTGAGAGTGACTACCCTTGACATCAAGGCAACATTTGACCAAGTAAGGCATCAAGGAGCCCTAGCAAAACTGGAGTCAATGGGAATCAGGGGGAAATCTGTACCTAGCACAAAGGAAGATGGTTGTTGGAGGCCAATCATCTCAGTCCCAGGAGATTGCTGCAGGAGTTCCTCAGGGCAGTGTCCTAGACCCAACCATCTTCAGCTGCTCCCTTAATGACCTTCACACTCCAGGTCAGAAGTGGGGATGTTCGCATATGTTTCACAATGTTCAGCATCATTTGTGACTCCTCAGATACTGAAGCAGCCCATTTGCGACTCCTCAGATACTGATGCAGCCCATGTCCATACGCAGCAATACCTGGAAAACATCCATGCTTGGGCTGATAAGTGGCAAGTAACATTCCCGCCACACAAGTGCCATGCAATGACCATCTCATGCACGAAAGAATCTAACCATCTCCCCTTGATGTTCAATGGCAATACCATCGTTGAATCCCCCACTAACATCCTGGGGGTCACCATTGACCAGAAACTGAACTGGATAAGCCACATAAATGATGTGGCTACAAGACCAGGTAAGAGGCTGGGAATTCTGTGGTGGGTAACTCACCTCCTGTCTCCCCAGTGCCAGTCCATCATCTACAAGACACAAGTCAGGAGTGTGATGGAATACTCTGCACTTGCCTGGATATGGGTGCAGCTCCAACAACACTCAAAGCTCGATGCCATTCAGGACAAAGCAGCCCACTTGATTGGCACCCAATCCACTACCTTCAACATTCACTCCCTCCACCACCAATGCACAGTGACCGCAGTGTGTACCATCTACACGATGCAGCAACTCGCCAAAGCTCCTTCGACAGCACCTTCTAAACCCGCGACCTCTACCACCTGGAAGGACAAGGGCAGCAGATGCATGGGCACGCCACCATCTGCAAGTTCCCCTCCAAGCCACACACCATCCTGACTTGGAACTATATCGCCATTCCTTCACTGTCACTGGGTCAAAATCCTGGAACTTCCTTTCTAACAGCACTGTTGGTGTACCTACATCCCAAGGACTGTGGCAGTTCAAGATGGCAGTTCACCATCAACCTTCTCAAGGGCACTAAATGCTGGCATAGCCAGCGATGCCCAAATCCCACGAACGAATAAACAAGAGAAATGTGAAGAGGGCGATGAGAAAGGTGAGCAGGAAGGTGAAAAAGAGGAGGTGGAGGAGGGTGAAGCAGAGGAGGAAGAGGAAGAATAACAACTTGCAACATAATGTCTTCAATGTGAAAAAAGTGCCAACGTTCTTCAGATTGGCTTAAGGAGGTCAGACAGCAAGTCAGGAAGGGAGTGGTTACAAGGGAATGAAAGAAGTCTTGGTTGAAGATGGGTTTTGAGAAGGGTTATTAAAGTAGAGTGGAGTGGTTTAAGGGAGGGTAATTCAGAGAGTAGGACCCAGCAGCAGAAGGTTTTGACCCAAATGTTGGAGGAAGTGGAGGAAGTCAGAAAAAGTGTGTTTTGGGGAGATTTTGGAGTGAGGCCATTGATTGATTTAAGGATAATGATGGGAATTTTAAATTTATTGCATTGGAAGGATGGGGAGCTAATGTAGATCAGCGAGGATGGGGCTGATGGGCTAACAGCGCTTTATGTGGGGAAAGGATACATGTAGCAGAGTTTTGACCAACTGCGGAGTTCATGGACTGAGGAAGATGGAAAGCCAGTCTAGAGTGTTTTGAAGTAACTGAGTCCAGAGAGGATGAAAACACATGAGGATTTCTTTCAGTGGCAAAGGGGTTTACTGAGCAGAGAATGACAGTGGTGCAGAGATGTAAATAAGCAAACTTTGAGATTGAAAAGATAGGAATTCTTGAATTCAGCTTACAGTTGAACAAGATAAATTGGGCAGGGAGGGGCAGATGGATTCAGTGGAAAAAAAACCCGAGACCATTGACAATGGCTTCAGATTTTCTTAATGTTGAGCTGGTCAAAGTTATAGCTGATTCGGGATTGGATGTCAGATAAGCGATCTTACAGCAAAGTAGCAGTCAAGGGTCGAAAGAGGTGGAAGAGAGATAGAGCTGCAAGTTATCAGTGTACATGTGGAAGCCGAACCCATGATGCAATACAGGCATAGCTTGTATCATTGAGACCACTGTTGAATTAAAAGAGAGAGCAATGAGGAAAATCCTCTCAAAGAAACAAAAGTTAGAAATGATCTAGTAAACTCTTTGGAGATAGATACTAAACCTTGGACTCTGATCCAGATTCAAAAGATCCCTATTGGCTACATTCTTTTCAACTACTATCCCGCAGGGATTGTTGCTTACAATTTTCATTCTTGCCACTGAAACAGAAATTATTTCAAATAAGTTCTATATAAATATAGTTTAAAAAGAACAGTTTTAAGATATAAATCACGAGGTAGGGAGAAAGATGACCAGATTTTTTTTTTTTTAGGAATAGTATGACACTTTCCTTTTGCAATTTTTCCCTTATCCCTTTTCTCCCAGAGGCAGAAACATATGCTGCCTTAAGTTCCACAGGGGGAAGTGGTCTCCAGTAACTTAACCAAGTCACCTGGACTGTAAACGTTAGCTGCGTATTCAACTGTTGACACCTCAGTCCACCTCTGTCCTCACCCAGTGTCCACACCGGGTAGTGATCAGAACAGGAAACTTTAGCCATTCATTTCTCTCCCTCAACTGGGAACACTGAGGCCAAACAAGAGTCTGTGCAAAGCAGTTCCCCTGATCACCAAAGCAACAGTTATAATGTGAAGTGTCTAAATCTGGAGCTAACATTAGAGCAAGACTCCATGGAGAAGGGAGTTTTACACCATTTCAAAGATCAGGTCAGGTCTAAACCCCACAGTTACACTAGACAAGGTTATTGTTGGTGCCAAGTGGAAACTTCTTTGCATAGATCGTTTTTTTTTCATTCACAGGATGTGGGCGTCGCTGGCCAGGCCAGCATTTATTGCCCATCCCTAATTGCCCTTGAGAAGGTGGTGGTGAGCTGCCTTCTTGAACCGCTGCAGTCCATGTGGGGTAGGTACACCCACAGTGCTGTTAGGAAGGGAGTTCCAGGATTTTGACCCAGCGACAGTGAAGAAACGGCGATATAGTTCCAAGTCAGGGTGGTGTGTGACTTGGAAGGGATCTTGCAGGTGGTGGTGTTCCCATGTATTTGCTACCCTTGTCCTTATAGTTGGTAGAGGTCGCGGGTTTGGAAGGTGCTGTCGAAGGAGCCTTGGTGCATTGCTGCAGTGCATCTTGTAGATGGTACACACTGCTGCCACTGTGCGTTGGTGGTGGAAGGAGTGGATGTTTGTAGATGGGGTGCCAATCAAGCGGGCCGCTTTGTCCTGGATGGTGTCGAGCTTCTTGAGTGTTGTTGGAGCTGCACCCATCCAGGCAAGTGGAGAGTATTCCATCACACTCCTGACTTGTGCCTTGTAGATGGTGGACAGGCTTTGGGGAGTCAGGAGGTGAGTTACTCGCCTCAGGATTCCTAGCCTCTGGCCTGCTCTTGTAGCCATGGTATTTATATGGCTACTCCAGTTCAGTTTTCGGTCAATGGTAGCCCCTAGGATGTTGATAGTGGGGGATTCAGCGATGGTAATGCTGTTGAATGTCAAGGGCAGATGGTTAGATTCTCTTTTGTTGGAGATGGTCATTGCCTGGCACTTGTGTGGCACGAATGTTACTTGCCACTTATCAGCCCAAGCCTGTATATTGTCCAGGTCTTGCTGCATTTCTACATGGACTGCTTCAGTATATGAGGAGTTGCGAATGGTGCTGAACATTGTGCAATCATCAGCGAACATCCCCACTTCTGACCTTATGGTTGAAGGAAGGTCATTGATGAAGCAGCTGAAGATGGTTGGGCCTAGGACACTACCCTGAGGTACTCCTGCAGTGATGTCCTGGAGCTCAGATGATTGACCTCCAACAACCACAACCATCTTCCTTTGCGCTAGGTATGACTCCAGCCAGCAGAGGGTTTTCCCCCTGATTCCCATTGACCTCAGTTTTGCTAGGGCTCCTTGATGCCATACTCGGTCAAATGCTGCCTTGATGTCAAGGGCAGTCACTCTCATCTCACCTCTTGAGTTCAGCTCTTTTGTCCATGTTTGAACCAAGGCTGTAATGAGGTCAGGAGCTGAGTGGCCCTGGCGGAACCCAAACTGAGCATCACTGAGCAGGTTGTTGCTAAGCAAGTGCTGCTTGATGGCACTGTTGATGACACCTTCCATCACTTTACTGATGATTGAGAGTAGGCTAATGGGATGGTAGTTGGCTGGGTTGGATTTGTCCTGATTTTTGTGTACAGGACATACCTGGGCAATTTTCCACATTGCAGGGTAGATGCCAGTGTTGTAGCTGTACTGGAACAGCTTGGCTAGGGGTGCGGCAAGTTCTGGAGCACAGGTCTTCAGTACTATTTCCGGAATATGGTCAGGGCCCATATCTTTTGTAGTATCCAGTGCCTTCAGTCGTTTCTTGATATCACGTGGAGTGAATCGAATTGGCTGAAGTTTAGCATCTGTGATGCTGGGGACTTCAGGAGGAGGCTGAGATGGATCATCAACTCGGCACTTCTGGCTGAAGATTGTTGCAAACGCTTCAGCCTTATCTTTTGCACTGATGTGCTGGGCTCCCCCATCATTGAGGATGGGGATATTTGTGGAGCCACCTCCTCCAGTTAGTTGTTTAATTGTCCACCACCATTCACGGCTGGATGTGGCAGGACTGCAGAGCTTAGATCTGATCCGTTGGTTATGGGATCGCTTAGCTCTATCGCATGCTGCTTACGCAGTTTGGCATGCAAGTAGTCCTGGGTTGTAGCTTCACCAGGTTGAGACCTCATTTTGAGGTATGCCTGGTGCTGCTCCTGGCATGCCCTCCTGCACTCTTCATTGAACCAGGGTTGGTCTCCTGGCTTGATGGTAATGGTGGAGTGGGGGATATGCCGGGCCATGAGGTTACAGATTGTGGTTGAGTACAATTCTGCTGCTGCTGATGGCCCACAGCGCCTCATGGATGCCCAGTTTTGCATTGCTAGATCCGTTCGAAATCTATCCCATTCAGCACGGTGATAGTGCCACACAACACGATGGACGGTATCCTCAATGTGAAGGCGGGACTTCGTCTCCACAAGGACTGTGCGGTGGTCACTCCTACCAATACTGTCATGGACAGATGCATCCGCGGCAGGCAGATTGATGAGGACGAGGTCGAGTATGTTCTTCCCTCGTGTTGGTAGACCCAGTCTAGCAGCCATGTCCTTTAGGACTCGGCCAGCTCGGTCAGTAGTGGTGCTACCGAGCCACCCATGGTGATGGACATTGAAGTCCCCCACCCAGAGTACATTTTGTGCCCTTGCCACCCTCAGTGCTTCCTCCAAGTGGTGTTCAACATGGAGGAGTACTGAGTCATCAGCTGAGGGAGGGCAGTAGGTGGTAATCAGTAGGAGGTTACCTTGCCCATATTTAACCTGATGCCATGAGACTTCATGAGGTCTGGAGTCGATGTTGAGGACTCCCAGGGCAACTCCCTCCCTACTGTATACCACTGTGCCACCACCTCTGCTGGGTCTGTCTTGCCGGTGGGACAGGACGTACCCAGGGATGGTGATGGCAGTGTCTGGGACATTGTCTGTTAGGTATGATTCCGTGAGTATGACTATGTCAGGCTGTTGCTTGACTAGTCTGTGGGACAGCTCTCCCAACTTTGGCACAAGCCCCCAGATGTTAGTAAGGAGGACTTTGCAGGGTTGACAGGGCTGGGTTTGCCGTTGTCGTTTCCGGTGCCTAGGTCGATGCCAGGTGGTCCGTCCGGTTTCATTCCTTTTTATAGACTTCGTAGCGGTTAGGTACAACTGAGTGGCTTGCTCGGCCATTTCAGAGGGCATGTAAGAGTTAACCACATTGCTGTGGGTCTGGAGTCACATGTAGGCCAGACCAGGTAAGGACAGCAGATTTCCTTCCCTAAAGGACATTAGTGAACCAGATGGGTTTTTACAACAATCGACAATGGTTTCATGGCCATCATTAGACTAGTTTTTAATTCCAGATTTTTATTAAGTTCAAATTCCACCTTCTGCTGTGGTGGGATTCGAACCCATGTCCCCAGAAGAATACCCTGGGTCTCTGGGTCACTAGTCCAGTGATAATACCACTACGCCACCGCCTACCGCTGTAGATGCCTAATGTTTAATTTAAGTGCACTGAAAGTGACCATTCTGTTGCCCCAATTGAAACTGGCCAAGTGGAAACCAGAGAATAGATCTGGTCTTTATAGTTTAGTGCTATACCATGTGGTGTATTTACCTTCTAACCACAGCCCCTCATATTTCCCCTCTTAATACTACAGCAGAATTGGAACTAGATCACAATTAATACTCCAAAAGGCAGGGAAAAATATTCCTTTTTTTGCAGGAAATGACTACTTACTTGGATCAAAAGGATGAGGCTGTAGACAGTTCACCACATGGTTGTCAGCTTCCAATAGCATCAGTAACTCAGCTGTCTGCCGATCCCAGATGAATATGTGACCACAGTCTGAGCCACTAATTACGTAATAACTACCCCAGAAGTTGGCTTCTTTGATCTGAACCCAAAGACAGTCAATTATCATTGTGTATTCCAACAGCAAAAATGCCTTTTTATATTTTGTTTTATAAAGACAGTTTTACAAGATATGTTTACCATTGTTCTGGAGTTACGGTGGCCTTTGTATACCATTTTTATTGTAGGTTTTCTTATGTTTTGAGTCTCTAGCTCCTCCATTTCCTTCTTTTCTTTTCTCCTTCTGAATAACTCCTGAATACGGGCAGCTGCAGTACGTCTAAATATCACGTGTTGTAATTCAGTACAGAAGTTTAAAAACAAAGGAGTGAAAAAAGTTAATTGTTTCACTAAAAAAAAATCTTAAAGGCAATTATCTTTCTTAGTCTGTCATAACTGTTATTAAGTCATAATCAATTTTGAAATTGATTAAGCTATGCAGCAACAACTTGCATTTTAAATTGTGCCTTTAAAGTAAAAAACATCTAATTCATAATGGAGATAGACAGGCAAAGGGACATGAGGATATCTGCAAGGATTTCTACTTATCCTCTGCAGCGATGTAAAGTCTTGGCTCACTTATATTAGATCAGTAAGATCAATCCAAAAGGAAATGACTTCTCTGTATGAGTGTCACAAGGTCCACATTCTGCTGCATTTACACAGCAGCACTGTGCAAACTTAAAAACTGACTAGAATGAGGTGCCACCCAACCAGTGGTCCATAGGGAGCAACATTTAATTCTGCCTTTAAAATAGCCTCACCCACATATCATCTGAAATAAAGTTACTGTAAGAGATAGGAATTAAAGGTCCCAGTAACTTTAAATAACATGACTACAATGCCAGGATTTCCCCAATTCGAAAACTATGCACTATGAAAATTAATAACAATATACATCAGTTGTAGCAGACTGCTAGTTGAGTCCATTTGTTAGCCATTCCATGTTTAGTTCTTCATTACAATATGTGTATGTTAGTTATTACTTCAATCATAAAAATTAAAGACACTGAAAATTTCTCAGTTTGAAAATGGTACCACTTCAGGCTGGTAAGAAAATAATGAGTTTGTATTTTATAGAGTGCATTTTGACCTAAGCACTTCACAGCCAAATCGGTACATTTAAACGCAGTCACTGTTGTAAAATAGGGAAACACTGCAAGTCAATTTGCACAGAGCAATGTACAACAAATAACAATGAGATAAATGACCAAATAATCTATTTTAGTACTGTTGATCCAGGGACCAGGGTATCAGGAGAACTCCCCTGCCGTTTATTTGAACAGTACCATGGTATCTTTTACAGTGACTTGTTTAACATCCCATCTGAAAGACGGCATCTCAGATAGCACTGCATTCCCCGAGTATGGCACTGAAATATCAGCCTAGTTTATGTGCTCAAATCTCTGGAGCGGGGCTTGAACCCACAACCTTTTGACTCAGAAGCAAGAATGCTACCACTGAGCGAAGGCTGACACTTGGGAATGGTGAAGGTACAGGCACAAGCAATCTCAGGAACGTATCCTCAGTCAAGACTGGAAGCACAATTTAGCCACCGAGAACACTGCATTTCTGGTCTTAAGTTTATTAATTTGAAAGATGGCTTTTAATTTGTATTGTTAGGGCCAGATTGTACTGGAGACAGCATGACAAATATTTTAAGGTACTACAGTTACATACAATGCATGCTTCCTTCTCAATACCGAAAGCAAGTAATTTAATACAAGCTATGTTAGCATTTAAAATTAGGAAGAATTGAGAAAAAAGTTAACTTTCACATGTCACGGTTATTTAAAGAAACACAAGAATGCAAAACTAAGACACTGGGCTGAATTTTGTCATTGCAGCAGGGTCCTGATGATGGGCTGAAAAGCTGGGGGCGATCCCGCCTCGGCTGTTTGCGGGAGCCCTGGCCGCATTTTACCACCATCAGGCAACTAGTCCGGGCTGCTGTCCCTTTAAAGGGCGGCTGCCCGCCCCAGGAGCTGCCAGCTTTGCAGTTTTAGCAGCACCACTGTCAGCAGTGATCACAGCTGGGACTGCACCTAGAAAACAGCAGGCTGCCCTCCCAAACAGGTAAGTGGTCTAGGAGGGCGGGCCTCTATGGGGGCAGCCATTGCCACCCTGGGGGGCCCCCTCCATGGGCCACAGAGTGCCCGAAGAGGAGGGCTCCTTCCCTCCTAAGTCTGCAGGGATGCTACCAGGGCTCACCAGGTGGTCTTCCCATGTGGCGGAAGGCCCACCTGCTGTTGCTAAACTACCAGCAGAGGCAGGAAGGGGCCTTTAATTGGCCACTTAAGTGGCTCAATTGGCTTCTGGGTGGGAGGGCTGACCTCCACTTTCCCCATGTTGGTAAAGTAGCATGGCGGTGAGAGGACGGCAGGCACTCCACACCCCCCTCCCCACCCCCCCCCGCCTTTCCTCCTCATTTTACAGGCCCCCCACCACCTCCCAGCCCATCCCTAAAAGGCTGGTTAAAACCTGCCCAATATGTACTTTTCACTCTCTAATTTAACTGATAATCTAAATGTTTATTCAACAAGTTTAGCTATTTATTTCTGGAACTGGTTATCCTTCAGGCAGCAGTTACTCTTTACCTTGATCTTAAATTGCTTTCTTGTTCTGATTAATTAGAAACAAAAGCGCAAGGATTTGAACATGCTACTATCCTTGATGAGGCAAAAATATCAAATGGGAGTTAGGACATTTTTCTCAACGAGTCAGAACAGTGTTTCAAAAAAAAAAAAAAACCTCTCAATTTACTAGTGCAGGGTGCATAAATCAGAAAAGAAAATGTTGGTAACACGTAAGTTTATGTGGAATTTATATAAGCAGAATATGATACAACGGCATCACAAGATTGATGCAGATGAGGATAGCCAAATGACCAAACTTGGTTCATGCCTCCACTCTCTTCAGCACAGCAGCCAATTGTTTCTTAAATTACTCCAGCCTGGAATGCCATTCCATACATTAGTCTATGTTTGAGTGAAGCAGCACATCCTGGCATTAGCCCTAAATTTGCCTTTTACTAGTTTGAGCCTATAACCCTTATCCTATTAACATCCTTTAGTTTGCAGTGGTATTCCAGTTTAATTTTTTCTTTGTTGTTTACTATCTTATATAATCTACCTCCTTCAAAGCTCAAAAGGCCATGTTCTCCATTTTCTTCTTAACTTAATCTTTAGAAGCTGGCCAAATATCAATTTTCAGTTATATAGTGTCTTTAATATAGGAAAATATCCCAAGGCACTTCACAGAAGCGTAATCTGACAAAAATAGAGACCTAGTCAAATAGATGAAGGGAGGGAACTCAGAGCACAGGCACAGTTGCCAACGATGCGGCAAAGAGAGTGGGGATGCAAGATGGTACAATTGGCAGAACAACTCTTGAAGGATCGTGGGGCAGGAGAAGATTACAGAGATAAGAATGGGTGTGGCCGCAAAGGGATTTTAGCACAAGGATAATAATTTTAAATTGGAGGCTTTGGGGCACTAGGAATCAATATAGATCACCAGGCATGCAGGTGATGAGTGCACAGGGACAGCTGCCCCTATCCTAACCTACACCGAATTTTGAATGAGCTGAAATTTATGGAGGGTACAGGATGTGATGCCAGCCAGGAAAGTAGAGTTTAGAGGGAACAAAGGCAAGTATGTGTGTGCTTCAGCAGCAGATAGGCTGAGGCAGGGACAGAGACTGGCAAAGTTAGAGGTGGAAGTAGGTGCCTTTGCGATGACAAGGATATCTGTTCGGAAACTTGCTTCAGGGTCAAATAGGGTGGCAGTCGACTTCAAGCTGGGACAGTGACTGGGAAGAGGCTGAGATTAGAAGTAAGGTTATGGAGTTTGTGGCAGGGACTGAAGGTGATCGCTTCAGTCTTCTTGTTACGACCAGGTGAGAAATGTGTCTGGGGGTCCCTCTCAGCCTTCACGTAGTCTTACCGTAACAGGATTTTATTTTTAAACACACTGTTTTTTTAGCTCCCCCTTGGTGAATTCTTGTTCACCGCTTTTCCATTATAAGGCAAAGAAACCAGCACAAACAGGTTTTCTTGGGTTTAAAGAAGAAAAGTTGAAAATTTATTAAACTTGAACTTTAAGTCTAATTCGTTGGCGCCTATGGATACACGACGCGCCCACGCTAGCATGCATACGTGATACACATATGCAAATAGAGACAGAAAAGAGAATAAAGTGGAAAAGTTTAAGTCAATATCTGAAGAGTTTTGCTACGGTTCTTCGAACTCACGGTGGAGTCCTTGACTGTAAGTAGATCCTGCTTTTCGTTGGGGTCCAGTATTCTTCTTAAACCTTGTTTGCTGTAGGAGACTTTTCTCCCTTGAGGTTCATGTGTATTCAGTGGATTCAGAGGCTTGTGAGAAAGAGATGGGAGCAGACAGGAGAGATCTTCTCAGTCCAGGAACAAACAGTCTTTCAGTTCAAACTGTTTGTACAATTCAGAAAAAAAAACAGGTTGCCAAGCAGGCTAGTCACATGACCAGCCGGTCTGACCACGTCTGTTTGTGGATTCTCTGGTCTTAGCCGAACCTGGAATGTCTCTTCTTGCACACAATACCTGCTGCTCAAAGTCCATTGTGGGTTAAATTGGATAAGGGAAGTAACCCCTATATTTCCACAAGCACTGTCTGTTAATAGGCAAATGTATTTCCAGTGAGAGGCCTGGTAATTTTTTGAACAAGTCCTTTCTTCACTTCAGTAACAGTTTTCAAATCAATGTTCATATGACAAAATTAATATGCCTCATTCTTGGCAAGTGGGGGTCTAGCATGACACTTCTCAATGTTAAGGAAAGGAGGAAATTATAGCTCATCCAGAACTGGAGCACTCTGATAACCATCATATGTCAATCCTCTGATGCCAGGGAGCAGCTGTGCTGTGATGCCTTGGGGCTTCAACATAACCTTTAGTGAAATGACAATTTAAAATACTCAATGTAGTTTGGCTAGATTATACAATTTCAGCACAACATTGTATGACTTATACTCTACTGTTTGAGCCATATAATTCAGATTTCTATTCCTTTTGTTAATTAGTACTCTGCAAGGACCGCATCTGCTAAGTAATAAGACTTTTGCTGGTGTATCTCCTTCAATTTCACACCAAGCTAGTTCAACATCATTCATAATTATAAAAGTTGCCCATTTTTCATCCAATGTGCAGTATCTTCCAGCCACTTATAGATTTTACCTGGCTTACCTTTCTTGGTTACCCTACCAAATTTGATTGCTCTCCCTAGTTTTAAACAATTTGCTTTGAGTTTTTCAGTCCACGTTGTTGATTTACATTAGACTTAGTGGGAATCCCAGCACTAATTCCTGTAGCTTTCCACATATTATGGAATCCTCACTTCAACATCACAAGCAATGGGAAGCTGAAGAACATTTATCTTTATTCTATCATGAGCTTATTCATCTTTAATTAAAGTTGTTTAGATAATACAAAATAGTTCTTCATTGCTAAAGGTATGTTTGTTAATTATTTGCCCAATTAAAGCTAAATTTAACATCCATGTATATTTGATAAATTAGCATTCACTTCTGTAGTTTTCTGAAAAAAGAATGCAGTGACAAATATGATTTTAATAAAAATGAAGCAAGCAATGCAAACTTAAATGCAGCTAAATACCACAGTAGTTTGATTTTTGCTCAAATATAAGTGCAGGTTTATATTGAAAGACTTTCAAAACCATATCATCAAACCAAGCTTTGATGAAGCAAAGTTTTCTGTCTCTGCCCCTTTCTCAGCTTAATTAATTTTGTGTTCAATTCTCTACTAAAACAATTGCTGCCTAAAAGAAAGCATGATACTATGTTGATTAGGACTTCACTAAGAACAGTGATTTCATTTTATATTTTCAAGAAGAAAAAAATCTATATATGCTCCCAGCAAGGTAGTGAAATGTAACTGGAAATCCAAGATTACCTCCTGCATGCCAGTACAACTGTATTATGAAGGAACAGTCCAAAATGACCTGTAAACTTCCATTAGTTAGTTAAACTATTGCATGCAATCTTAGTCCAAGGTGGCATTAGTATCCTTTCTTTTAAAAATCAACTCTTAGGTTAATACTATAGAAAATAAAAATCAGAATTACAGAGCATAGATAACAATTATACGACAAAGAGCACATGTTATTACGATAATGAAAGTATGCAACAGGCAGTGGGGTTAAAATGGACAATACCAACAATAAAATTGATCAATTAAGATTGAAGAGACTGTAGTCCTTACCCCACTCCAAGCACATCCAGACCAAATATGGTCAGTCAATAATGGTTAAATGATGCTCACCCTATACAATGATTTAAGTCCTGAAGATGATCAATAGTTTAACTTTATTTTTCAACCTTGTTGTCACCTTTAGGCACTGATTCCTGCTGTGATGATACCACAGGTGCCAGATGACTTCCAACCAAAAATGCATTATAGTTGAGCCCAGCCATGTACTCAACTGGGATACATAGATGAACACTTTCCAGTGGGTGCTTACTAAAATTTACATTTTGTTAACTATCAATTGATTGATGACATAGGAAAAGTGAGGGCGTTTAGCTGACTTCACAGAATAGCATTTCCTGCAAGTTAAGACACAGCAGAGGAAAGGAACAAAATAGGTGAAATCAGAGGAGGAGCCCAGCTCTCCTACTCAAGCTACTGCTACTGTAAAGGTCTACTAGGTTTTGATGTCATGTTTAATAATGTGCAATATTTTCCCAAGTGTTTATCAAATAGTGGGTTTTTAAAAGAGCCATAATTAAAGGATTAGATTAGAGCGATTCAAAATATATCAAAGCCAGTCATAGTATGAGCAACGGGAGTGCAAACTATTAAAAAAAAAACTGTTTTCTCAGTAACTGTTGCTGAAGTATTGTTCTATGATCACTAACAACCCTCTGGTACCTCAATCATGTAGCTATTGTACATTTGTTTACACTGTCAGTGGATTGCCATCAGCATGTATGGGTGGTGAGTTAATGTGAAGGAAGGTAAGGGGGAGAGGATAGCAGAGAAATCAAGAGAAGATGGGGCAGGATGAGTTTATATGCAGATTAAATTCTCCAAGGATAAGGAGCTCTGCGCACTGACCAAGAATAGCCTACATTTAAAAATATACTTTGCCATAAAAGTATAATTGTTGCAGTCTCGTCTACATTAGGGAGATGAAGCACAAATTGTGTGATCATTTTGATAAACATCTCCATTCTATTTACAAATGTGATCCTGACCTCCTCTAGTGTACCACTTCAATTTCACATTCTATTTCCACTCTGATCTTTCTGTTTTTGGCCTCCAGAGAGAGGTTATTCTTTTCTCAAGGTTTTAAATCCTGCACTGGATGGAAATGTAAAAATATTGTTACTTCCTAGAATCTAGATTCAAATCTTGCCAGAACAAAAATGGTACGGTTTTATTTTTCCAATAGTTGTGTATGGCCTTAAGTGAAAAAAAGTCAAATCAGCCTCACCACAATTCTCTGTCAACATGATTTGATAAATGTATAGTTATTTTTGCAATCACATAGATAATGGTTAAGGAAAATATTTTCCTTAAAGTGCCACCCTAGTATGCTACATGTGTAATTAAATTGAGATTTCAGAACATTGGTGGAGATGCAGGTCTATATCACAGATTAGAAAATACTGTTGATAATAACAGCAAATGCTTAATGTACTTGCATGACACTCCCTGTTAAAATTATAAACAGGGACAGGAACCTGTTTAAAATAAATGATAAATCTGATTGCCAGAATAGCAGAGGAATGTGATATGGAGATATCCAATGCTCAATTGCTAGAATTGCTAAGAGTAATTTAATCCCTTAAATCTTTAGTGTCTGACTTTGAATTGCTTTATAAGTACTAGTTCAAACAGGTTATGTTAGTTTGCAACATCTTTCCTCACCTTAATTAACACATAGGCAGGAAATAGAAGGAGCACTGTCTCTTCAAGAATAATCATGGGTTATGTGAGAAAAACATGGTTTGAACTAATAAAATCCAATCTTCAGTACTGTTAAGTAGATAGAATTACCTCATTCTATCACCCACTGCCATTCCTCTGAAAGTAAATCTATCAAGGAGAAAAAGAATAAGGGCTCAGGTTATACAGGAGCAGCCTTGGGTGTCATAAAGCTATCGTCACATTTCCAGAATCCTGTCAACATCATTGGAATGAAACATTTCAGATCAGTTCCTTAAATGACAGTCCAACTGTTATGACACCCTCTAACATTTAAAATTTTATTCTAATGATCAATGAACATTTTTACATGAGTAGAAATGGTTCAAAAAGGTTCAAGTCAAAAGCTGCAACACCAGGCCCATTTCTTTGCTTTATTTATATGGTACATGCATTTTTAAAATCTTTAGGTAGACAGCTGAGTAGCCCAAACATTATGGTTGCCCATTTCTTATAACCATCTGGTAATAGCCTGTTGATGTTATGAAATTTGAGATCAGATCTATTTTGGTGAACTGTTCAGGATTTTACTTCGATCAAAAATTCGATGAACTCATAATCAAATTAAAAATAAAATCAATTTGGCAGGTACAAGGGCACCGACTTCAAAGAGGAGAATTAAATGTATTAATACTAAACAAAGTATTGATGCAATTGTAAGTGAAAGGTTAATGGGTCTTTGCTCATCAGATACCACTACATTGTACAAGGAAGGAGAAAAATTGTACTTCATGATTGATTTTCCTTGTATTTAAAAAGTAGCATTTTGTATATGCTAAACTTTTATTAAAGTAAAGCTATCACAAGTGGCATTTAGCTAGCTATGTTTTTTTCTAGTTTATATACACTGTTTAATAGGTTTTAAAAATGCTATACTTGATGGACTTTAGTTTTATAGGCAATACACAGACACACAATAAAGACATTTTTAGATCATTTCAAAACATGAGATCCTGCTAAAAAAATATTTCTGTAAATCTGAAGCCATCCAAAAATAGTATAATCAATGCAGTGGACATGCACTTCCATCATCATCTTTTGTTTCTTGAACTAACTGTTCGGTATTGGCACTTCTGGCTTGCAAACCAGAAAAATGAGGCTACTAGTTATTTTTAAAATATAAAAGGCTCATGATTACGACTTTTAAGATACAGGTAGAATACAATAAACAATACTGTTTGAAACAAATACTTTACATACACACAAATCACATAAAATTTAAACTAGTCAGTTTTGCAAAGTTAAAATAAATTTCTAAAATATGAACATGCACCCACATATCTAATGCACCAAATTTGAAAATGTTCAATGTGTCCCAATTAATATACGATAAATGAAAGTGATTTAAAATTACTCAAATAAAAACAGCAAATGCTGGAAATACTCAGCAGGTCAGGCAGCATCTGTGGAGAGAGAAACAGAGTTAATGTTTCAGGTCGATGACCTTTCATCAGAATTAGAAAAAAATTAGAGATGTAACAGGTTTTAAGCAAATACAGAGGCAGGGAAAAGGAGGAGTGGAAAGAACAAAAGGGAAGGCCTGTGATCGGGTGGGAGGCAGGAGAGATTAAATGACAAAAGGGAAGTAAGGTGAAAGGAGATAGTAATGGACCAAGTAAAGAAACAAAAGATGAGTCTACAGGAGGTGTAAATGGGAAAATAGCAGAATCATTACAACAGCTGCCATCTGAAAAAAAAGGGGACTGAGATTATGATCTGAAATTGCTGAATTTAATGTTGAGGCCGAAAGGCTTTCAAGTGCTTAATCGAAAGATGCGTTGTTCCTTGAGCTTATGTTGAGATTCATTAACACAATATAGGAGTCCGAGGACAGAGGGGTCAGAGTGGGAATGTGATAGAGAATTAAGATGACAGGCGACCGGAAGATTGGGGTCTTGCTTGTGGACTGAGCAGAGGTGTCCCACAAAGCGGCAACCCAATCTGTGTCTGGTCTTCCCACTACAGAGGAGACTGCATAGTGAGTAGTGAATACAGTAGACTAAATTGAATGAAGTAGGAGTAAAGGAGTAAATTGCTGTTTCATCTGGAAGGATTGTTTGGGTCCCTAGATGGTGGAAAGGGAGGGAGTAAAAGGACAGAGGTTACATTTCCTGAACTTGCATGGGAAAGTGCTGTGGGATGGGAGGCAGTGTTGGGGGTTTTGAAGAATGCACCACGGTATTGAAGAGGGGACAGTCCCTTCGGAATGCTGGCAGGGAAGGGGAAAATGTGATTAGTGATGGCATCATACTGTAACTGGTGGAAATGGTGCAGGATGACCTATTGAATGTGGAGGATGGTGGGACAGGAGGTGAGGGCTAGGAGAACCCTATTGTGGTTCAGGGAGGGGGAGGGATGAGAGCAGCAGTGTGGGAAATGGAATGGATATTTAGTTTTTGACAATATGTAATAAAGCCATGGGGTATTTACTGTACAATAAAGTAAGTTGAAGAATTTTGATAAGCTTAGGAATATCACACATTTTATTATTTTTGGGCAATCTGGTCTTTGCACCCTCTCCCTCCAGCACTTCTTGCATTACTTCTTTTAAAAATATTGGAAAGAAAAATTGTCAAATAAATGGTGTACCAGCAAAAGAATGCAGAACATAATCAATAACTTGCATTTATATAGAGCCCTTAATGTAAATAATGTCACACGGCATGGCACAGAAAACAGATATCAAGCCACAACGAGGTTATGAGAGGTGATTGAAAGTTTGATTGAAGAAATTAGTTTTGAGAAGTTGTTTTAAAAGAGGAGAGTGATTGAGAGGCAGAGGCGTTTAGGGACTGAACTTCAGAGAGGAGGACCCAGGGGCTGAAGGTCTCTGCCAATAATGGGGTAAAGGGACTGAGGATGTAAAACTGGTCAGTGTCACTGGATTGGAGGTGGGGGTGGAGCAACGGCATTCTAATCTGTCAACTACCATTCCATCACTTGTCTGAAACAGAATATTTGGGAGATAGTATCAGACCCCAGCTTCGTTTGGGAAATATGGGAATTACTCTCAAGGAAAATACAAATAAAAACACTCGAGCAAAAACCTGTATCCTAAGAATACTGTTCAATTTGGTAGTC
The DNA here is from genome assembly GCF_036365525.1 of Heterodontus francisci. Classification (NCBI taxonomy): domain Eukaryota; kingdom Metazoa; phylum Chordata; class Chondrichthyes; order Heterodontiformes; family Heterodontidae; genus Heterodontus; species Heterodontus francisci. The sequence goes on from NC_090380.1 coordinate 69,279,913, forward strand.
CTTCAGCTTCAAGAGTAAATGAGGAAGACAGGTAACTGCAAATGTTATAAATGAAACATTCAACACTAATAGCAGTGTGGATACCGTTTGTTTATTTAAAAAGTGATGCCCTCATGTTCTGAAAGCCAATTTCTCATTAAAATTTATAATAATTAAGATGAAACATTATGAGGCAACATTGGATATCCCCCAAAAGCAGGTGCAGTGATTGTGATGTGCGTTAACCCACATCCATTCCTTCAATGCATTTTTGCTTATTTACATGATTGCAGCATTCAGCCAGCACTAAGCATGCAAATGAGTGGCTGCAGTCTGAGCAGGGGGTGCAAAATCGTGAGAAGCCAGCACGAATTCAAGCTGGCTTGCATTACTTAAAGCCAGCCTGCACCTCTTACAGGGGAGGTGTATTTTGACTGGAGCAGGTGCTGGAATTCATTTTAAAAGTGAGCTTCGCCTGAGAAAGACACAAGAATGGCACAACCTGGCAGAGAGTGTGATCCAAAGTTATCCAATGCAGCACTGGAGGCCTTGGTGCAGGATGTGGACAGGAGGAGAGAGTGGCACTATCCACAAGGGACCAGGAGGCCCTCCAGACAGACACTGCGAAGGCAATGGGAGCTGATAGCCTTCACGGTCAATGCCAGTAGGGTAGCCCTAAGGACCTGGATGCAGTGCTGCAAGAAGTTTAATGATCTCACATGCTTGGTAATGGTCAGTGAATGCCATATCCCACCAACTACACTACAAGCCTCATACACTGTTTAATTCACCAATCCCCCTTCATTCACATACCAACAATCTCGATCAACCATGACTCATATTTCACATTCATAGCTTCACCTCACCCTCACACACTGCTACAAGCCTCACACCCACTTGCATACACCACCAGCCATAACAGGCACATCAGGCACATCGCCTAAACAGGTTGCATCACACTCACTGACACATTTCCCTCTCTCCTGCAGGACAAGATAGCACACTAATCCAGGCAGCAGCACCTAACTGGCAGGGGGATGGGCCTGGCTGCATGTCCTCATCCTGATGGATGAAACGGTTCTGGCCATTATTGCAGTGGCCATGACTGAGGCCAAGGCTAGCAGCGAGGCTGCAACCATTGAAGATGACGGTATCTCATACTTAATGCTTCTTCTCGCATCCCATTTCCACCTCATCCCACAATCTTTTCTGATTTACAAGCTCCAGATGGTCTAAGTATGCACCATTTGCTTCCTTCCATCCCCACAATCCACTTACTAAACCTACCCTTGTGCCTTTCTCCTTTCAGATACCAAAGAACTGCCACCTGGCAGGCAGTGGCACAGCAGCAAGAAGTGGAAAAGGAAGCAGAGACTGATGAAGAAACATCATCACTCAATCTCTCACTCTCAGACACCAGCTCAAGTATTGCTACTTTACAGAGTCGGTTAGAGGTGGGATCTGCATGTGATGAGACACCGGGCACATATGGCGTGCAGCCAGGGCAGGGGAAAAGGTAGTGCAGATGCCAGCTCACCAGAGGGAGAGGTCACACACAAGTTCCGCTGCAGAGGACTCAGATGAGGACTTTGATGGGGCAATGTACAGAAAAAGGCTGATGGATATGCACACACAAATCTTTAGGTGCATTGGCAGGCCTGCTAGAAAGCCTGCATTCAATGTCAAAGAACATAGGGGAGTCCGGCACCAACCTTGCACATGACTTTGCGCAGAGCTTGAAGTCCATCATTTCCAATATGGAAATGTGATCACTTGCAGAACCAACCATGATAAACCATCTGATGGCCAATGTCTCAGGCTCCACTGCAGCACAAACACAAGCCACCTAATGTCTAAGCACTGCGGTAGAAGCTCAGGCTGAAATCATGCAAGCTCAGTTTGTTGTCATGCAAGCTCAGACTGCTACCATCATGTCTGCGGATACCAGTGATCAAAGGGGCTGGTAGGGTCTCACAGCAATCTGTCCTTGAAGGACACATTGCTAGGATTGTTGAGGTGCCACCTGGGTGGGTGCAGTGGCTCCATGGAGGGTGAACCTGCTATTATCCTTTCTCAGGATGACAGCATTAATCATCCGACCACTGCTACTCTGCCGGTGCCCTTGCTGTTGCCAATCAACCAGACTGCTGCTGCCCATGCAAGGTGATGCAGTCCAAAGCCGGGCCTTCTAAAGTTAGAGATCGAGGTCATCCTGCAAGGTTATCTGCAGTCTCCTCCACTGAAAGTCTGCAGCCTTCTGGCAGCCATGTTGCAGCCACTGACGTAGCACTGCATAGGAACACTAGGACAGGCAAAGGCACCAGCACGACAGGCACTAAGAGAATAATTTGTTGACTTTTGTATGGAATGTTGGATGGTTGGTTTATAAAGTTAGTTTGAAATGTTTGTTTAGTCATGGCTTTTATTTTAGCATTGTGGCTGAGAAGCTCCTGTAACAGTGGGAATGTAAGGGATTGAACTGTTGGTGAAAGGAAAATTGGTGTCGTGTTCACTGGTACTGCAGTCAGATGTGATCACGGACAACCTGGCCAGAAAAAAGCTGTGTTGCTTGCCTCCTTCTCCTAGGTCTCCTCCAGAGTGGCCCAGGCAACAAAAGTCTAATTAAAAAAAAAATTTTCATGGGATGTAATGTTGCTGGCCCATCCCGAATTGAATCAGAGAATCGTTACAGCACAGGAGGCCAGTCGGCCCATTGTGTCTGCGCTGACTCTCTGAAAGAGCAAATTTACCTACTGCTACTCCCCTGCCTTCTCCCTGAAGCCCTGTACGTTCTTCCTTTTCAGATAACAATCCAATTCCCTCTTGAATGCCTAGATTGAACCTGCCTCCACCACACCCTCAGATAGTGTACTCCAGCTCCTAACCACTCACTGCATGAAAAAGTTTTCTCTCATGTCGCCATTGTTTCTTTTGCCAATTACCTTAAATCTGTGCTCTCTTGTTCTCAATTCTTCCATCAATGGGAACAGTTTTTCCCTATCGACTCTATCCAGACCCATGATTTTAAACCCCTCCATCAAAACTCCTAATTCTTCTCTTCTCCAAGGAAAATAGTCCCAACTTTGCCAGTCTATCCATGTAACTAAAGTTCCTCATCCCTGGAACCATTCTCATGAATCTTTCCTAAAGTACGGCGCCCAGAACTGGTCACAATACTCCAGTTAAGGCTAAATCAGTGTTCTGTACAAGTTTAACACAAGTTCCTTGCTTTTGTACTCTATGCCCTCATTAATGAAGCCTAGGATGCTCTACTAACTGCTCTCTGAACCTGTCCTGCCACCTTCAATGATTTATGTACATATACACCCAGGTCCCTCTGCTCCTGCTCCCCCTTTAGAAGTGTACCCTCTATTTTATATTGTCTCTCTGTGTTCTTCCTACCAAAGTGAATCACTTCACACTTCTCTATTAAATTTCTTCTGCCACTTCTGCCCATTCCACCAACTTGTATGTCCTTTTGAAGTTCCACACTATCCTCCTCATAGTTCACAATGTTTCCAAGTTTCGCATCACCTGCAAATTTTGAAATTGTGCCCTGTACACAAAGGTCTCAGTCATTCATATAGATCAGGAACAGCAAGGGTCCTAACACCAACCCTTGGGGAATACCACTGCAAACCTTCCTCCAGTCCGAAAAACATCCATTAACCACTACTCTCCATGCCCTGTCACTCAGTCAATTTTGTATCGATGTTGCTACTGTCCCTGTTATTCCATGAGCTATCACTTTGCTCACAAGTCTGTTGTACGGCACTTAATCAAATGCTTTTTGGAAGTCCATGCACACCACATCAACAGAACTACCCTGATCAATCTTCTCTGTTACCTCATCAAAAAACTCCAGCAAATTAATTAAACACGATTTTCCCTTCACAAATCCGTGTTGGCCTTCCTTAATTAACCTGCATTGGCCCAAGTGACTATTAATTTTGTCCTGAATTATCGTTTCTAGAAGCTTCCCCATCACCAAGGCCTGTAATTGCTGGGCTTATCTTTATAGAACCATAGTGTCATTTAAAGCATAGAAGGCAGCCATTCGGCTCATCGAGTCCATGCTGGCTCTTCACAGAGCTTTCCAGCTTTTTCAACTCCCCCATATGATCCCCGTAGCTCTGCAAGTTTATTTCCTTCAAGTGGCCATCCAATTTCCTTTTGAAGTAAAAACAAAAACTGCAGGAAAATTCTCAGCAGGTCTGGCAGCATCTGTGAAGAGAGAAGCAAAGTTAGCGTTTCAAGTCAGTGACTTTTCATCATATGCTGCCAGACCAGCTGAGTATTTTCCAACACTTTATGTTTTTATTTCAGATTTCCAGCATCTGCAGTATTTTGCTTTTATTTCCTTTTGAAGTCATTGATCGTCTCCGCTTCCATCACCCTTGTGGATGACAAGTTGCAGGTATTTACCACCCGCTGCGTAAAAAAATTCTTCCTCATATTCCCCCTGCATCTTTTGCCCAAAACCTTCAATCTGTGTCCTAGTCCTTGCACCATTAGCTATTGGGAACAGGTTTTCCTCATCTAACTTATCTAAGCCTGTCATAATCTTGTACACTTATATTAAATCTCACCTCAATCTCCTTTATTCTAAGGAGAACAACCCAGCTTTACCAACCTAACCTTGTAACTAAAATCCCTCATCCCTGGAACCATTCTGGTAAATCTCCTCTGCACCCTCTCAAGGACCCTCACATTCTTCCTAGAGTGTGGTGACCAGAGCTGGATGCAATAATCCAGCTGGGGCCTAACCAGAGCTTTATAAAAGTTCAGCATAACTTCCCTGCTTTTGTACTCAATACCTCTATTTATGAAGCCCAAGATCCCATATGCTTTACTAACCACTCTCTCAATATGTCCTGCCACCTTCAACGTTCGATACACATGCACCCCCAGGTCCCTCTGTTCCTGCACACTCATTAGAACTGTTCCATTAAGTATACATTGCCCCTCCCTATTCCTTCTGCCAAAATGAACACCTCACACTTGTCAGTGTTAAATTCCATCTGCCACCTCTCTGCCCATTCTGCGAGCCTGTGTCCTATTGCAAGCAGTTTATATCATCCTCACTGTTTGCCACACCTCTAAGTTTGGTGCCATTAGCAAATTTTGAGATTCCACTCTATATTCCAAGATCCAAGTCATTTATATATAGCAAATAAAAGCAGTGGTCCCAGCACTGATTCTTGTGGAACACCACTACCATCCTCTAGTTTGAAAAACAACCATTTACTACAACTTGCTGTTTTCTGTCCTTGAGCCAATTCTTTTACCCAATTAGACACTGATTCTCCTATTCCATGAGTCTCAACTTGGTTAGCCAGCCGTTTATCTGCACCATTTTTTTTGCAATTCTCCAGTCCTCTGGCACCACCCCTGAAATCACAGGAAGACTGGAAAATTAGGGCCAGTGCCTCTGCAATTTTCACTCTCACTTCCTTCAGTATTCTTGTATGCATCTCATCCTGTCCTAATGCCTCATCAAGTTTAGGAACATAGGAGCAGGAGTAGGCCATTCAGCGCATCGAGCCTGCTCTGCCATTCAATACGATCATGGCTGAACATCCACTTCAATGCCTTTTTCCCACACTATCCCCATATGCCTTTATGTTATTGGTATTTAGAAATCGGTCAATCTCTGCTTTAACGACAGAGCTGCCACACTACTCAGAAGGTTGTGAATCTTTGGAATTCTCTACCCCAGAGGAAAGAAATTTCTCCTCATCTCGGTCTTAAGTGGCTTCTGCTTTATTTTGAAATTGTGCCCCCTGGTTATAGACTCCCCAACCAGGGGAAATATCTTGCATGCATCGACCCTGTCTATCTCTAAGTATTTTGTATGTTTCAATGAGTTCACCTCTCATTCTTCAAAACTCTATAGAGAATACAGGCCCCGTTTCCCCAATCTCTCTTCATAGGACAGTCCCGCCATCCCGGGAATAAGTCTGGTGAACCTTCGTTGCACTCCCTCTATGACAATAATATCCTTCCTAAGGTAAGGGGACCAAAACTGCACACCGTACTCCAGGTGCGGTCTAACCAAGTTTCTATACAATTGAAGCAAGACTTCGCTACTCCTGTACTCAAATCCTCTTGCGATAAAGAGATATCATTAGCCTTCCTAATTGCGTGCTGCACCTGCATGTTAGCTTTCAGTGACTTATTGACAAGAACACCCAGGTCCCTTCGTACATCCACACTTTCTAATCTCTTACTATTTAAAAAATACTCTGCACATCTATTCTTCCTACTAAACTGGATAACCTCACATTTTTCCACATTATATTTCATCTGCCATGTTCTTGCCCACTAAGTCTGTCCAAACCCCCTTGAAGCAGCTTTGCATCTTCCTCACAACACACATTCCCACCTAGTTTTGCGTCATCCGCGAACTTGGAAATATTACATTTGGTCCCCACGTCCGAATGTGAAATATATATTGTGAACAGCTGAGGTCCAAGTACTGATCCTTGCGGTACCACTAGTCATAGCCTGCCAACCGGAGAATGACCCGTTTATTCCTACTCTCTGCCTGTTAACCGATCCTTAACCCATGACAGTATATTACCTCCTATCTCAAGTGCTTTAATTTTGCTAACCAACCTCCTGTGGGGACTTTATCAAAAGCCTTCTGAAAATCCAAGTATACTACATTCACTGACTCCCCTTTATTAATTCTGTTAGTAACATCTTCAAAAAACTCCCAACAAGGTTCGTCAAACATGATTTCCCATTCATAAATCCATTTTGAGTACGCCCAATTAGATTATCCAAGTGTCCATTTATCACATCCTTTAGAATAGATTCTAGCATCTTCCCTACTAATGATGTATGGAAAGTACAGCCAGCCTATCCAGTCAGTACCTCTTCCTGATCAGTTTTAAACCCTTCAAGAGTCTGAATGATCTCCTCTTTCACCATGAGCTGCGCAGCAGCATCTTCCTCGGTAAAGACAGATGCAAAGTATTCATTTAATACCTCAGCCATGGTCCCTGCCGCCATGCATAAATCCCATTTTTGGTTCCTAATCAGTCTCACTTCTCCTTTTGCCACCCTTTTATTATTTATGTGCCTATCGAAGGCTTTGGGATTCTCGATTATATTAGCTGTCAGTCTCTTTTCATACTCTTTCTTTGCTTCTCTTATTTGCTTTTTCACTTCCCCTCTGAACCTTCATTATTCAGCTTCGTTCTTGGTTGTATTATCCACCTGACATTTGTCATAAGCACACTTTTTCTTTTTCATCGTAATCTCCATCGTCATCCAGTGAGCTCTGGATTGGTTTACCCTACCTTTTGCCTTCATGGGAATATACCTTGACTGCGTCCTAATTCTCTTTTCTTTAAAGGCAGCCCATTGTTCAGTTACTATTTTGCCTGCCAACCTTTGATTCCAATTTATATGGGTCAGATCCGTTCTTACCCCATTGAAGTTGGCTTTCCCCCAGTTAATTATTTTTACTTTGGATTGTTCCTTGCCCTTGAGAAGACGCGGCGAGCCGCTTTCTTGAACCGCTATAGTCCATCTGGCGTAGGTATACCCACAGTGCTTTTAACAAGGGAGTTCCAAGTTTTTGACCCAGTGACAGTGAAGGAATGGTGATATAGTTCCAAGTCAAGATGATGTGTGACTTGGAGGGAAACGTGCAGGTGGTTGTGCCTATGTGGCTGCTGCCCTTGTCCTTCTAAGTGGTAAGGGTCACATGTTTGGAAGTGCTGTTGAAAGAGGCTTGGCGAGTTGCTGCATCTTGAATATGGTACACACCTGTGTCACTGTGTGCTGGTGGTGGAGGGAGTTAATGTTTAAGGTGGTGGATGGGGTGCTGATCAAGCAGGCTGCTTTGTCCTGGATGTTAATCGCTGCAGAATTCCCAGCTTCTGACCTGCTCTTGTTGCCAAAGTATTTATATGGCTGGTCCAGTTAAGTCAATGGTAACCCCTGGGATATTGATGGTAGGGTATTCAGCGATGGCAATGCCATTGAATGTCAAGGGGAGATGGTCATTGTCTGGCACTTGTGTGCACAAATGTTACTTGCCACTCATCAGCCCAAGCCTGAATGGTGTCCGGGTCTTGCTTCATGTGAACATGGACTGCTTCAGTATGAAGAGTCGCAAATGGTACTGAATACTGTGCAATCATCAGCGAACATCCGCACTTCTGGCCTTATGATGGAAGGAAGGATTTGGTGAAGTAGCTGAAGATGGTTGGGTCGAAGACACTATCCTGAGGAACTCCTGCAGTGATGTCCTAGGGCTTGGATGTTTGGCCTCCAACAACCACAACCATCTTCCTTTGTACTAGGTATGACTCCAGTGGAGAGTTTTCCCCGATTCCCACAGAGTTCAATTTTGCTAGGGTTGCTTGATGTGACACTCGGTCAAATGCTGCCTTGATGTCAAGGGCAGTCACTCTCACCTCACCTCTTGAATTCAGCTCTTTTATCCACGTTTGGACCAAGGCTCCGATAACACCTGGAGCCGAGTGGCCCCGATTGAACCCAAACTGAGCAGTGAGCAGATTATTGCTGTGTTAAGTGCTGCTTGACTGTCGTGACACCTTCCACCACTTTGCTAATGATTGACAGCACACTGGTGGTGTGGTAAATGGCCAGATTAAATTTGTCCTCCTTTTTGCGGAGAGGACATACCTGGGCATTTTTCCACTTTGTACAGTTGATGCAGTGCTGTAGTTGCACTAACGGTTTGGTTAAGGGTGTGACTAGTTCTGCAGCCCTACTGCCGAAATGCTGTCAACCGTTTTTTGATATCACATGGAGTGAATCAAATAAGCTGAAGACTGGCATCTCTAATGCAGGGGACCTCAGGAGGAGGCAGAGATGGATCATCCACTCAGTACTTCTGTTTGAAGATGGTTGCAAATGCTTCAGCCTCGTAATAAAAAACAGAAAGTACTGGAAACACTCAGGTCAGGCAGCATCTGTAGAGAGAGAAGCAGAGTTGACGTTTCAGGTCTGTGACCTTTCATCAGAACTGGCAAAGGTTAGAAAAGAATTAGGTTTTAAGCAAGTGGGGGGGTGGGGGGGGGGGGGGGTGGTGCGGGGGAGAGGTGGTTTGGTGGGGAAAGAGAACAAAAGGGAAGGTGTGTGATAAGACAGAGGGCAGGAAAGATTAAATAACAAAGCCGTCATGGGACAAAGGCAAAGAGCGTGTTAATGCTTGTGGTGAAAGACAAAGCATTAATCCAGAGAGAGTGTTCATGGTACAGTAATGAGCAATGCTGTCCACGTGAAAAAACAGGCGGATGGTTAAAAAATAAAATAAAAAATTTGAAAAGTATAAAGAAAAGGCCAGTCATGCTCTGAAATTGTTGAACTTGAGGTCGAGTCCATAAGGCGGTAGAGTACCTAATCGAAAGATCAGGTGCTGCTCTTCGAGCTTGCGTTGATGCTCACTGGAAATGACAGGAGGCCAAGGATAGAAATGTGGGTATGAGAGCAGGATGGTGAGTTGAAATGGCAAGCGACCGGAAGCTTGCAGTTATGCTTTTGGACTGAGCGCAGGTGTTCTGCAAAATGGTCACCCAATCTGCATTTGGTCTCCTCAATGCACCGCCCCCGTCCGGCTCTCATGTCCATATTTCTGTCCTTGGCCTGCTGCAGTGTTCCAGTGAATATCAATGCAACCTCGACTCTTTGACTTGATCTTTTGATGAGGCGCTCTACAGCCTCGCAGCCTCAACCTAGAGTTCAACAATTTCAGCGCATGACTGGCCTTTTTAAAATATCTTTTATTATTTTAATTTTAGTTTTTAACCATCTGCCTGTTTTTTCACATGGACAATGTTGCTCATTACTCTGCTATTAACACTCTCTCTGGACTAATGTTTTGTCTTTCACCACAAGCATAAACACCCACTCTGGCCGGAATTTTACGACCCCCCCCAAAAAAAGTACGATTGTGGCTGGGCGGGCCTAAAATGGAGTGGGAGGCTCGGGGGCCCTTCTCGACCCGCTCCCACCTCCACCTTACGTAGGGCAGTGGCGGCAACAAACGGCCCACCCGCCCCAGGCAATCAAGGCCCTTAAGTGGCCACTTAAGGGCCTCCGTCCGCTGCCACAGGGATTTTACCCGTGGCCGGATGGGCGACCCAGGCCCCAGAGAAGCCGCCTGACATTCGGGGCTCCCCAACATCATCTTTGCGATGGCTGGGTTGCAGTCCCAGCTGTGGCCACTGCTCCCGGTGGCGCTGCTGGGACAGAGCCATCAGCCCTCTGGTTGGCCGGCAGCTCCATTAGGCAGGAATTCCTGCTTCAATGAGGTGGAAGTTCTGCCGCAGATGAATTAAAGGCTTGGGGACCGCAAAATGCAGATTGGATCCTCAGAGGCGGGTTCGCCACAGACCTTTCAATTGATGGATGGCAGCCATCCGCCATGGGTAAAATTCGGGCCTTACCTTTGTCCCATGACAGCTTTGTTATATAATCTCTCCTGCCCTCTGCCCTATCACACACCTTCCCTTTTGTTCTCTTCACCACCAAACCTCCCCCCCCCTCCCCACCTTCACTTGCTTAAAACCTAATTCTTGTCCAACCGTTGCCAGTTCTGATGAAAGGTCACCTTAAACGTGAACTCTGCTTCTCTCTCCACAGATGCTGCCTGACCTGCTGAGTATTTCTAGCACTTTGCTTTTATTTCAGCTGTCCAGCATCTGCAGTATTTTGCTTTTATTTGCTTCAGCCTTGCATTTTGCACTGATGTACTGGGCTTCCCCATCATTCAGGATGGAGATGTTAGTGGAGCCTCCTCCTCCTCCGGTCAGTTGTTTAATTGTCCACCAGCATTCATGACTGGATGCAGCAGGAATGCAGAACTTTGATCTGATCAGTTGGTTGTGGGATCACTTTGCTCTGTCCATCACATGCTGCTTTCACTGTTTATCATGCATGTAGTCCTGTGTTATAGCTTCACCAGGTTGGTACCTCATTGTTAGGTATGCCTGGTGCTGCTCCTGATCTCATTGAACATTGATCCCCTGGCTTGATGGTAATGGTACAGTGAGGGATATGCCAGATCATGAAGTTACAGGTTGTGGTTGATTACAATTCTGCTGCTGCTGATGGTCCACAGTGCCTCATGGATGCCCAGTTTTGAGCTGCTAGATCTGACCTGAATCTATCCCATTTAGCACAGTGGTAGTGCCACACAACACAATGGACAGTATCCTCAGCGTGAAATCAGGTCTTCGTCTTCACAAGGACTGTGCAGTGGTTACTCCTACCAACACTGTCATGGACAGATGCATCTGTGACAGGTAGGTTGGTGAGACGAGACTAAGTAGGTTTCTCCCCCTTGGTTCCCTCACCACCTGCTGCTGCCGCAGTCTGCCAGCTACGTACTTCAAGACTCGGCCAACTTGGTCAGTCGTGGTGCTACCGAACCACTCTTGGTGATGGGCATTCCCCGCCCTTGCTGCCCTAAGTACTTCTTCCAAGTGGTGTTCAACATGGAGGAGTACGGATTCATCAGTTGAAGATGGGGGGGGGGGGGTGCGGTGGGTGGCAATCAGCAGGTTGTTTCTTTGCTAATGTTTGACCTGATGCCATGAGACTTCATGAGGTCTGGAATCAATGATGAGAACGCCCAGGGCAACTCCCTCCCAACTATGTACCACTGTGCCACCACCTCTGGTGGGTCTGCCCTGCCGGTGGGACAAGACAAACCTAGGGATGGTGATGGTGCTCAATGACATTTCATATGGCAGCATGGCTCTTGCTATATGCACGCCGGACACCGGGGCAGTGAGTTAGATGGTCAGCAGATAGCCCTGGTCACCCAGTAGCCACCTTCTGGCTTTTCATGGGGCTCAAATGCTAATAATATAACAGACTACCGCAGAATACAGGCATCATGACTGCTGCCAGGATACCAAGCATTATCCTGGATGATGCGCTGAGTATGGTCACACACCAGTTGCAGTACATCTCTGAATTTACATATGGTAAATTTCAGGTTTTCCCTTTTCAAATTTTATCTAAATTCTTAAATTTTGCCCAATATATCATCAGGGCTCTCCTCAAGTGGATTTTAACCATCCTAACAGTCTCATCAACTCCGGTATGTAGAATTCATTTAGCCAGATGATGTCCAGTCGTCAGTTTAACTAGTTCCGACCCACAGGACATGGTCATCTGCCTAGACAGCCAGGTATCTTATACTTTACCCAAACAAGATAAAGCTAATTTAACATTCAATGGAATCTTACAATCTACTGCATAAATGTGAGGAAATGGAAAGAAGGAAAGAACAGAAAAACAATCTTAAAGCGGCATTTGAAATTTGATCATGCTAGATCAAGTTAACTAACAACCAAAGCACTTGTTCTTCTTTCTGAAATGAAATTGATAGAAATATTTTTAAATAAAACACAAATGAGTATACAAAGCACCATGATGAGGTTCAAGCAGGGACTAAATCACTAAATAAAATATCTGAAATCTTAACATTCTAGAATCTAAGAAAGGAAAACGTGTTCATTCTGAATGGAGAATTAAGTGGCAGGATTGAGGCTTCAGGTTTTTGTTTAGTAAGCTTCCTGAGTATTCCAGAACAAGTGGAATATATTGCCAGCAGAAGTATCTGTTATCACACCACCTCAATGCAAACCTATTGCACTAATGATTTACCTGTAAGTTCAAGAGGTTAGATTAGTATCAACCACTGAATTGAATCCTCTTAAATTGCAGGGTGCTAAATCTGATCAACTCTCATTCTTCTAAACTCCAGAGTGTATAGGCCCAATTTACTCAGCCTCTCACAGGACAACTCTTTCATCCCAGGAACTGATCCAGTGAATCTTCGCTGTACCACCTCCAAGGCAAGTATATCCTTCCTTAAATATGGAGACCAAAACCGTGCACAATATTCCAGATGTGGTCTCACCAAAGCCCTGTACAACTGCGGCAAGACTTGCTTATTCTTGTACTCCAATCTCGTTGTAATAAAGGCCAACATGCCATGTGCCTTTCTAATTGCTTGCTGTACCTTCATGCTAACTTTGTGTGTTTCTCTGAACATCAACATTTAAAATTTTCATGCCTTTTAAAAAATATTTTGCTTTTTTATTCTTACTACCAACGTGAATAACTTCACACTTCCTCATATTTTACTCCATCTGCCACCTTGTTGCTCACTCACAACCTGACTACATCTCTTTGCAGCCTCTGTGTCCTCCTTACAGCTTACATTCCCACCTATTGTATTGTCAGCAAACCTGGATACATTATTCTTGGCCCCTTTGTCTAAGTCATTAATATGGATTTTAGATAGTTGAGGCCCCAGCACTGATCTTTGCATCACTCCACTAGTTACAGCCTGCCTTCTTGGAAATATACCATTTATCCTTAATGTCTGCTTCCTGTCCCTTAACCAATCTTCCAACCATGCTAACATGGGTGGTTGATGGTCGGCACAGACTCGGTGGGCCGAAGGGCCTGTTTCAGTGCTGTATCTCTAAATAAATAAATAAACATATTACCATCAACTCCATGAGCCCTTATTTTGCATATTAACCTTTTGTGTGGCATCCTATAGAATGCCTTTTAGAAATCCAAGTATACTACACCTACTGATTCCTTTATCTGCTACATCCTCAAAAAACTCTAATAAATTTGTCAAATACAATCTCCCTTTTGTAAAATCCTGTTGACTCTGTTTGATCATACTATGATTTTCTAATTGTACTGTTAAAGCTTCCTCAAGAATAGATCTCAGTATTTTGAGATGACTCTTCTTCTTTGGCCTCCTTGTCTCGAGACTCAATGAGTAAGCACCTGGAGGTGGTCAGTGGTTTGTGAAGCAGCGCCTGGAGTGGCTATAAAGGCCAATTCTAGAGTGACAGACTCTTCCACAGGTGCTGCAGATAAAATTGGTTATCGGGGCTGTTACAGAGTTGGCTCTCTCCTTGCGCTTCTGTCTTTTTTCCTGCCAACCGCTAAGTCTTTTCGACTTGCCACACTTTAGCCCCGCCTTTATAGTTGCCCGCCAGCTTTGGCAATCGCTGGCAACTGACTCCCACGACTTGTGATCAATGTCACAGGACTTCATGTCGCGTTTGCAAACGTCTTTAAAGTGGAGACATGGACGGCCGGTGGGTCTGGTACCAGTGACGGGCTCGCTGTACAATGTGTCCTTGGGGATCCTGCCATCTTCCATGCGGCTCACGTGGCCAAGCCATCTCAGGCGCTGCTGGCTTAGTAGTGTGTATATGCTGGGGATGTTGGCTGCCTCGAGGACTTCTGTGTTGGAGATACGGTCCTGCCACCTGATGCCAAGGATTCTCCGGAGGCAGTGAAGATGGAATGAATTGAGACGTCGCTCTTGGCTGACATACATTGTCCAGGCCTCGCTGCCGTAGAGCAAGGTACTGAGGACACAGGCTTGATATACTTGGACTTTTGTGTTGTGTCAGTGCGCCATTTTCCCACACTCTCTTGGCCAGTCTGCACATAGCAGAGGAAGCCTTTCCCATGCGCTTGTTGAATTCTGCATCGAGAGACAGGTTACTGGTGATAGTTGAGCCTAGGTAGGTGAACTCTTGAACCACTTCCAGAGTGTGGTCGCCGATATTTATGGATGGGGCATTTCTGACGTCCTGTCCCACGATGTTCGTTTTCTTGAGGCTGATGGTTAGGCCAAATTCATTGCAGGCAGCCGCAATCCTGTCGATGAGTCTCTGTAGACACTCTTCAGTGTGAGATGTTAATGCAGCATCGTCAGCAAGGAAGAGTTCCCTGATGAGGACTTTCCGTACTTTGGTCTTCGCTCTTAGACGGGCAAGGTTGAACAACCTGCCACCTGATCTTGTGTGGAGGAAAATTCCTTCTTCTGAAGACTTGAACGCATGTGAGAGCAGCAGGGAGAAGATGATCCCAAACAGTGTAGGTGCGAGAACACAGCCCTGTTTCACGCCACTCAGGAAAGAAAGGGGTCTGATGAGGTGCCGCTATGCTGAATTGTGCCTTTCATATTGTGATGGAATGAGGTGATGATACTTAGTAGCTTTGGTGGGCATCCAATCTTTTCTAGTAGTCTGAAGAGACCACGTCTACTGACGAGGTCAAAGGCTTTGGTGAGATCAATGAAAGCAACGTAGAGGGGCATCTGTTCACGGCATTTCTCCTGTAGCTGGCGAAGGGAGAATAGCATGTCAATGGTGGATCTCTCTGCACGAAAGCCACACTGTGCCTCAGGGTAGTTACGCTCAGCCAGCTTCTGGAGCCTGTTTAGAGCAACTCGAGTGAAGACTTTCTCCACTATGCTGAGCCGGGAGATTCCACGGTAGTTGTTGCAGTCACCCTTGTTCTTATAGAGGGTGATGTTGTTGGCATCGCGCATGTCCTGTGGTACTGCTCCCTCGTCCCAGCACAGGCAAAGCAGTTCGTACAGTGCTGAAAGTATAGTAGGCTTGGCACTCTTGATGATTTCAGGGGTAATGCCGTCCTTCCCAGGGGCTTTTCCGCTGGCTAGAGAATCAATGGCATCACTGAGTTCCGATTTTGTTGGCTGTATGTCAGGCTAACTAGCCTGCAGTTCCCCATTTTCTCTCTCCCCCTTTTCTTGAATAGCAGTGTTACATTTGCTAATTTTCAATTCATTGGGGCCTTTGTAGAAGCTAGGAATTTTGGAAAATCATAACTAATACATGTACTATCTCTGCAGCCACATTTCTTTAGGATCCTAGGATGTAGGCCATCAGGTCCTGGGGATTTGCTGTCTTTTCGTCCCTTAAGTTTCCCTAATTTTTTTGTCTGATGATAATTACCTTAAGTTCCTCACTCTTATTAGCCCCTTAGTTACCCTCTATTTCTGGTATGTAATTTGCATCTTTTACTGTGAAGACAGACATTAAATATTTGTTCAATGTCTCTCCCATTTCCTCATTCCCATGATAATTTCTCCTGTCTCTGCCTCTAAAGTGACCAACGTTTACTTTAGCTACTCTCCTCAATATCTATTAATGCACTTTTGGAGTTTAAAAAAATCTTTTTTAGCCCCTTGAAGGTTGTTGATATGCTGAATGCCAGGTAATTCCACACCTAGAATAAAAAGAGTACAATGTTTGAATTTTGGGTCAATTGATGTCGAGCTATAAATGCTGAGCTGAAAGAGTAACTTTCTGATTACAGCATCAGTGGCTAATCTAAGAGAAAAAACATGAGACAGACTTCCTCAACAGTCATTAATAGACTTTGCTAAATTGTTATTCATTCACAGGTGCAGTAATCAATTATTATATAAGAATGGGAAGGGTCAATGATATTTTTAACCAAAGTTCTAGCTATGGCAGTTATTGAATGGTGCTTCAGACAGATTGTCTGCAGGCAGAGCTCAGACTGAACATCTCTATTGCTTAAAGTACTTAAGATATCTTGTCTATTGTGAAAATTATATTTGCTTTTCGAAGTAACAGACCAGTCTGCAATTCTATCTTTCTGGACAGCAATCCTGAAAGCAACTAGACAAGGTATGTCCTAGAAAATAAAACTAGAGTAACCAACTGGTTTCGACTTGGCAGCAGATATCAAGTCAAAAAACACACGTGAAGTTTGGATGGAGACAATTCAATGGTCTGAAGGCCCTTTTCTCACTCTAAACGTTATGTTCCTACTTAGGTTGTTCATTGATTCAAGGCAGTTGAATCCAGTTACACAGAATGTTTTATTTCCCTATAAGAAATGTTCTTTCACTTGGATATGATGTTCAATCACCTTTGAAGGTTGCTCCTAACTATCATGTGTAAAACACCAAAGGTCCTTTATTCTGCTTGTGATTGGGGGGAAAAAAGCAAAAGTTCCAATATCCCTGTAGTCTGCTTCTTAAAGACTGGCTTTCTTCTAAATGGGAGCTCCAGAAGCCTTACCTCGAGAGTTGCCCAAGGTTGAAGACTGCGCTCTCAAATCAAGAGTATCAACAGCATGCTGCTTTTGTAGCTTGGAGGTCTGTAAAATGTCAATGCAAATATAAAGTCCTACCAGAGAATTTTGTTGACGTATAAACTGGCCTAAGTCAACTTCATAATTGTCTATCCACATCTTGCGCATTCCTTGGGAGCATGATTCTTTTCCTTGAGCAAAGCTGCTATCCTGCAAAAACCTGTCCTGCTATTGGAATACGGTTAGGAATTTGTGGAAGAGATCAGAATGAGGACTATTTGCATGGCAAATGGAAATAGTTTGTCACTTATAGCTAAGGCTGTTGTAAGGGATCAAGTCCTTCCTCCATACTGCTTGCTGAATGGGAAGTCAATGAACAATGGTTCGGGTATCAGGCTAAAGATTCAACATTTGTTCAGGAGCAGAATTACCTAAATGTTAAACTGATGAAAAGAGATGAAAAGAATGGAAACCTCAAATTCTACTTTTCTAGGCATCATCAACCTGATCTCACTCGAGATAGATTGTCCAGTGAGGTACAAAGGGAATTACAGAAAGAACAAATATCTGCTTTGTCTGCCAACGATCAGTGTTTTGGAAGTCAGTCCGTGTTGGCAAATATCACTTTCCTCTAGTTCGACACTTTCCAGCCCCCAACCTGCCCCTAAGTTAATCAGACAGCTAATACCTGGATCTCTCTTCACTCAACATTGATGCCAGTGTTAATGGCATGAATTGTGTCTGCTGTGCACTGTAGGCAGAAACTTTCAGGTGAATAGGATTTCTGGCTGTAGGCTGCAATATCTGCCATTACCCTTATCAACAATACTGAGAGGGGGGAACCTAATCCATGGCATCTAGACTCAAGTAGGAGTACAATTGGGGGTGGGGATGATAATGAAGGGGTGAGGCAAGGGGGAAGATGATGAGAACAGAATTTTGGAAAGGAAGGGAAAAGAATCTGGGAGCAGCATTTTAATGGGAGAAAAGAGACCAGCACCATTAAATGAAAGGGATTGGGGAAGGAGAGTATCAACACAATCTGGGGAGTGGGTCAGGGGAAAGAGAAGAATACCAGCTTAACTAGGTTTTTTAAAAAAACGTTCACAGGATGTGGGCATCGCTGGCATGGCCAACATTTATTGCCCATCCTTAACTGCCCTTAAAGTGGTGATGAACTGCCACAGTGCTATTAGGCAGAATGTTACAGGATTTTGACCTAGCAATGATGAAGGAACGGCCATATATTTCTAAGTCAGGATAGTGCATGACTTGGAAGGAAACTTGCAACTGGTGGTGTTCCCATGCACCTACTGCCCCAGTTCTTCCAGGTGTTACGGGTCAGGGGTTTGGAAGGTGATGTCGAAGGAGCCTTGGTGAGTAGCTGCAAAACATTTTGTAGATGATATACACAGTACGTCAGTGGTGGAGAAAGTGAATGCTTAAGATGGTAGATGAGATGCCAATCAAGTGGGCTGCTTTGTCCTGGATTGTGTCAAGCCTTTGAGTGTTGTTGGAGCTGCACTCATCCAAGCAAGTGGAGAGAATTCCATCACACTCCTAACTTCTGCCTTGTAGATGGTAGAAAGGTTTTTTTGGGGCGGGGGTGGGGAGCAGAGGGGTGGGTGGTGTGCGCATTAAGAGATCAGTTACTCATCACAAAATACTCAGCTTCTGACCTGCTGTTATACAATATTTATGGTCCAGTTAAGTTTCTGGCCAATGGTGACCCCAGGAGATTAATGGTGGGGGATTCAGCAATAGTAATTCTGTTGAATATCAGGGGGAAGTGGTTAGACTCTCTTGTTGGAGATGGTCATTGCCTAGCACTTGAGTGCCACTTATGTTACTTGCCACTTTACAAGCCGAACCGGAATGCTGTCCAGGTCTTGCTGCATGCAGGCATGGACTGCTTCATTACCTGAGGAGTTGCGAATGGAACTGAACACTATGCAATCGGCAAACATCCCCACTTCTGACCTTAGGATGGAAGGAAGGTCATTGATGAAGCATTGAAGATGATTGGGCCTGGGACATTACCCTGAGGAACTCCTGCAGTGATGTCCTGGGACTGAGATGATCGACCTCCAACAACCACAACCATCTTCCTTTGTGCTAGGTATAACTCCAACCAGTGGGAATTTTTCCCCTTGATTCCCATTACTTCCATTTTCCTAGGGCTCCTTGATACCACTCTTGGTCAAATGCTATCTTGATGTCAAGGGCAGTCACTCTCATCACACCTCTTGAGTTCAGCTCTTTTGTCCATATTTGGACCAAGGCTGTAATGAGGTCAGGAGCGGAGATGATCCCGGCAGAACCCAAACTGAGCATTGGTGAGCAGGTTATTGGTAAGTGCCGCTTGACAGCACTGTTGATGAAACCTTCCATCACTTTGCTGATGATTGAGAGTAGAATGATCATGTGGTAATCGGCTGGGTTGGATTTGTCCTGTTTCTTGGGAGCATGACATACCTGGGCAATTTTCCACATTGTTGGGTAGATGCCAGTGTTATATCTGTACAACGACAAGTTGTGGAGCGCAAGTCTTCAGCTTTACAGCCAGGATGTTTACCAGGCCCTTAATGTTTGCAGTATCTAGTGCCTTCAGCCATTTCTTGATATCACGTGGAGTGAAACAAATTGGCCGATGACTGTATTCTGTGATGGTGAGGACCTCAGGAAGCAGCTGAGATGGATAATCCACTTTGCAGCCATCTCCAGACAGAACTGCGAACACTTCAACTTTGTCTTTTACACCCACATACTGGATCCTGGCATCACTGAGGATGAGGATGTTTGTGGAGCTTCCTCCTTCCATTAGTTGTTTAATTGTCCACCGCCATTGTGGATGTGGCAGGACAGGAGAACTTTGATCTTATCTGTTGGTTGTGGGATTGCTTAGCTCTGTTTCCAGCATGCATGTTGCACTCAGTTGTAACTTCACCAGTTTTGCACCTCATTTTTTTTTTTTTAGTTTCTCCTGGGGCTGCTCCTGGAATGCTCTTCCACAGTTCTTATTGAACTACAGTTGATCCCCTGGCTTGATGGTAATGGTAGAGTGGAAGATATGCTGGTCCATGAGGTTACAGATTGTGATGTTATACAATTCTGCTGCTGCTTAATAGCTAATTGTGTCTCATGGATGTTCAGTTTTGAGCTGCTAGATCGGTTCTGAATCTATCCCATTTAGCACAGTGAGAGTGCCATATAACAGAACGGAGGGCGTCCTCAGTGTGAAGATGGGACTTTGCTACCACAAGGACTGTGAGGTAGTCACTTTTACGAATGCTATCTGCGACAGGTAGATTGGTGAGGACTAGTCAAGTCGGTTTTTACTTTGTGTGGATTCTCTCACCACCTGCTGCAGGCCCAGTTTGGCAACTACATCCTTCAGGATTTGGCTAGGTCAGACAGTAGTGGTGCTACCAAGCTACTCTTGTTGATGAAAAGCTAGTATCAGTAATGGCAGACATTGAATTCCCTACTCAGAATACATTCTGTGCCCTTTCTACCTTGCAGGATATAAGTGAAAGGGTGTGGAATTGGATAGGGTCCAGTGTTTGTGAACTTGATGTGTAAAGGACGAGTGCTTTTGTGAACTAGACTGATGGAGTTTGTTGGATATGCAAGAGTGACGAATAAGGTAACTTTTGGGCGTGATGATCTGGTGTCTGTTCAAAATTCAAACATTAAGATTAATTGTGAAGTATAACAATATATTAAAAATTATATATTCTGGTTAATTTTATGTAAAATGCAAAATTTTCTCAATTCCTTAAAAATGCATCAACAATTTTATATCTTCAACATTTGGACTTTCCCCTCAGGCTTTCAGGCACTTATTTGTTTTGTTTCCCTCCAATAAAATTGGAAGAATGTTGTGCATACCTACAGCATATGTTACATATTCTGTGAAACTAATATTCAATCAGGGACAGGGACTCACCAAAATTAATGTAAGCAAAATAACAATAATGAAGAAAATAATGGCACTAAAGACAAACAAATCCCCAGGACCAGACGCTTTCCATCCCAGGGTTTAAAGGAAGTAGGTGAGAACATTGCAAGGACCCAACCATAATCTTACGAAGTTCTCTCAACTTGGGAACCATTCCTTTAGATTGGAAAATTGCTCAAGTCACTCCACTATTTAAGAAAGGTGACAGAGGGAAACCAGGGAATTATAGATCAGATAGTCTAACATCTCTCGTCAGGAAATTGCGACAGTCTGTAATTAAGGATAAAGTGACTGAACATCTAGAAAATTTTCAGCTGATCAGAGAGAGAGGGGATTTGTAAAGGCCGCGTCTGACAAATCTGATCAAATTTTTTTTTTAAAAGAGGTGACTAAAGTAGCGGTTGGGGGAATGTCTATGAATGTTATTTATATGAAGGTTTGGAAGGCATTTGATACAGTCCTCCATAAAAGATTGTTTGCTAAAATTGAAGCCCATGGAATTGAAGACAAATTCTTGATCTAGTTAGAAAATTGGCTGAATGGAAGGAGATGAAAAGAGTAGGGATAATGGGCAGGTACTCTAATTGGCAGGATGTGACTAGTGGTATCCTACATTGATCTGTATTTATTGACTGTATTTATTAATAACTTAGATGACTGGATAGAAAGCCACATGTCCCAATTTGCCGAGAACACAAAGGTAGGCAACATTGTATGCAGTATAGATGAAAACATAAAATTACAAATAAATGTTAATAGATTAAGTGAATGGGCAAAACAGTGGCAAATGGATTTCAATGTCAGCAAATGTGAAGTCATCTACTTTGGATCCAAAAGGCATTGAACATTTTCTAAATGGCAAAAAGCTAGAAATAGTAGAGAACCAAAGAGATTTGGGATCCAGGTGCATAGATCATTAAAATGTCAGGAATGCTGGCCTTTACATCTAGAGGACTAGAATACAAGGGAGTAGAAGTCCTACTTCAGCTATACAACACCCTGATTAGACTACACCTGGAGTACTGCGAGTAGTTCTGGGCACCACACCTTAGGAAGGATATATTGGTCTTTGAGGGAGTGCAGCGTAGGTTTACCAGAATGATACCTGGATCTTAAGTCTTTACAGGAGAGATTACCCAAAGTAGGGTTGTATTCCCTGGAATTTAGCAGATTAAGGGGCGATTTGTTTGAAGTTTTCAAGATATTAAAGGGAACAGATAGGGTAGAGAGAGAGAAACTATTTCCGCTGGTTGGGGAGTCTAGGGCTAGGGGCTATGGTCTAAAATTTAGAGCTAGACCTTACAGAAATGAAATTAGGAAACACTTCTACATGCAAAGGGTGGTACAGGTTTGGAACTCTCTTCCGCAAATGGCAATTGATGCTCTATGAATTGTAATTTTTAGATTTGAGATTGATAAGATTTTTGTTATCCAAGAAAAAGAGCTGTTACAAGATATGGGGCAAAGGTGGGTAAATGGAATTAAGTTAGAGTCACTGAATGGTGGAACAGGATTGAGGGATTGAATGGCCTCCTCATGTTCCTATGTAACTACTTGTTTCCATCGTCAGGACCAATCTTGCATTGCTCTTTTTGGGAACTGTGTCAGCTTTTTTGAAACTGATGGCCAGTTTTTCCTTCTTTTCTCAGTTGGTGTGTACAAGAAGCTGAAGTTTCAATTGGGCCAAGCCAAAATTCTGAACTTCCAATTAAATCTCTCGGGGATACAAATATAGAAGCAAATTCTTCAACTGTAAAGGACTGAGCAGTACAGCACAATCGAGAACTGTGTACACAGGAATACGAGTAGGCCATTTAACCCCTCAAGCCTATTCTAGCATGGCTAATCTCTGACCTAACGCCATATACCCGCCCTTGCCCCAGATCCCATAATACCTTTGGTTAACAAAAATCTTAGCAATCTCAATTTAAAATTAACTGACCTATCATCACTTACAATTTGCGTAAGAGAGTTCCAAACTTCTCCTAACATTTGCATGTAGAAGTGTTGCCTAACTTCACTCCTGGAAGGTCTGGCTCTATTTCTTAGACCGCTCCCCCTAACCAATGTAAATATTTCCTCCCAATCTACCCTATTGGTTTCCCTTAATATCTTGAAAACTTTGATCAAATCACCCCTTAACTTTCTAAATTCTAGAAAATACAACCCTAGTTGTACCAAAAACATACTTCCTGCTCCTCTCGAGTGCAGGTGGCTGCACTGTATAACATTAGGGTAGTACTGTACCCAAGCATAATGTTAATGGTTCATGCAAGCCCAACAGTCAGGATGGAAGCTGCTGGTACAAAGCAAATGGAGCAAATTCTTGAGGAGCTTGATTCTCCTACTCCGGGATTAGAAGTTAACAAACACCATAGCCAATGCTTTGAAACTGAAGAACTACTTCAAGAATTGAAACGACTTTATAGAAGCGAACAGAAATGTACTTGAAGATCTTGTTGTGTTGAAATGCAGTGATAGCGGCCATCATACCGTTAAGGTCTAGAAAACCATTTGGCAAAGTTAAGAAACTTTGAATCCAGCAAAATTATGGACCCAAATACAGATCATCCAAAATACATTCTTTTCCCAAACCCACAAGATGAGCAGGCCCATGGGGGGGGAAAAAAGGCAACTTGATGCCTATGAACATGACTATGTTGAACTTACTAATAATCAGTTTGAAAAGTTAGTCAAAATTAATGCAAAGGCTACAAAATTGTACAATGGGTAAAATATTTCTCACATGACTGTATAAAGTGGTTAAAGCCCAGGGCAGGTGAATTTATACAAGGCATGGAAATGGGAGGATCACGTAACTTATCTTGAAGTACATTTAAAATTTCTTCAAGAGACAGTTTCCTGATTTCTCCCATTGGATGACTGGTATGTTCCGATTGTGTGTGGTGGAGCAAAGGAAGTAACATACATCTTTGAATCACAGGTCTGGGGTTAATTATTAAAAAGGCAAAGCATTCCTGAAAGAACACTTTGCGTTCCCTCATAACTGTATAACCTCAGTAAAGAGGGTCATTTTCTGGTACATCAGTGTACATTTCCAATATCAGTCACTCTAATGGCCTAAACAAGAATATTATTTTGCACTTTGGGTCCATCCAATAGAAACAAAGTTGAAACCACCCCCTTGCCCCCAAAACACTTTTCACATAGAACCCATTGCCTATAGAGAAGACTATTATAATAACTTCATATGGACTTGAGCCTACTTTCAGGAGGTCAAGGTATAGGACACTAACCCTTTGCGACATTCAAGTCATTAATAAGAATAATTCCAGATAGAAACAAGTTTTTTCTTTGCAAGTCAATCTGCTCAAAATAAGATCAACTGTAACTTGATGCTTAGGGTTACTCATGAGCTGTTCCACTTATAATTAAATTAAACAATTTAGAAATGTTTACATAGTTAATTAAGTAACTGTAGTCCACTGACGAAGAACTATGCAATGTCAAATGGGCCATATTCTAATATAAAATTAGGTAAAAGTTGTGAGTATCCATTTCTTAATTTAAAGGGATCCGTAATACGTACAGTCAAGGTGGTCAGAAATACATCAGGTAGGGCTGCTATTATTACTTTGGGATTTTGATTCATGCTTTGAAAATAAAGATTTCAACATAAAATGAGCAATATATATTTAAGATAAAATAATTTTGACAAATGGGTTAGCATTCTAAAATAGAACATGTATAGTCTGTTGAATTCATAATGTATGGAAGATAAGGCTTTTGTTTATAGTCATGACTGTTAAGTTTACTCTATATATTATTGTGCTTACACTGGAAGTTCAAATAGTCAACACTAATTTTGATATACTGTGTAGCCAAATGCGCAAGATGTAAAACTGTATTGTTGACTTAGGTTGTGGGCACAAGGTGGTGCTGTTTTGCCTGTCTTGTTCCGAACTAGGAGGTTTCTTTACATCAGTTCCTGGGGCACACAAAATTCTCTGGTATAACTATTTCCTTAAAAGCCTTAGAGTAGAAAAAATTCTAAATTATACTTTATTAAAGAACAAAAAATGTCCTGCAAACTTTTACATCTTTCATTAAGATTTTTTATTGAAGTATAGTTCTATGGACCCTCCAGATGTGTGATCTTTGACAGCAAGTTTTAATAGCTATTCCATTGTAGGAAAGATCAATCTTGTTTACACTTGTGCCCACACATGCACAATTCCTGCAGAATTTATTGAATAGTAATCAGAAGCAGCAACCCAGGTTACATTTCCTCTCCTTAACCCAGGGGATCTGAGGTCAATTATTTTACCAGCCCAGCTAAAACCAATGAACTGTATTGGGGATTGAAGCTGACATCATCTTAGTCTATTCAATAGATAAGCTTGGTGTTTCATTAGGGGTGCAAAAAGAGCAAAATATAAAAAGCAATCCATCATTAGGGACAGTGCAACTGAGCACTTGGATAAATATGAACTGATCAGAGAGCGCTAGCATTGTTTTGCAACAGGTAAGTCATGTCTAACTAACCTAGTTGACTTTTTTTTGAAGAGGTCAGAGAGTGTCTATGGATGTCATTTAAATTGACTTCCAAAAGTATATTCAACATGGCTCTAGTTAGCAAAAATAAAAGCACATGGAATTGGAGATAACCTTTTGACATGGATAGAGAATTGGTTTGAAGGTAAGAAACAGACAGTAGGGATGATGGATGTATACTTTCATTGGCAGGATGTGACTAGTGGTGTTCCTCAGGAATCTGTACAGGGGCTTCAGCTTTTCACTACTTATCAATGACTTAGATGAAGGAATAGGGCACCATATACCCAAGTTTGCTGACAATATTAGGTGGCACAGTAAGTACTGTAGCTGGGAGCAGAATGTTGCAGATGCACACTGATAGATTAAGTGAATGGGCTAAACAGTGGCAGATGGAGTTCAATGTGGGGAACTCAAGGCCATCTGCTTTGGAGCTAAGAAAGATAGATCAGAGTATTTTCTAAATGGTGAGAAAATAGGAACCATGGAGGAGCAGAGAGATTTAGGGGTCTATGTACAGAACAAAGAACATTACAGCACAGGAACAGGCCATTCGGCCCTCCAAGCCTGTGCCGATCTTGATGCCTGCCGAAACTAACACCTTCTGCACTTCCGGGGCCCACATCCCTCTATTCCCATCCTATTCATATATTTGTCAAGATGTCTCTTAAACATCGCTATCGTATCTGCTTCCACCACCTCCCCTGGCAGCAAGTTCCAGGCACTCACCACCCTCTGTGTAAAAACACTTGCCTCGCACATCCCCTCTAAACTTTGCCCCTCGCACCTTAAACCTATGTCCCCTAGTAACTGACTCTTCCACCCTGGGAAAAAGCTTCTGACTATCCATTCTGTCTATGCCGCTCATAACTTTGTAAACCTCTATCATGTTGCCCCTCCACCTCTGTCGTTCCAGTGAAAACAATCCGAGTTTTTCCAACCTCTCCTCATAGCTAATGCCCTCCAGACCAGGCAACATCCTGGTAAACCTCCTCTGTACCCTCTCCAAAGCCTCCACGTCCTTCTGGTAGTGTGGCGACCAGAATTGCACGCAATATTCTAAGTGTGGCCTAACTAAGGTTCTGTACAGCTGCAACATGACTTGCCAATTATTATACTCTATGCCCCGACCGATGAAGGCAAGCATGCCGTATGCCTTCTTGAC
Organism: Heterodontus francisci; assembly: GCF_036365525.1. Classification (NCBI taxonomy): domain Eukaryota; kingdom Metazoa; phylum Chordata; class Chondrichthyes; order Heterodontiformes; family Heterodontidae; genus Heterodontus; species Heterodontus francisci. The sequence continues at coordinate 69,306,441 of NC_090380.1, forward strand.
TACCTTATCCACCTGTGTTGCCACTTTCAGTGACCTGTGGACCTGTACGCCCAGATCTCTTTGCCTGTCAATACGCCTAAGGGTTCTGCCATTTACTGTATACCTCCCACCTGCATTAGACCTTCCAAAATGCATTACCTCACATTTGTCCGAATTAAACTCCATCTGCCATTTCTCCGCCCAAGTCTCCAACCGATCTATAGCCTGCTGTATCCTCTGACAATCCTCATCATTATTCGCAACTCCACCAACCTTTGTGTCGTCCGCAAACTTACTAATCAGACCAGCTACATTTTCCTCCAAATCATTTACGTATACTACAAACAGCAAAGGTCCCAGCACTGATCTCTGCGGAACACCACTAGTCACATTCCTCCATTCAGAAAAACACCCATCCACTGTTACCCTCTGTCTTCTGTGACTAAGCCAGTTCTGTATCCATCTTGCCAGCTCACCTCTGATCCCGTGTGACTTAAGAAGTCTCTTAAAAACTAGTGAACAGGTACAAAAAGTAAAAAGGCTGATGGAATGTTAGCCTTCATCTCAAGGGGTTGAAATACAAAGGAGTGGAAGTTATGCTACAGTTCTATAGAGCTCTGATTAGACTGCATTTGGTGTATTGCATTCAGTCTGGGGACTGCATCTCAGGAAGGATGTATTGACCTTGGAGTGGGTGCAGTACAGATTCACCAGAATGATACTGGGGCAATAGGGTTAAATTATGAGGGCAGATTGTACAGATTAGGCTTGCATTTCCTCAGGTATCGCAGATTAAGAGTAATCTAATTGAGCTGATTGAAAGATACGATAGAAAGAAACTATTTCCTCAGGTAAGGGAGTCCAGAAGAAGGGGACATAAGCTTAAAATCAGAGTTAGATTGTTCAGGGGTGATGTCAGGAAGCAGAGTAGTGGAAATCAAGAACTCACACCAAAAAAGCTGGAGTCTAGGTCAATGGAAAATTTCTAAACTGAGATTGATGTATTTTTCTTAGTTAAAAGTATTAAGGGATATAGAACCAAGGCAGGTAAATCGAGTTAAGATACAGATCAGCCATCATCACTGTTCATTACTTTTTTCTTCTTTAATATTTTCTATCATTCTCTAAAGTGCTTTGGGATGTTTTCCATCTTAATCATTTTAGAATATATTAAAAATGCTGAGGTGGTCACAATAATTCTACGGAAAAACACATTGTAAAGTGTCAATATGTACAAGCAGTACTAGTCACACCTGTAGCTGGTATTGAAAAGAGACCTTCCAAGGTCTCCAAGTCAGATATATCATGGTAACATTAGCACGACAAAGCAATTCCTGAAATCGAAAATAATTGTGAATAATGCTACACTTCCATATAATGGCCCCTGTAGGCTTTGCAGCACCTGGATATTTCCAGTAGATCCTGCTGGGAGGCTGAATAATAATGGTCAAGCACGTGAAGCAGAAGGCAACTGAACACCTGCCCCCAACAGACCCCATGGAACTATAATGATCATATTGGAAAATGTTAGGATATGAAATTTTCAGTTTCCTCAGAACCTTGGTGCTATTATATAAATGCAAGTTTTCGTCATTGTTTATTGATTTTCTGATGGAGTCAAGAGCAATTTTTCAATTTTTTTCTGAAATTAGCCACAGGTTTTTTCATCACCCCAGGAGTTAGCATTACTATTAGTTGGAGAGAGTTAGGATTGCATTGACCCTAATAGTCTTCTCTCATATGCCTATTGAAAATGATGCAAAATATCCCAAGAGAACTCCATAAAAGTAACTCCAAGAACTTTGGTTTTGTGGATATTAATACTGACAAGAAAAAAGATAATAATAAATGACCTTTCAACTCATTTGTATTACAATTGGAATAAACTAGTTTTTACTGATTTAGGAAAATTTAAGTGATCGATAAAAATGTTAAATATCTTTTTTACTAACATGACATTAAATTATTTAGAAAATAAGACATGAACCATAATTAAGGAAAGCTAAATCAATCTGGAGTACTGCCTGCTGCAAACCTGAGGTGACATGGAAAGTAAAATCCTAGATTTTTGTGCTTCCTTGGTGCTCAGTGTGGAACATTGAGAACAAATGTTAAATTAAGCATAATAAAGTCCCGGGAGTGGAGCAGTCAGTGAGCGCAAGGCTGGTGAGTAGAGTGGTCAGAGCGGGCGAGGCCCATACGCAGAGTGGGAGCAGCAGCAAGACAGATATAACAGGTATATCGTGAAGTGATGTTACAGAACAGGGTGTCACATGGGGTAAATATACTGGTGAGCTTTTAATTTTATTTAAATTAATCAACTATAAAGAAAGACTAGATCAATTCATTAGCATAAAATTAAAGCCAATGATAAATCAATTATAATTCTATAATTAGTGTTCAATTAATTAATCAAATCAAGGTGAAGTTAAAATTAAATAACAAGGGATAGTAAGATTCAAGGGTTCTGAATTATTCAGTAAATTAACATCTGAAGTATATAGATAATAAGAGTTAAGTAAAACCCTTCAGGTAGTTCCCTATAAAATAAAGTGATGTTAGTACAAGGGAAGCAACCAAATAGTGAGTAGCTGGTGAGTCTTTATTTGAGTAAGTTTATTTCTGTTAAGGAAGTTAATAGTCTAATAAATAGAGACATGGCAGGGCATCTCAGCCCTGTGGAGTGTACATCCTGTACAATATGGAACTCCAGGACGCTTCTTGTGTCCTGGACAACCAAATGTACAGGAAATGTCATCAGCTAGAGCAGCTTTAGCTTCGGGTTTCGGTACACCCACGAGGCTGAGAGTTTTGTGGATAGCACATTTCTGGATGTGGTCACCCCGCAGATTATGGTTATGCAGGCAGATAGGGAATGGTGACTGCCTGGCAGTTAAGGAGGAACAGGCAGGTAGTGCAGGAGTCCCCTGAGTGTATCTCGCAGTATCATTGCTGAATACTGATGAGAGTGATGGTTCCTCCGGGGACAGCAGCCAGAGCCAAGTCTACAGCACCATAGCTGGCTGAACTGTACAGGGGGTGGGAGGAAGATGGGAAAGCAATAATTATAGGGGATTCTATAGTTAGGGGAACAGACAGGCATTCTGTGGCCGCAGATGTGAATCCAAAATGGTATGTTGTCTCCCTGGTGCCAGGGTCAAGGATGTTACTGAGTAGCTGCAGAGCACTCGGAGGGGGGAGGGTGAACAGTTAGCAGTTATGGCCATATCAGTACCAATAACATAGGCGGAAAGAGGGAGGCGGTCCTGCAGGTAGAGTTTAGGGAGCTCAAAGGTGATAATCTCCAGATTACTCAGGGTGCCACACGCTTGAGAGTATAGAAATAGGATAGAGCAAATGAACACATGGTTGGAGAGATGGTACAGGAGGACGGGGTTTAGATTCCTGGGACATTAAGACTGGTTCTGGGTGAGATGGGACCTGTACAGACCAGACGTGTTGCACCTGAACAGAGCCGGGACCAATGTCCTTGTGGGGCAGTTCCCCAGTGCTGTTGAGGAGGGTTTAAACTAACTTGGCACGGGGATGGGAACCAGGAGTTAACATTAGAGAGGAAAAACAAGGTGGACAAACAACTGAGAGAGAGCACTAGAAGAAGAAATAGTATAGTAGTATATTGGAAAGAAATAGTATATAATATATACAAACTGGGTGGTTTTATTTTAATAAAAAAAAGTCAACAGATGAAACTCTCCGCCGAATTAAGTTGGGTCAGAGCAAGAGGGAATACAATAAGGTCTAAATTAGGTTGACGGCACGTATGTGAACGCACAGAATGTGATAAATAAGGTCGGCGAGCTGCAGGCGGAGATAGCCAAGTGGGAATATGATGTCATGGCAATAACAGAGACCTGGCTCAAAAAAATGGCAGGACTGGGTAATAAATATTCCTGGATATAAGGTGTCAGGAAAGATAGGGAAAGAAAGAAAGGAGGAAGGGTGACAGTATTGATTAAGGAGAATATTACAGTTTTGGAGAGAGAGGATGTCCTAGAGGAGTCAAGGACAGAATCTATTCGGTTAGAGCGAAGAAACAATGGAGGTACCAGTACACTACCATGTGTATTCTATAGGACACCAACTAATGGGAAAGATATAGAGGAACAATTTGGAAGGAAATTATAGGGAGGTACAGAAACGATAGGGTCGTTATAATGGGGGACTTTAATTATCCTAATATAGAATGGGATAGTAATACTGTAAAGGGCAGAAAGGGGAAGAGTTTCTGAAGTGTGTTCAGGAGAATTTTCTGGAGCAGTATGTTTCAGGTCCAATGAGGATGGAGGCATTGCTGGATCTCTTTCTAGGGAATGAGGCGAGTCAAGTGGATCAAGTGCCAGTAGACAGTGATGATAATATCACAAAGTTTATGTTGGCTATGGAAAAGGACAAGGAGCAATCCAGACTAAAAAAATCATTAATTGGAGGAGGACCAATTTCAATGGGACGAGAACGGATCTGGTCCAGGCAAATTGGAATCAAGGATTCGCAGGCAAAATTGTAATGGAACAAAGATTTCCTTGAAAGAGGAGAAGGTTCGGGTACAGTCTAGGTACATTCCCACAAGGGGAAAAGGTGGGACAAACAAAGTCAGAACTCCCTGGATAATGAAAGAGATAGAGAGTAAGATGAAGCAGAAAAAGTGTGTGTATGACAGATGTCAGGTTGAAAATATAATTGAGAACCAGGCTGACTATAGAAAGCTCAGAAGGAAAGTGAAAAAAGAAATGAGAAGCAAAGAGAGAATATGAGAAGAGACTGACAGCCAACACAAAAGGGAATGCAAAGTTTTCTATATGCATATAAATAGTAAAACAGTGGTAAAAGGAGGGGTGGGACTGATTAAGGACCTAAAAGGAGATTTATGCATAGAGGCAAAGGGCATGGCTGAGGTAACAAATGAGTAGTTTGCATCTGTCTTTACCAAGGGAGAAGATGCTGCCAAAGTCATAGTGAAAGAGAAGGTAGTTGAAACACTGGGTGGGATAAAAATTGTATTAGAATGTATTAGAAAAGCTGGCTGGCTGGTTGATAAGTTCCAAGAACAGATCAGATGTATCTAGGATAATGAGGGATGTAAGGGTGGAAATTGCAGAGGCACTGGCCATAATCTTCCAATCCTCCTTAGATAAAGGAATGGTGCCAGAGGAATGGAGAATTGCGAAGGTTACAACGTTGTTCATAAAAGGATGTAAGGATAAGCCCAGCAATTCGACCAGTCGGTTTAACCTTGGTGGCGGGAAAGGTTTTAGAAATGATAATCCGGGACAAAATTGAGAGTCACTTGGATAAAGGTGCATTAATTAAGGACAGCTGGTACGGATTTGTTAAAGGCAAATTGTGTTTAACTAAGTTGATTGAGGTTTTTGCTGAGGTAATAGAGAGGGGCTGATGAGGGCAATGCGGTTAATGTGGTGTACATGGACTTCCAAAAGGCATTTGATAAAGTACCACATAACAGGCTTGTCAGTAAGTTAAAATCCATGGAATAAAAGGTACATGAATACGAAGTTGGCTGAGTGTCAGAAAACAAAGATAAGTGGTGAATGGCCGTTTTTTCAGATTGGAGGAAGATATATAATGGGGTTCTCCAGGGCCCTCTGCTTTTCTTGATCTAGACTTGGGTGTGCAGGATACAATTTCAAAATTTGCAGATGACACAAAACTTGGAAGTATTGTGAACCACGAGGAGGATAGAGATAGACTTGAAGGAGACACTGACAGGCTGGTGGAATGGGTGGACACGTGGCAGATGAAATTTAATGCAGAGAAATGTGAAGCAATACATTTTGGGAGGAAGAACAAAGAAAGGCAAGATAAAAATAAAGGATACAATTCTAATGGGGTTGCAGGAGCAGAGGGACCTGGGGATATATGTGCACAAATCATTGAAGGTAGCATGCCAGGTTGAGAAAGGGGTTAATAAAGCACCCAGACTCCTGGGCTTTATAAATAGAGGCGTAGACTACAAATGCAAGGTTATGCTGAACCTTTTATACAAAACACTGGTTAGGCCTCAACTAGAGTATTGTGTCCAATTCTTGGCATCATACTTTAGGAAGGATGTGACGGCATTAGAGAGGGTGCACAAAAGGTTTACAAGACTGGTTCCAGGGATGAGAGACTTCAGTTACGAGGATAGACTGGGGCTGTTCTTAAAGAGAAGGCTGAAAGATGATTTGATAGAGGTGTTCAAAATAATGAGGGGTCTAGACAGAGTAGATAGGAGAAACTGTTCTCATTGGCAGAAGGGTCAAGAACCAGATGACACTGATTTAGGGTGAATGGAAAAAGAACCAAAGGTGACATGAGGAAAAACTTATTTTACTCATTGAGTGGTTAGGATCTGGAATGCACTGCCTGAGTGTGTGGAGGAGACAGATTCAATCATGCCTTTCAAGAGGCTATTGGATCATTATCTGAAGAGAAAAAAATTGCAGGGCTACAGGGGAAAAAGGTGAGTGAATGAGATTAGCTGAATTGCTCTTGTAGGGAGCTGGCACAGACATGATAAGCCAAATGGCCTCCTGCTGTGCTGTAACAACTCTACGATTCAATAAGATAATGCAAATTTGCAAGCAATGCTGTTGCAACCAAAATGGCAGTTCTAGCAATCTGGTTTGAGCAGACAATTTTAAATCATAACCCTGAAAACTATACAATGAGGGCATTTTAAATTTTGCATATTTATTCTCAATTAAAATCTATTTATGAATTGTATTAATTTTAAAGTTGATCTGAATGACTGCTTTAAATAAACAATTCACAAACAATTCAGTAGGGTACATTAGTTCACATTAGTAACTGGCTTAAAATAGCACGTCTTACCTATGTCCTGGTGCTGACCTAAACCTTGAAGATGGAACTAAAATTGGATCATCATCACTGTCATCAGTTTCCCGATTGGCAGATGTTCTAGCAGATTCATCCTGATTACTCAATCTTACTGGTTCTGATTGTTGCTTGGATTCAGTCATTTTACTGCAATTCTCACTACTTTCTGTACTTTGGCAAGATGCTTCTTCTTGCTGTTGTAGGCTTCCCCCATCTAAACCTGCTGAGGAAGACTGGCAGCTAGAATCTATTACATTGTCCTTGCTCTCTTTTGTTGTACTTTCTTCTCTATTGTTTTCATCTACCTCCACATGCCTCACTTTGCATACTCGTTTACCTGACTGTTCAGATGATTCAGTTGCCGAAACATCTATAAGAAAGCATATAAGATATAGTAATGAATCACAATAGACGGATTCAAATTTCGATTCAAAGGGTCAATTCATGAATAGCTAAATCTGCATTTTAAGGATCAGATGGAGCCACCTATTTTCTCCACTAATCCTGGAGATAATAACCAATCAACATCTCAGACAACAATTTTAATTAACAGAATCAGTAGCTATTCAGAATACTTGTGCATTTGCCACTTTTGGACATTAGACTAGATGAAATAAGTTAAACATTGTAATAATAGGTATTACAAACAGATAAAACAATTCAAACACCATCAGAAAGTCACACCATTGCCACACTCTCCACTGAATTATTGGTGTCTGAACACATTGGGTGAGAAATTGGCCTCATTAGCACCCATTTTTAGGGCGCTATGAGTGCCTTTGGAGCTCCAACCTGGCATCTGTGCATATTTGGTGGTTTGAAACAAGTGGCACCATTTTGGAGTCAACACTCCAGCCCATGCCCTCTCAAACTTGCACAGCTGAACACACATTGAGCAGCAGGAAGGGCTTCCCCACCAGCACTAACTAACCGTGCAGGTTTGTTGCTGGTTGATTTCTTTCAGCTGTTATGAATCTACAAATGGTGCTTGCCACAGTTGTTTCAAGTTGCAAGAGTCTACAGGGATAGGTGTGGCAGGTTCTTAAGGACTTTTTGCTGACTTCAAGGATTCTGCACAAACCAGTTGTTCCCAGACATGGATACACTAGTAAGCATTCCCCTTGGAAATCAGCATGACTTGGAGAATGAACAGCGGCCATGCACAGCAGGACAAACTGCTGGAAGAGAAGGAGAAGGACTCTCAGCAGGAGACCATATCCACCCAGGGTGTTCAAAGAGCAACTCTCCTAACTGAACCTTAGCGAGGAACCACACATGTGACGTCTGCATTTCAATAAGGACATCCGCACTGATATCTGCCATGATGGCAGCAGTTTGAGCTTGCATGTTAGCACTCAAGTTATTGGGTGACTACTATTTGTGCTACAATGGAAGCTGTGACATTGGCCATTATGTTTGGACCATAAGTGTGCGAGTGGAATAAATAAAGTGTGCGAATGGAGTTGGCCACTTCCATGCTGGAAAGGATACATTCTAAGTTCTGTGCAAAGCCGAATGCCAAGTTGCTGCTGAACTCCTTTATGCTCCCTGACGCTAACCACAGGCTGTCAGACTTCCCAAAGCACCAAGCATTTCATTGTGCATACCCATCAGCATTCTTCTGTAGGCTGCCCCATCAAAGTCCACATCTGAGTTCTCTGCAACAGAACCTGTGCAAACCATGCCCTCAGCATGTTGGCACCTGCACTGTCCTTGCTCCCTGCTATGTCGGAAGCCCACTCATGCCCAGTGTCTCACCACATGCAGATCCTGTCTCATCTATCCTGGAAGATACAGTATCTGAACTGGTAACTGTGAGTGTGAAATCAAGTGACGGTGCTGTGTCTTCATCATCACTCTCTTCCTCTTGTTCCTCCATTGCCTGACCAAAGTACACTGCTTAAAAAGACACAAGGGTAAGGTTGTGGTGCAAGGAGTTGGGGTGGGGGGGGGGGGGGGGGTGGCGAGTAACAGGTGCATACTTACACCATCTGCAGCTTATAAATATGAGAGTGTGGGTGAGGGGGGAAAATGGGACGTGAGAAAGAGGATTAAGTTTTAGACTGCTGTCATCTTCTATGGTTTCAGCCCTGCCACTGGGCATGGCCTCAACAAATGGACATCCTAATAATGGCCAGCACTGTCTCCTCCAAGGGGATTGGGATGTGCAGGAGTATCTTGTCTCCTGCCGGTTAGCTCCTGCTGCCACCGGTTGTGTGTCACCTAGTTCTGCAAGAGAGGGGGAACGTGCATCAGCAAGTGTTGTGTATTCTGTTTGGCTGATGTAACTGTCATTGTTCAATAGTTGGCAGTGTGTGTAAGCTGTAAAATGTGGGTGTGAGGCTTGCAGCAGTGCTAAGCGTGTGAGGGTGGGGTGAATCATATGAATGTTAGGTATGAGGCCTGATTGATAGAGATTGTTGGTAAGTGAGTGATAGGGATGTGGTATTTGAGCAGTGCTTAATGCTACTGGTGCGGTTAGTAGATATAGCATTTGAAGATGCATTAACTGACAGTTACCACTCATGTGAGGTCACTAAACTTCTTGCGGCACAACATCCAGGTGCTAGGACTTCACTCCTGGCACTGACCTCCACGGCCATCTGCTTCAATTGCCTTTTGACTATGAGCTGGATTTTAAATCTTTGCCAATGCCGGGTACGGTGGCCTGGGAGGTGGGGGTGGGGGGGGGGGGGTGCAATGAAGACATGAACGGAGGTGGCCCACCACCAACTCCGGCAGGCCCTGTATCGATCGCGGCCAGGCCTTTTGGCGGCGGGACCTGCATTAAAATATGTTAATGACTACTTACCATGCAGGCCGCAGCAATTCTGCCAGCAAGTTGGTAACTTCATTCTGGCAGCTGGCAATTGTGGGGGGGGAGGAGGGGGGGGCGGGTGGTGATAGGAAGGGGAAAAGGACAAAAGGTTCTGAACTTTGTGGGGGGGGGGGGGGGGCGGGGGGAAAGAGGTCACATTTTCAAGGTAAGTATTTGGCGGGGGGTGGGGGAGGGCAAGAATGATGTGCAATGCCATTGTGGGCGGTGGGGGGGAGGGAGTGAAGAGTGCACGGAAAGGTTATTTTATTCATTTTTATAATCTTTAATGTAACTATCCCTTTAAAATTTAAATGTTCAATTAGTGCTCCAAGTCCTTTCCATTGCCGCCTCACCCGCCCCCTCCACATCATTGGGGGGGGGGGGGAGGGGGGGGGGACGGCTGCCCCAGACATGGTAATGAGCTGCCGCGTTTGGAATCGCAGCGGCTCTGCGATCTGGGCCCTGTGCGTGCGGGCCACAAATTTTTACGCCTGCCGCCTACTTCAGCAGCGGGGTTTTAAAATGCAGCTCCATATGTCTGAAGGACCTCCTCCCCACCCCCTGTGGACAGAGGACATCTTTCCTTCTTTCCACCTCCTCCAAGACTTCCACCAAGACTTCCAATGTAATGTCCAAAAACCTTGGATCCCACTCATTTTTTCCCAGGTTAGATTCCCTTCAACCATGACTCCTAGCACCAGCTCCAGCCACAATTCACTTACCATTTAAAAGGTGCAGGCTAGCTTTAAGCTTTGTATGCTAGCTTTAAGTGGTGCTAGGCAATCACGATGTTGGCCCCCTGCTCATGCATCCAGCCAATGGACAATGCAGTTAGCAATGGCTGGGTGCAGAGATCATGGAAATGAGCAGGCAGGACCAAACTTGGCATGCTGCCTGCATTTCAATAAACTGGCGTGGATAAGTTGTGCATCGCAATACCCGCATCCATTTTTGGGGGCTATCCAATATAGCCTCCCTTATCTGCTAAGAACTGAATGGCTCCCACCAGCCCTACTAAATTCCTCTATGCATTCAAAAATAATGTTTCACTGTGGTTCCTGCCATATTCAGCAGTTACTTGGTTGCTATCTACCATCATAAATGCGGAAGCCTGAAGTAGTATTTCAAAAGAGTAATTAAATAAAAATTGACTGGGTGAGGAAGCAGTGACCAAATCTACTTTAAACTGATGGGACCAAAGTTTATTTGCCCTAATGTCTGTTAAGAATCCTAAGTACAATGAATTAAATTTGCTTTCACATGGCTCCGAATGGGCATAAACATATAATGAATATATGCTAGTGCTTGGGAGGCTCACTTAGAGGCCACAGCTGGCAGATGCAGAAAAATGAGGTCCCAGTTGGATTGTGACACACTGTAAAGGGAACTTTACCTTCCACTTATTCAATGCTAAATCTGACCTGGAAGTGCATGTCACAGGCAACGAATACTAAAAGTGTAAAGCAATTCAATTTTCAGAACTAACATATTTCAATTTATTGAACAAACTTCATTGAATGTATAATCAAAAGTACATCATTGATATCTAAAATAGTCTTAACTTAGTAAAAGTTAAACATTTGCAAAAACATGAAATTTGCTAATTTGCCCACATCTCTCTCTTAATATTAATTGTGATAGAATTAATTTCCAGACTAAAGTCTATTTTCTAATTCATCCAATCCGTAATTGCAAACTTCATCTAATTTTCAGAAAGACAACTTGCAATTTGATTTATCAAGGAAGTCAATTTTCAATTACTAGAAGCAGCATACGTAATTTCCATCTCTATCAACATAATGAATATACCCTCCAGGTTTCAAAAAGAAGTCAATGAGCTATTAATTGATGTACTGGAACAAATATTCCTCTGTTCCCCATTACTCCTATATTTTCCAGTATTAATACAGAGCGAAGAGACTGAAAGAATGAATTTCAGTATCTGATGCGGATTAATACATTTACGTTGGTTAGCACTCATGTTTGTTTGATGTGTGTACACAACTTAAAATTTATATTTAGTTCTAGATAATTTATTTGAAATTTCACATTTTTTCTGTAGATCATTTTACACATGTTGAAACATTTAAATTAAATGCATGACTAAAGGTATTAAGTCTTTTTTTTTCAATCAAATTTACAATATGTTTAATAGGCAACATGGTATAATATATGCTAAAATAAGACATACAAATTATCATAAATAAAAACAAAAAAAGCAAATGCTGGAAATCTGAAATAAAAACAGAAATGCTGGAAATGCAGAGCAGATCTGTCAGTACTTCCAACATTGGGATGTAGAACTATTCTGAGGGAAGGTCTAAAGACTGAAAATTTGAAGGAGAGGTTTGATGATGGTAGTGTTGGGAGTCATGCAAGAAGTGAATGTGACCTGGGAAATAATGAAGAATGGCATCACATGGGAGGGAACGGGTTCCAAGGTTTTCTGACGCTGCCCTGAAGGTCATGATGGAGGAGGTGGAAAGGACAGGTGTCCTGTATCCACAGGGGGACAGCAGTCCCTCTAGATTTACTGTCAAAAGGCAGTGTGAGCAGATAGCCGTATGGGGTTAATGCCTATAGGCTAGCACCGAGGACCTGGATGTAGTGACACCAAAATGCAATGATCTCACATTAGTGGTCAAAGTCAATAAATGCAGCTCCAAATCCCATATTCTATCAACTGCACCAGTGACTTTAGTGGTTTCAAAGGAACATAACAATAATGAAAATACACCATCACTTGATTTCACACTTGCAGCCACAAGCTCAGATGCTGACACCGCACATATCTTGGAGGATAACAAAGAGGTGAGATCTGCATGAGTGGAGACACTGGGCACGAATGCATTGCAGCCAGGGCAAGGGCAAGTAAAACACAGGTGCCAACTCACCAGAGGGCAAGGTCACACAGGAGTTCTGCTGCAAAGGACTCAGATGTGGACTTCACATGAGACAAGCTACAGAAGGCAGCTAATGGGAATATACAACAAAACGCTTGGTGCTTTTGAGAACTCGCCACAAAGTCTGTACTCAATGGCAGGGAGCATGGACGAATCTGGCACTAACTGGGGCCAGGACTTTGCACATAGCTAGGAGCCCATCCTTTCCAGAATAAGCACACTTATGAAACCAACAATGATGTAACATCTGATGGCTGATGTCTCACCTTCCATTGCAGCACAAGCAGCATCCACCCATTTGACTGCTGTAGTGGAAGCTCAGACTGCTGTCATAGAAGCTCAGACTGCTGCAATTATGGCTCTAAATAAAAGTGTGTAAAGGGACTCCCAGGGTGCCACAGCACTCCTGCAAACTGTTCCCCAACAGATCTGCTCCTGAAAAGGCCCTCTGCAAATATGGCACCCCTGTAGAGAGCCCTTTTCCCCTTCCTCCTGGTTCTTCTAGCAGCCCGTCCTGCTCTGCATGGCCTCTGCTCATTCTCCCAATCATTCTCAATGCCAAGAGGAAGCTCTACTAGGCCACCCAAGTCTGGGAGCAACAATGTTGTGCAGAAGCCTTAAAGTCGGCAAAAAGTCCTTCAGCACCTCCCACACCACTTCCTGTAGATTTTTGCAACTTGAAACAACAATGGGAAGCGCCAAACACTTGTATAATTGTACCAACAGCCAAAAGAAATTGACCAACAACTAACTTTTAAATAGTGCTGGTGGCAGGGTGGTCCTTCATGTTGCTTAACGCATGTTTAGCTGTGCAAGGCTAAGAGAGTGCAATGGTTTGAGTGTGGAGATCCTAAATGGCAGCACTGGAGTCAATTCAGCATTGTGCTGATTGATGTCATGATCTGCCAGCTCTGCATGCTTCTGATGGACCCTAACTGCATGTGCGCTCACACCTTCACCAAGCATGTGTCTGGTGCGGTCCATGTGGAAGGGTGCGCGCGCAGAGAATGGCATCTGTCGTGTACCAACGGCGAATTTTGCACCCTATGATTCTACGGTGCCTATTTAAAAAATAATACAGATACTGACTGACCTATGTATAACCCATCATCTATTTGTATACCTTAATATAAAACAAGTAACTTTGCACAGTGAATTAGCATTAAGCTGTTCAAAAATAAACCGGAAAAGGATTTTTTCCTGTCCTAAAGATTTATTTTAATTGATTAGAAGTCAGTTTTCTTCTTTTTCATACATTCCAAACATCTAAATAGATAATCCAGGAGCAACAAGTCTTACTTGAATTCATTATTTCTTCTGAAGGCTGCCCAGGGCTTTCTATTTGTTGTGATTCTTCCCGATTACTTTGTTTGCTTTGAATTCCAGTTCCCCTTGAAGTTGAAGCTGAACTGCTCCTAGCATTTTTAATAAAAGGAGCTGTCAAAACAGACCAACAAACTAATATTCAGACTACTGTAAGGAGAACTCCAACACTCACTGGGATAATTATTCTGCAGTTTCGCATTTTACTCTGTTTCTTAAAAACTTTACTGTTTGTGAAACATCAATAGCAGTAGAAAGTGACAAAGTTAGTTACATGCTACAAAGAATATCAATGCAACAATAAACTTCCAGACCCTCAAAAATGCTATACCACGCTGGTATCCCTAAAGTTCTGACTTCTGTTATGAGAAAACAATCAAAATCCTAAAATTATGCAGGTGGACATTCGCCCCTCTGAAATAAATGTTTGCCTCAGCAACGGCACAAACTAATGATCACTAAACAGACAAATCTGAGAAGCTTTGCCAACAATCTATGGCATTAACAAGGTGCAAAACCCACTTCTATTTAGGTATGTTTGAAAAACAGTAGATTTTCAGTTGGGAGTAATTTTTAAAAAATACATAAATTTACTATTTTTATATAATTCTAACAACATTTATAATTGCATTTTAGGTTCAACCACAAGGTGAACATCTAAACAACCATTGAAAACATTGACTGTCATTTTTGGACCTTAAACAAGACGATGAGGTTAAACAATATGATAGACGTAAACATAAAAACTGTTTGAAGATTAGCAAACTGCTAACAAGATTGTTGATGAGTAATACATGCTATACTTACCACTCATCAGTAAAGTCCAGCTTGATTGTGCTGGTAGTGGTTCCCTCTGTACTATAATGCAAACTAAGAACTGGTTCAGCACCCACTGCTCTGAAGCTAGAACTATCAGCACTACCTGCAAAAATTAAAATCTCACATAAGAATACCTTTCACAGGACTGACTGCACATCATAATTAGTTACTTAATTACAAAGAAATACTAATTCGTCACAGTATGACCAAAAAACCCTTAAAATCCCAGCCTTTTTTCAACTTAGCTATTGGTCAAATTTATAATTCAGAAAAACCCACCAGATTAGTTTATGATTAAATTAATGAATGGGATTTTAACAATTTGAACATTGAGAATCCAAAAAACCCTTTGCAAAAATATTTAGGAAATTAAACTAGAAAATAGAACAATTAATAACTCCTGCCATACACTGAAAAGTATTTCTAAGGAAAAAGTCTCAAATCTATAAAGATAAATATTTAAATACTCATTGAAAATTAATTGCTACTTGAATTTAAAAAAAACTATGTGAATCCAGGCTTTTCAATTGTTTTCTTTTGTGCATAAGGAAAAATGTGAACTTCAAATAATTGAAGCACTCAAATACCGAAACATATTTGGTGTATTGACTGTGCTAATGCAAACAATACATCAGTTGAGTTTAAATATTCACAGAAATATTTATTGCTTACTGAAGTGATAAGTTCTCTGAATCATTGCACAAGCATTTCTCCAGGATTTGTAAAGGAACCAAAGATTATCATTGCTGGTGTCAATGATTTTAATATATACGATAGTGGTAGAAATATCAGTCATCGGAGGTCATGTGTCCACATATAAAACTGAATTTCAATGTTTGGTGCGTCTTTCCAAGATAAAGCAGGCTTTTTTGATCACTTCCTGCTACTAGGAAGCAGCAAACTGGCAGACCTCATACATGGTTAGAAAATAGTTGAAATATGTTTTAATTTAAATATGAAAGTTTTAAAGAAATATTGATATACATGGCCAGGAGTCTGGCCTTTGATAGCAGGGTTTGAGGCATCTATCAAGCCTGCATTTGCTCTGGAAACAAAATTCTAACATAATGGATATAGACATTATTCCCAAAAGCCTTTTCTCCATAGCCAGAAACATAGAATTATGAAATGATACAGCACAGGAGGTGGCCATTTGGCCCATTGCGCCTGTGCATTCTAGATCATAACAAGTCATCCCATTAAAAATAAAAATTCTCCTCTGGTTGTTTTGCCAACTACTTTAAAATCATCTTCCTTGTTGTAGAGATTCAAAGGAAAAGGGGAAAGGAAGGCAAGAGGGAAGAATGAAACACTGGTTGCTTCTTATAATGTGCTGTAGGAAAAGAAAGAGGATCTGTTGTATAATTGCTAATATTGTAGAATTATATCTAACCCAGTCATGAAGATACTAGTTATGTTATGGTTAAAAACACAAACTCAATGAATATCAAATAAATCATACTTTTAGATTAATGATTTAATGGCTCTGATGGAGGGAGGCAGTGGTGTAGTCGTACTGTCACTACTAATCCAGAGCCCAGGCAAATGCTCTGGGGGCATGGGCTCAAATCCCACCACAGCAGATGGTGAAATTTGAATTCAATTAAATAAATTAAGTGCAGGTTTCTCTGAACGCCTTGTAGTTTCAATTCCACAGCATTTGTGATTTTATTTACCTCAGGTTCCCCACCCAAAATGTCAGCTTGACTGACAGGCTTAACAGCCCGTCGGGCAAAGGAAAAAAAACATAAACACGGAGCAGGTAAGTTTAGTGGTGGTGTTGCGGGGGCGGGGTTGAATGTGTGGGAAGAGTTGGGGGGTGATCGCAGGGAAAGTGGGGCGGTAGGCCAGAGATGCTGACAGATCGTGGCGGGGTCAGGAAAAGATCTGGGGATTGCCGGTGATAGGGTTGTTTACAGGGCAAGCTTGTCCAGCCAGGAGGAAAGAGTCCTGCTCCTCTTGGCCCGCAATAAGTGTTGAAAAGGCACTTACCTGTGGATCCAGCCCTTCTAGCCTCCTTTTACTTGCCAGGTTTCCTGAGGTCCAGGAAACCTGGCCAACATTGGTTAAAAATGAAGGCATGCAGCCTCCTTAAAAGATTGGTTGCCACCCCTTGTCCCGCCTCTGTTAAAACTGGAAGTCGGTGGGTTGCGTTGCTGTTTGAAATTTTTAACATTTTTACTTCTCACCGAACCCAAACCACCTGTTTTAGGGGTTGAATTACCCCTAATGTTTCTGGATGGGCAGGTGAATTATTCTCTTTGCAGTTACTTTTGTTTGAATTTGCTGAAGTCATTGGCACATTCAGGTGAAAAAGCATTAAAGTCTTGGAATACTACATTGTTAGTTCAGTACATTAAAAGGTATTAAAGCAAAAAGAATAAAGCAAATATTGGAAATCTGAAATTCAAACAGAAAATGCTGGAAACACACAAGTCAGTCAGTGTCTGTCATTAATGTTTTGGGTTCTGATGAAAGATTACATACCAGAAATGCTACTTTCTCTTTCACAATGCTAATTAATCTGCTGCGTTTTGTTCCAGCATTTTCTCTCACACACACAAACCCACACAATACCCTCCTTCCTCATGGCATCGTCCTTCTCTATCTCTGTAGCCTTCTGCGACTCCACAACTCTGAGAACTCTGCATTCCTCTATCTCTGGCTTCCTTCACATCCTAAAATTCCTCTGACTCATCATTGGTGACCATATCTTAAGATGTCTAGGCTTCAAGCTCTGTAATTCCCTCCCTATACTTCTGCGCCTCTCCATCTCCTCTTTTAAGACTTTCCTTAAAACCTACCACTTTAATTAACCTTTTAATCAATCCTTCTGAAATCTGCTTCTTTGGCTTCTTGTTGATTTTTGTCAGATTATGCTTTTGTGAAATGCATTGGGACATTTTTCTATGATATAAATGCTATACTGATATAAAGGTATTTTAGATAGCAGTAATGTACATATGCTTTTTAAAGAAACTCAGTCTGTTGAGAGAAAGTTTTTGTGCAGTAAATTTTTTTTTCTAGAGGAACTTATTCTTGCAACGAATTTGTTCGCATCAAATGGTTAAACTTGACAACTTGCAAATAATCTCCCCCTATTCTGGGGATGGGAAATGGTTTCAGTGAATAAAGAGAGATCAAAAAAGGTATGAAGCCATTTTTTAAGTGAATTTTATCCTCATTAAGATGAGGATTGAGTCTGACTGGCAAAAACATGTTGGAATTGCCACACTGACACAATCGGGGTTCTCTTGTGATGTTGCAGTTAAGATTCATAATAGGGCACCAGCAGAGTAGTTCACTCTGCATCTGCTCATCCTGTAACTAACCTAGATGATGCCAAAAATGGGTGCAAAAATTTGAATTATATAAGTTTTTAAAAAACCTATGAGGGGTTAAGTAGAAGGGATGAAATTGCTTTAAAATTTACACTACATTTGCAAAGTCTAATTACATCCGATATATGAACAAATTCTTTCACACAGCAAGAATCAAAACATTGGGAGGGGGAATTTATTCAATGTCCATTCAAATAAAATAGATCAGAGTGACAGCAATTTGCCACAACTGAAACCAATACAAAATGTAAAACAAAAAAAAATAAAATTCTTCAGACAATAGATGAAGTCATGGAGGAGTTAATGAAGAAATATGTGCTTGTACACATATCTCTTGCTGCACGCACCCTGTTGCTCATCAAGTGACATGGATCCAAGCTGTTTGTTTACCACAGAAGAAGGGGAATCTGAAACAAAAATTAGATTTAACTTAAAAATTAAATTGCACTTCTGTGAGTATCTTTCCCCAAGCAAAAAAAGCCATAAAAGATGTGAATACCTTTTAAAAAAAAATTAATTTTTGCAAGATGAGATATGGCAGGCTTTACACTGCGAGATAATTAATGTAAACTGGAACAACAAATTGGGAAACGTTTTCTCAGATGTAAAGCACACAATTTATTTCACAATGAGGGTTACATAAATTTCAGTTTGCATGTGACTGTACTGTTTGATATTAAATTGTTCCTTTATGATTGTGAACTTTTGGTACTTAACCAAGCACACGAGTGCTTCCCAGTAGAAACCTAAAATATGAGCTCAGCCAGAACATATAAAAGCACAACAATTAGTCTCAATGCCATAGAGAGGAGAGGGGAAGAAAATACTCTGGATTTTTGCTCCTGAATGATATTGAGTCATCCCATAGAAAAATGTGCAAATGAGGATGGGATTGCCAACACTCAACATCTAGGCTCACACATGAAGAATGGCAATTTGACTGAGGTATTGGAAGGCAAAAGCTTTACTAAAGAGATGGGTTTCAAGAAGATTTCTAAAGGTGGCAAGTAAAGGCTGAGGATTTAGAGTAGGATTCCAGAAATTAGGACTGAGGCAGCCGAAGGCTCTGCCACCACTAACATTGTTTTGTCTTCCTCTGTAACCTGATATAATCTGCCATCAGTTCTGCTATTTACTTTTGATAACCTTTTTTTTTTTTAATAGACTCTAATCAAAATTATCTAAACTCCTATCTGGTCAATTTTAGTTTACAGGTAATAAAAACGTTGGCTACAAAGTACCTTAGTATTGTATATTCTGGTGAATTTGGACAAATGGCCCAAATGTACAGGGTCACTCACATGGTTCTCTTTTATTTATTTTATTTACAGATACATCACTGAAACAGGCCCTTCGGCCCACCGAGTCTGTGCCCACCATCAACCACCCATTTATACTAATCCTACACTAATCCCATATTCCTACCACATCCACCTACCTATACTAGGGGCAATTTATAATGGCCAATTTACCTATCAACCTGCAAGTCTTTGGCATATGGGAGGAAACCGGAGCACCCGGCGGAAACCCACCCGGTTCACAGGGAGAACTTGCAAACTCTGCACAGGCAGTACCCAGAATTGAACCCGGGTCGCTGGAGCTGTGAGGCTGCAGTGCTAACCATTGCGCCGCCCTTTTCTTCTAATAATTAAAACCATTTACTTTTGGAATCTCAAGTCAAATTACCAAATCAGATATCTATGTTGGCCATTATTCATTTCACTTGTTGGTAATTAAGAACTCAGACTTATAATTTATTTAGAGAAATTCATTAGGTTCCTTTGTTGGAGAGAATTTGTCAACCTCTGAACTTAAAAACTATATTAACTATAATACTTAGCACTCTTGTGAAAAGCAGGTTCCATTCCTATAATTAGAGTGAAGTTACTTTTGATCTATATATAGGGGGTAATGTTAATAACCCCATGACAGGGAGTGATGGGCATAGGAAGGAACATAGCAGCAGAGTAGGCCATTTAGCCTGTCGAGCCTGCTACACCACTCAATTAGATCATGGCTAATCACCTACCTCAGCACCATTTTCCTGTGCTTTCCCCATATCCCTTTATGTCACTAGTATCCAGATATTTATCGATTTCTGTCTTGAACACTCTCAATAATTGAGCTTCCACAGCCCTCTGGGGTAGAAAATTCCAAAGATTCACCACCCTCTGAGTGAAGAGAATCCTCCTCATCTCAGTCTTAAATGACCTATCCCTTATTCTCAGACTATGTCCCCTGGTTCTAGACTTATCAGCCAGGGCAAACATCCGATCTACCTCCAGCTTGTCATGCCCTCTTAGGAATTGGTAAGTTTCAATGAGATCACCTCATTCTTCGAAACTCTAGAGAATACAGGCCCAGTTTCCTCTATCTCTCCTTACAAGACAATCCCACCCAGGGATTAGTCTGGTGAACCTTCATTGCACTCCTTCTATGGCAAGTATATCCTTCCTTAGATAAGGAGACCAAAACTGTACACAATACTCCACGTGTGGGCTCACCAAGGCTCTATACAATTGCAGCAAGACATTTTTTCTCCTGTACTGAAATCCCCTTGCGATGATGATGGCCAACATATTATTTGCCTTCCTATTTGCTTGCTGCACCTGCATGCTAGCTCTTACGGACTCACGAACATGCACTTGGACATCATGGGTTGGCGGTGGCGTAGTGGTATTATCACTGGACTAGTAACCCAGAGTATTGCTCTGAGGACGTGGGTTCGAATCCCACCAATTAATAAATCTGGAATTAAAAGCTAGCCTAATGATGGCCATGAAACCATTGTCGAATGTTGAAAAAACCCATCTGGTTCACTAATGTCCTTTAGGGAAGGAAATCTGCTGTCCTTACCTGGACTGGCCTACATGTGACTCCAGACCCACAGCAATGTGGTTAACTCTTACATACCCTCTGAAATGGCCTAGCAAGCCACTCAGTTGTACCTAACCGCTACGAGGTCAATAAAAAGGAATGAAACCGGACGGACCACCCGGCATCGACCTAGGCACCGGAAACGACAAGGGCAAACCCAGCCCCGTCGACCCTGCAAAGCCCTCCTTGCTAACATCTGGGGGCTTGTGCCAAAGTTGGGAGAGCTGTCCCACGGACTAGTCAAGCAACAGCTTGACATAGTCATACTCACGGAATCAAACCTTACAGACAATGTTACAGACACTGCCATCACCATCCCCGGGTATGTCCTGTCCCACCGGCAGGACAGACCCAGCAGAGGTGGTAGCACAGTGGTATACAGTAGGGAGGGAGATGCCCTGGGAGTCCTCAACATCGACTCCGGACCTCATGAAGTCTCATGGCATCAGGACAAACATGGGCAAGGTAACCTCCTGCTGATTACCACCTACCGCCCTCCCTCAGCTGATGACTCAGTACTCCACCATGTTGAACACCACTTGGAGGAAGTACCAAGGGTGGCAAGGGCACAAAATGTACTCTGGGTGCGGGACTTCAATGTCCATCACCAAGAGTGGCTCGGTAGCACCACTAGTGACCGAGCCAGTCGAGTCCGAAAGGACATAGCTGCTAGACTGGGTATGCGGCAGGTGATGGGGGAACCAACACAAGGGAAAAATACGTTGCTTCTGTCCATTACAGTATTGGTAGGAGTGACCACCGCACAGTCCTTGTGGAGACGAAGTCCCGCCTTCACATTGAGGATACCCTCCATCGTGTTGTGTGGCACTATCACCGTGCTGAATGGGAGAGATTCCGAACAGATCTAGCAATGCAAAACTGGGCACCCATGAGGCGCTGTGGGCCATCAGCACCAGCAGAATTGTACTCAACCACAATCTGTAACCTCATGGCCTGGCATATCCCCCACTCTACCATTACCATCAAGCCAGGAGACCAACCCTGGTTCAATGAAGAGTGCAGGAGGGCATGCCAGGAGCATACCTCAAAATGAGGTGTCAACCTGGTGAAGCTACAACACAGGACTATCTGCGTGCCAAACTGCGTAAGCAGCATGCGATAGACAGAGCTAAGCATTCCCATAACCAACGGATCAGATCTAAGCTCTGCAGTCCTGCCACATCCAGCCGTGAATGGTGGTGAACAATTAAACAATTAACTGGAGGAGGTGGCTCCACAAATATCCCCATCCTCAATGATGGGGGAGTCCAGCATCAGTGTGAAAGATAAGGCTGAAGCATTTGCGACAATCTTCAGCCAGAAGTGCCGAGTTGATGATCCATCTTGGCCTCCTCCTGAAGTCCCCAACATCACAGATGCCAGACTTCAACCAATTCGATTCACTCCGCGTGATATCAAGAAACGACTGAAGGCACTGGATACTGCAAAAGCTATGGGCCCTGACAATATTCCGGAAATAGTACTGAAGACCTGTGCTCCAGAACTTGCCGCGCCCCTAGCCAAGCTGTTCCAGTACAGCTACAACACTGGCATCTACCCGACAATGTGGAAAATTGCCCAGGTATGTCCTGTACACAAAAAGAAGGACAAGTCCAGCCCGGCCAATTACCGCCCCTTCAGCCGACTCTCAATCATCAGTAAAGTGATGGAAGGTGTCATCAACAGTGCCATCAAGTGGCACTTGCTTAGCAATAACCTGCTCAGTGACGCTCAGTTTGGGTTCCGCCAGGGCCACTCAGCTCCTGACCTCATTACAGCCTTGGTTCAAACATGGACAAAAGAGCTGAACTCAAGAGGTGAGGTGAGAGTGACTGCCCTTGACATCAAGGCAGCATTTGACAGAGTATGGCATCAAGGAGCCCTAGCAAAACTGAGGTCAATGGGAATCAGGGGGAAACCCCTCCGCTGGCTGGAGCCATACCTAGCGCAAAGGAAGATGGTTGTGGTTGTTGGAGGTCCTGAAGCTCAGATGATCGACATCACTGCAGGAGTTCCTCAGGGTAGTGTCCTGGGCCCAACTATCTTCAGCTGCTTCATCAATGACCTTCCTTCAATCATAAGGTCAGAAGTGGGGATGTTCGCTGATGATTGCACAATGTTCAGCACCATTCATGACTCCTCAGATACTGAAGCAGTCCGTGTAGAAATGCAGCAAGACCTGGACAATATCCAGGCTTGGGCTGATAAGTGACAAGTAACATTCGCACCACACAAGTGCCAGGCAATGACCATCTCCAACAAGAGAGAATCTAACCATCTCCCCTTGACATTCAACAGCATTACCATCGCTGAAACCCCACGATCAACATTCTAGGGGCTACCATTGACCAGAAACTGAACTGGAGTAGCCATATGAATACCGTGGCTACAAGAGCAGGTCAGAGGCTAGGAATCCTGAGGCAAGTAACTCACCTCCTGACTCCCCAAAGCCTGTCTACCATCTACAAGGCACATGTCAGGAGTGTGATGGAATACTCTCCACTTCCCTGGATGGGTGCAGCTCCAACAACACTCAAGAAGCTCAACACCATCCAAGACAAAGCGGCCCGCTTGATTGGCACCCCATCTACAAACATTCACTCCCTCCACCACCGACGCACAGTGGCAACAGTGTGTACCATCTACAAGATGCACTGCAGCAATGCACCAAGGCTCCTGATTCAGCACCTTCCAAACGACCTCTACCAACTATAAGGACAAGGGCAGCAAATACATGGGAACACCACCACCTGCAAGTTCCCCTCCAAGTCACACACCATCCTGACTTGGAACTATATCGCCGTTTCTTCACTGTCGCTGGGTCAAAATCCTGGAACTCCCTTCCTAACAGCACTGTGGGTATACCTACCCTAAATGGACTGCAGTGGTTCAAGAAGGCAGCTCACCACCACCTTCGCAAGGGCAATTAGGGATGGGAAATAAATGCTGGCTAGCCAGCATCGCCCACATCCCATAAATGAATAAAAAAAAAATCAACACTTCCCAACCTCTCACCATTTAAGGGCAGAGGCAACTTTGAAAAGAATGGGAACTGTGACCCCAGTCCGCCGTCAATGCATCGACTTTCAGTTTAATTGTGGTGGGTTTGGGGTCAGCCAAGTAACCCACTCTAGAGTTGGGTCAGTATTTATCTTATTTAGAAGAGGCTGCATGCCTCAGAATTGGACAGCAATTTGAAATTATTGCTGCGGCTGAGTTTCCCAGGGCTCAGGAAACCAGACAGCTGAAGATAGGTGGATGCTGTCAGATCCAGCAGGTAAGTGCTTTTCCAGCTTCGATTGTGCACTAGGAGAAGCAGGAGTGCTGCCCCTCATCTCCTCATGCAAACCTTCCACAATATCCACAGCCCCTGCACCCCCAATCAGCTGACACCCCCAACCCAAGCTCTGAGCTCACCATAATCTCTTCTACCCCATGATCAGAGCTCCATACATCAACCTCCACTCCACCCCCCACATCTTCTCAATTGCTGAGGACCATCCCTAGTGGTCTCCTGCTGCTATCTACTGCAGGCTTTCCCATCTGGCAGCCAGCCAGCCACTGGGCAGAAAACAGAATTAAAAAGAAATTCCAGGTTTCTCAGCTACTGGCAGGTGCCCTCACCCGCTCCCCGTAAATATCAGGGCCATCATCTCTGTACGCTCCAGTAACTTTTTAAGTTAATTCTGGGCCAACAATAGACATATCAACAATCTACCACTCAAAATAAACCACAATTTGCTTGGTGACATCCTATTCTGCAGTCTGGCAGAATTGATCTTAGCAAGAAACCAGCTTTACTACAGCAATGGGAAGTAACAAAGGACAAAACTACGTCTGAAATATATCTATGATATATGTTGTCGGAAAAAATGATCTCTAAGATTGCATTTGATCTTTAATAAAAATAGATAGATAAATTCTAAAATTGTTTGCTAGTTTCTCCTAAACCCAGACATCAATAATATTCCACAACTTTACACTCCCTGCCATATAAATAGCTCTGGGAAATAACACAATGATACCATTAGCATTGATTTTTAAAAAGGGACTTTCAGCTATTACAAAAATACGTATGTACTTCTGGTGGATCAACACAATTTCAATTTTGTTGATATAGCAGATGATAACCTAACACAAGTTTACTTCTAAAATTCAGTACAGTAACGGTTTTATAAATGTTATTTTGGTCGAATGTATGCATTAGATGCTAAAATTATTTGATCCACATTACACTTTATAGCTAAATAGGATATTCTAGGCCTGTGGAATAATACTGCAGTTTTCTTGCTAGAAATTTTCAAATATACTACAGTCCTCAGTACCTTGCTCTATGGCAGCGAGGCCTGGACAACGTATGTCAGCCAAGAGCGATGTCTCAATTCATTCCATCTTCGCTGCCTCCGGAGAGGCATCAGGTGGCAGGACCGTATCTCCAACACAGAAGTCCTCGAGGCGGCCAACATCCCCAGCTTATACACACTACTGAGTCAGCGGCGCTTGAGATGGCTTGGCCATGTGAGCCGCATGGAAGATGGCAGGATCCCCAAAGACACATTGTACAGCGAGCTCGCCACTGGTATCAGACCCACTGGCCGTCCATGTCTCCGCTTTAAAGACGTCTGCAAACGCGACATGAAATCCTGTGACATTGATCACAAGTCGTGGGAGTCAGTTGCCAGCGTTCGCCAGAGCTGGCGGGCAGCCATAAGACGGGGCTAAAGTGTGGCGAGTCGAAGAGACTTAGTAGTTGGCAGGAAAAAAGACAGAGGCGCAAGGGGAGAGCCAACTGTGTAACAGCCCCGACAAACAAATTTCTCTTCAGCACCTGTGGAAGAGCCTGTCACTCTAGAATTGGCCTTTATAGCCACTCCAGGCGCTGCTTCACAAACCACTGACCACCTCGAGGCGCTTATCCATTGTCTCTCGAGATAAGGAGGCCGAAGAAGACTGCAGCACTACAGTAGTTTTGTGCTCTGGACTAATAATCCAGGGAATTTGAGTTGTAGTCCCACCATGACATTTTGCTAACTTGAATTTATTTAAAAACCAGTAAAAGCAACCACAAAGCTATCAGAAGTTCCTGAAAATCCAAATGGTCACAAATGTCCTTTAAGAAAGGAAAGCTGCCATCTTTCTGGCTTATACATGACTCCAGTCCCACACTCTTGCTGTTGACTCTGAATTATACAAGGGCAACTAGTAATTGGAGAGAGAGCCCGGCTCCATCCCAAGACTGAATATTTAATAACAAAAAACATGTACAATCTGCAGAACTCAAATTAGCAAAACAATTTTAGGATTGTTTCACACTCCAACTGTAGAATCGACGAAAGAGTTTCATTTTGCACTGATGTTGCATTTAGTGAAAATGAAGTCTAAATCCAGAGGCAGGCTTTCCAATCTGGCAATGGACTGAAGTGGAGCAGGCAGTTTTTGCTTTGTAGTTAGTTTGGGATCTAAACACTCAACTTGTATTCCATAAGTTTGGAGAAGAAACTGAAACTGCTCTTCACCATATTAAACTTGCAGGCCAGGGTTTTGTTTGCTTGCCTACTTGACAACCCATGATGTCCCTCCCCCGCAACCCCCTTCCATTCAACGTCATAGTGACTGCACAAGCATAAAATCCCAGTCACCATATAAATGTGCTTCTAAATACACTGAAGGTACAGATTTTGAGCAGCTCGAAATTGACAATTTAAACTGAATACACTATAGCACAGCAGATAAAGTTAAATTGAAGCAAATCCAAAATATGCCATGCTGCATTCACTCCAAATAAACTCAATTAATTCAAATTAAGCCACTTTTGGACACTCCCACCGCAAATGGCAGCCCACTCATACCGCCACGATCTTGAGCACGGCAGCTCATTTAAATATGCAGGGCTGCTGCCCCCGCCCCAATCACGGGGTGCGGGCGACCTCGGCGACGCCGTGAACGGCATCAGCTGTCTCTGCGCATGCGTGACCCCATTTTTTTTTTTTAAAGGGCTGCCAGCCCTGCTCAGAGAATGTGGAGTTCCCCCCTACTACACTGAAAATAAATGTTTGGCCTGTTTCTGCACCCACCCCCGCCCCAACCAAATACACTGAAATTGCAGGATTGACCCCTCCCCCCAGCTGCACAAAGTGCAGAGGTCACCTATTCCCCTCCCTCCTACACTTAAAATGCAGAGTTGACTCTCCTTCTCCCCACCCCTACACTAAAATTCTGATTCCCTCCTTCCCTATCTCGGCGGCACCTGTTTTCCCTGGACGGGAAAGTGAAGGCGTACAAGTGCCGCCCGTCGCACTGAAGATCCGGATCAGATGGCAAGATCGCAGAAAATTGGATTTAAATGTATGCATAAAGTTAATTTCAATATTTAAAGTTGAGTTCCGTTGCAAGCGGTGGGGCGGAGGCGCCACCACGGAGCCTCGCCACCGCTGGGAAGATCGGACCTGGCAATCCCAGTGTTGGGCTCCATGGCGGCCGCTGCTGCTGTGATCTTCCGCCCCCCACCCCCGCACACTGCACAGAGCCTGACGTTGGGAGCTCAACAAAATTCAGCCCATGAGGTGGAACTTTGCCAGGCAAATTGATCCTGCCCACTTTCCAGCTTGCCAAGGGGCGGGTTGGGAGTGCAGCAGGAAACACCAGTGGCTGAGGTGGGAAGCCAGTTGAAATACTCAAGGCAGTAATTTGGAGCGATTCTGCGCAATCATTTCAGCACTTGGCAGGTTGGAGAAGGCAAGTGCAGAGCAAGAAC
The DNA here is from genome assembly GCF_036365525.1 of Heterodontus francisci. Classification (NCBI taxonomy): domain Eukaryota; kingdom Metazoa; phylum Chordata; class Chondrichthyes; order Heterodontiformes; family Heterodontidae; genus Heterodontus; species Heterodontus francisci. The sequence continues at coordinate 69,334,110 of NC_090380.1, forward strand.
TTCTTCAGTGAAACTGACAAGCTATTAAGGCTTTGAGCAGTCACAATGAAGAGCTCTAGCCATGGCCAGAAGAAAGGCTGCTGTTCAAAGCTCTCCTTCTCTCAGAGTACTATCACTGCTTGACAGGTGATTGCCAACTGCTTGGACGGCACTTTACTTGTCCAGCATATCAGTCATCTTCAGCTGCACTTCCCCATTGCCAGCCTTCAGAGTGGCACAGAAGCAGCTTATGTAGCTCCAACATCCACCTCTGCTGAGGGTCAAGGGCAGGCGGGGGGGGGGGGGGGGGGGGGCGGTGTTCACTGCCACCAACTGCTCCAGCAGCAGCAGGAGGAGCAATACCAGCAGCAGCACCTATCACATGCTCCTCCACTTGGCAGAGGGCCTGGCCACTGAGATTCAGCTGGAAGGAGACAAGATCCCCAACACAGGAAGATGATCAGCTCTCTCAGCGTCTGAGTACTAGTGCCTCAGGAGACGCAGGCTCCCATGGCAGGGTGTTGCTGACATTTGTAGCTTCCTGGAACAAGACCTCCTTCCAAGTGGACCAAGTGACCACTGCCAGTGACCGACAAGACGCCTGTCATTGGAGGTGCACAACTTCACCTACCCCCACCCTGCATCTCTGCCTCTTGACAAGTTGTGCTCTCTCTTGTCCTGTAAGCGAGAGTTCTGGTAATGGCTTGTGCGCAGGGACGGGAAGAACTCCATTGCTGGGATTTTATCGGTGACGGGGGTCTCAACCACCAGCAAAAGCACTGGCAAGATCCCCGCGTTGCCTCCTCTGGGGAAGTCTTGCCAGATCATTCGCCAATTAAGCACTTAAGTGAACTGAGGCGGGCCTTCCCTGGGATCAAGGATCCTGGCGGCGGAAGTCCCGCCTGCTTAGAGCTGTGGGCCAGAGGCTGGCAGCTCTTTAAATGAGCAGCGCCACCGCAGAGGTGGCGGCTACTGTTGGTGGAGCACCCACCCAAGGCCCTGGTCCCAGGTGACAGGTAAGTTTCAGAGGGAGGGGTTTTGCGGGGCGGGGGTCGGCAACAAGGGCAAGGGGTGGCTCTCAGCGAGCCCTCCCTTACCAATTCCAGGTCCCTCATTCAGCACTTTTAACAAGGCCCCCACCCCCCGCCAGAGCTGGTAAGCAGCCCGCATGGGTTGTCGTGCTCCGGCGACAGGCCCACCCGCTGCTTGACTAATTCCGGCAACAATGGGATGAGGCCCTTAATTGGGTATTAATTACCCACTTAAGGGCCTCAATAGGCAGCGGGGCAGGAAGGCCATTCACAAGCCTTCCTGTCCTGGACTTAATTTGGGCGGAGGTGGGTAGGTAGGTGGCAGCGTCCTCCCCAACACCATTCCGTCTGATTATATGCTCTCCCCGCCTCCAAACCTGGTGCCGGTAAGGGGTGGCGGGGGGGGGGGGGGTGGGTGTGAAGGGGAGAGCATAAAATTCCCTTCCATTTGTGGGGGGGTCACTGTGAAGCATGAGTGTGAGAGGGCAATATGTGGAAAGGCAAGTGTGAATGTTGGCTGCTCAGATGGGGATGTGACGTGCCTGCAAGAAGAGAATTGAGTGACGCTGCAAGGTGTTGACCAGAGGTGTGTTGTGCAGGAGAATGCTGGGCAAGTCAGAGTGGGGGGCTTGACACAGAAAGTGTCACGTCACTCAGCTGTCATGCCTTAATGTTCTTCATAGTCTTGGAGGTTGGAGGGAACACACTTCGGCTGACAACTTCCTCAGCCACTTCCATCCACATCTGCTTGGTTGGAGAGATTGTGCTCCTCCACCCATCCTTGGGAGAGCTCACCTCACTGCAGCCCCTCAGATGGACCTCCAGGCAAGAAGACGACCTGGGGGCAGCCTTCCCAGGTCTCCTCTCTATTCCTGTGGGTGCTGCAGCCTGAAAAACCCAAGTGCTACTTAGCTTTTTGGAAGCATGCCATGGTCTCTTTAAACAGAAATCCTTCCTCTGACAAATTGGCCAAGTCAACCCACCCACCCTCCCTAAATGGTTGAGGAGCCTGGAGTCAGGTTCTTAATTGCCTTGCTCCGGGAAAGAGCAACTGGAACACCCCCTAATTGGGAGGTCAGGTTTTCAACCTGAAAATGGTCCTGCCATTGCTCCAGAGACTAAGGCTTCCTCCCATAATTCTCTATTTATTCCAAACTTTGTACATCATATTTCTGACATTGCATCATGATTCTGCTCACCCTTTGAGATTCCGTGGTAAGGGTTAGCAAAAAGGTGTAGATTCTGCAAGAAACAAAAAAAGTTCTCTCACTTAGTGCCCTTTCACAAACCATCAGATCAAACAGATGTCTTTAGCAACACAAAATTGTCCATGGAGGACATAAAAGGCTGGATTTTACCAAGCCTCTGTGGCTGGGTGGGGGAGGGGTGTAGAAGATTGCTCCAGCAGAGGTCTGCCACGCAGGCCAACGCTGGGAGGGCCTGGCCAATCCTCCCAGCAGCGGTGAGGCTCCGTGGCAGCCCCCCTGCCACTGGGCGACGGGAACTGAATTACAATTTTCTTTTACTATTCGTTCATGGGATGTGGGCATTGCTGGTTGGGCCAGCATTTATTTCCCATCCTTAATTGCCCTTGAGAAGGTGGTGGTGAGCTGCTGTCTTGAACCGCTGCAGTCCTTGGGGTGTAGGTACACCCACAGTGCTGTTAGGAAGGGAGTTCCAGGATTTTGACCCAGCGACAGTGAAGGAACGGCGACATTGTTCCAAATCAGAATGGTGTGTGGCTTGCAGGGGAACTTGCAGGTGGTGGTGTTCCCATGCATCTGCTGCCCTTGTCCTTCTAGGTGGTAGAGGTCCTGGGTTTGGAATGTGCTGTCGAAGAAGCCTTGGTGAGTTGCTGCAGTACATCTTGCAGATGGTACACACTGCTGCCACTGTGCGTCAGTGGTGGAGGGAGTGAAAGTTGAAGGTGATGGATGGAGTGCCAATCAAGCGGGCTGCTTTGTCCTGGATGGTGTCGAGCGTCTTGAGTGTTGTTGGAGCTGCACCCATCCAGGCAAGTGCAGAGTATTCCATCACACTCCTGACTTGTGCCTTGTAGATGGTGGACAGACACTGGGGCGTCAGGAGGCGAGTTACTTGCTGCAGAATTCCTAGCCTCTGACCTGCTCTTGTAGGCACAGTATTGATGTGGCTGGTCCAGTTCAGTTTCTGGTCAACGGTGACCCCTAGGATGTTGATAGTGGGGGATTCAGAGATGGTAATGCCATTGAATGTCATGGGGAGATGGTTAAATTCTCTCTTGTTGGAGATGGTCATTGCCTGCCACTTGTGTGGTGCGAATGTTACTTGCCACTTATCAGCTCAAGCCTGGATGTTGTCCAGTTCTTGCTGCATTTGGACACGGACTGCTTCAGTATCTGAGGAGTCACAAATTGTGCTGAATATTATGCAATCAGTGAACATCTCCATTTCTGACCTTATAATGGAGGGAAGGTCATTGATCAAACAGTTGAAGATAGTTGGACATAGGACACTATCCTGAGGAACTCCTGCAGTAATGCCCCGGGACTGAGATGACTGACCTCCAACATCCACAACCATCTTATTTCGTGCTAGGTATGACTTCAACCAGCGGAGAGTTTTCTCCCTGATTCCAGTTTTACTAGGGCTGTTTGATACCATCCTCTGTCAAATACTGCCTTGATGTCAAGGGCAGTCATTCTCACCTCACTTTCAAATGAATGGGTTGAATAAATTTAAGTAAATTTACCTTTAATCTTCTGGGCCCACCGCGATCCTCAGTGTAGTGGCTGGCACTCCCGCACCTTCAATTCCTCGCCTGGGGAAAGCCAGCATGACACTGGTGGGAGGGGGGAGGATTTAATATTTTCATTCCGGGGGGGTGGAAAATAGGGTCAAATAAACATAATGGGTGTAGGGGATGGTGGGAAGGGGTGGTGAACTTTAAACTTGGTGCAGTCTGGGGAGTGGAGTGGGGTGGGGGGAGTGGAGTGGGGTGGGGGGGGTGGGTGGGAGAAGGTGGTCATATTTAAAAGCTAAGTGTTTTGTGGATGGGGAAGGGCAAATAGTTAACATTATTGCTATTGGGGACGGATCGCCCCAGCTATTTAAATGAGCTGCCACGCGGGAGATTGCAGCGGCTCTTTGGCATGCGGCCTGCTAATTTTTCAGCTCACCGCCGAGGTCTCAATTCCTGCCAAAACTTGCTTCTTAGTTCGCTACTTGAGAAATTTCTCCATCAGGAAAGTAAGACATGGCACAAAAAAAAATGCTACTCAGTTCATTAAGTCCGCTCCTTCCACTGAACGTTTTGTATATTTTTATTATATTTGACTTAAAATTACTTAATTTTAACTGTTCGATGGCAGGAACCATTTAACAGATCCATCTGGCACCTTGCCTATGTACTGATCTGAGCTGATACAAAGCTAATTAGTTGCAACTGATTAGCTGTTCTCCAAGTGGCAGGTTTCCTTGTGATAGTTGGGCTATTGTGAAAGATAAAAGAGTGTTTGTTTTAGTGAAGTAGTGAGAAATTAATCCTGAGCAGCAAGAGCACAGTGGAGTACGAAGACTCAGTCGAGAATGGAGGTGAGCAGATCAGGAGTTCAGCCTCACAGGGAGCATCCTTGAGATAACCACAAGCGATACCACATCACTGTGGAAGAAATGGTTGCGTAGGGATAGGGTGGGGGAAGGAAACAGGAGGATAAATTACATATAGAAATGTAATTGTAATAGGGCAGTACATTCTTAAATAAACTATTACTCTAAACCTCAATGTAACACAAAGAGTCCTGAAATACTATGTTCAATGATTAGGAGACAAATTAAACAGGAGGTCTCAGTTATTTCTGGTGCCATTTAGTAACACAGGAATAATAAGATAATAGACTGAAATGCTTGGCTGGAGGGAAGGATTCAGATGCTTGGGCATTAGGACAGCAGTGGCCTATACAGGATGGTGTGACCTGAACAAGGTTGGGACCAACGTCCTTGCAGGACAGATAACTAGGTCAGCTCAAATTGATCTCCAACTCTTTCCAGGCATTTTGTAATGCTGATCTAAAGGGTTGCTGCTATAGAATGGCAAATTGTGCAATACTCCTTGCAATTAACTCACGTCACACCATCTCTACTTCAGTAGCCATCAAGTTTAGAGTTATAAAATCCACTTACTATTCCTTAGCCTACCTGCTTAATTAGTTCAGAGTTCTTTGAGTGCTGGCTACCTCGCTTATACTTGTAATCAAATTGCATAATCTGGTATCAGCAGCAAATTTTATTCCGCAGGTACTCTGTTAATAAATTGCATGCACAGACTCCTGCTAGTCTCTGCCCTCAGCCAAAGGTTCTCTAAATAAAAAAAATGGTGAAATGTGTCTTGATGCCTTTCTTCCCCTACCCCCAACATTCTCCAAAAGACACCAACTCATGCAGGTGCTTTCTGGTGCCTTGCTCAAGTGGTTATTCTTCAACTGTGAGCTTAGACAATGAATATCAGGCCATTTATTTGTGAAGAGCATCACAAGCTGATGAGATCTCATTCAAACCAAATGCCCATTTATGTGCACTTTCCAGCAAGCCTCAATGGATTGCAATCAGGAACCGTCCTCTGGATGATTTCCCCTCTCCACCCTAGTGGCACTTTTGGAGGCAGCTAATTATAGCATCTCAGCTGAGTGTCTCTCCAGCCCAAGGACATGAAGGCCAATTGTAACCTTCCTTTCATCACCCCAAAAATTCTAACCGAGTTAATAGCCAAAGCTTTTCCAAATTATCACCACTTTCTGATTGGTATTACCAAGCTCATTATTAATCTAGCTAGCTAATTTTCCAATCGTCCATAATGTTCTCAAAAAATTCTTGAACTTTATCAAATGATTCCTGATAGCAAACAAGGCACATTAAGCCATTTATCCAAATGCAATATTTTGCGAATTGCTTTTTCCAAGATCTTCAGTGAAATTTAAAGGCACAGGAAATTTCAAAAACAAATTTTAAATCATGTAAAAGGAAGGAACTTGTATTTATACATCAGCTTTCACATCTTCAGAATGCTCCCAAGCACTTCCGACGAACTACTCTCGAAGCATAGTCACTGGTTTCACAGGCAAGTGTAGAAGCCAATTTGTACACAGCGAGGTCCCATAAGCAGCATTGAAATGAACAATCAGAGAACTTGCCGATCTTTAAAATTGCCACATGATCTTTAATGTTCATCTGCACAGGCAGAAAGAGCTTCTGAGAGAATGCACCACTTCCCTCAGTACTGCACTGCATGTCAGCATAGATCACATACTGAAGTGCAGGCGGGGTGCTTTCTGATTCAGAAGTAACAGTGATATCACAGCTAATATAATTGTGGAATTCAAGGGAAATTTTCCTATATACACAAATAGTTTTACATTATTACTTTAATTACCTAGCTGGAATAAAAGATGATTTCAAATAAAATCCTCAAATAATCAAACAAAACAGGTACTCCAATGTCCTGATCCTTTGAATATCACTGCAGAACAGATAGGCATGTATGCTATCCACGTCAGCCTTGGTTCAGTGGTAGCACTCTCACCTGAGTCAGAAGATTGTGGGTTCAAGCCAAATTCCTGAGACTTAAATTCATGGAGTCATTTACAGCATTGGGGGCCATTCGTCCCATCAGGTCCATACCAGCTCTCCATGGACATGAACACATAGTCTAGGACAACGCTTCAGTGCGGAACTGGCTGCTATGTTTGCCTATATAACAGCATTGGCCATACTTCAGAAATACCTCAAAGCCTTTGGGATGCTGTGAGGAAGTAAAAGGCACCATACAATGCAAGCTCTTCGCTTCTATTCACTGCAGGGGAAATCCGAGAACACAATATGTGCAATGACTATAGGTCAGCCACATACTAGCTCACTTACCAAAACAAACATATTGGCCCAAGGGAGTCAGACACAGAGAATTGTCTCAACTGAAATGATTACAATGGAGCCAGAACACCAGCTCACCAACTTGGACAGGCTTTGGTAGACGTGATGCAGCCATATTTGCATGGGTTTCTATTACTGATTATGATTTTCATGCCAGATTTACATCACTACGGAGTTAATTTCAGTTTCTGCCTGGCAGGTGGGAGTTAAAATGGAACAGGGGGCTTATCCATTCTTTCCCACCATGATCTGCTATTGTAACCAAAAGCCTGAGCAAGGAAGCATTGGCAGGTTTCCTGCCAGGAAAAAAAAAAACTTACTGGGAACAGCAGCCAGAGTTATAAGAGGCCCAGCAAGGTACGTATTTTAAATTTTGTTTCGTTTCCATTTGGGTCAGGAGTAGCATGACTGCTTCTCCAGGACCCACACTGGGGCTCTGCCCCAGGCTGCTGCCCCGATTTGGAAATCCCTTTGACTTATTTTGTGCCAGGGACTGTCCCCCATGACCCTGACAGCGACCTCTTTTGGCCCAATTTTAATGGCAGGAGTGCCACTTCTTGACAACTTTTGGACTTTTAATTTGGGAAGCTGACAAGTAGCATGTCTGTGGGTACCAACCATTAAAATCAGTTGAGCCTCCCTGTCACCACCCTTGGACAGGTTAGTTGTTCACTTTGCAGTGTTTTCACCTGGCTGTTAAAAGAGTGCTCGGTGCTTAAATTCAGCACAAACATAGCTTAATCATCTATTCATCCTAGGATAGAAATTCAAAGTATCTTTAACTCAATAGATTTCAATTCACCCCAATGCTCAACAGTGGGCCAAGTTTCATCGTGAAAATGTTTCAGTGTAGCACTAGAACATTCAACTTCTTTATCAATTTATTAGTGCTATACATGAGAAAGCAGACTATGCACAAAAATCCATATAGTTAGGATAAAGAAAACTACGACCTCTTTAGAATAAAATCCTTCATGTTGCAATTTACACTTATTATACTACAATAGTTACAATTCCATACCCTCCCACCAAAGAAACACTACATCTTTCTCATACCACCACTCCAAAATGCTAATATAGTTTCAATCCATCTCCTCCAGTAGTTAAGAGGCAATACCAATGTCTGATGGTTTAAAAAAAAATCACAGAAAAATTCTTTTCGACCTAGAACTAGACTATTGATCATTTTAACCTTACCACAATGCTAAAAAAAAATGGAAATTTGCATTCACTTGTAGACATAACACAGGCACATTTTAAGTACTTAGAAATGCTACATGTTTGTTTCTGTATCCAGCAATGACTTTTATGGTAATTTCTGGGGTTGCCCATTTTGATTATATATTTATTAACAGGTTTAGCATATTAAATGGCAATTCTACAAAACTAACTTTATTAACTTGTATGTATGTAGCAAAATAAGGAATTAAATGGAAAAATCATATCTAGTTTCTAGGATAGATTTTAAAGCAAACAGCAACCTGAAATATTAGGATGCAGTGAGGAGCCTTCATGGGTGAAATGGTCAGAGGCAGGCTGTGAAGAAGACTTCTTTGCCAGATCTTGCTGTTTCTGTTGTTCAGCCTTCAAAAGTCTCAGTTGCTGCAGACGTTTACTGACTAAACTTACCCCAGATGGTCGACTTGCCTGAGCTCTTAATTCTGACACAGACAGAAACAGTTAATGACAGAAGCAAAAGGAAAGTCAGATGTAAGAAAAAGTCAAAACAAAAAAAAAGGAAAAAAAGTTCATTGATAGTTAAACATTTATAATCAAAAGACAAAAGATCAGAAAATACCAGTGTACCCTCTAAGGTGATTGATACATGGAACTTGAGTCTAAGTGATGCTCTATGATTTAGGAAAACTGCAACTTGCTTACTGCCAAAGAATAATATAATCAGATTTCCTGCTTACAGGCACTTATTAGAAGAGTGAACTGAAGAAATATGAACTATTTTCTGGTAACTAGTGGATTTCATGCATTGTTGATCTGTTACTTGCATTTATTGGTGATGTTTCTGGCTGCCAGTCTTTACATGGAGCAATTTCAGTTATACAATGTTAACAAAATCATAACAGGAAGTAGGACAGCATAACCTTACAGAAGGAAAACTTAAATAGAAATAAATACCTTACCAAACAATGCACTACTCAACATCTAGATGGTGTCTAGTATGAAACTAATAAGTTGTCCTCAAGGAGTTCAACTAAATGTCCATGGTCACACTTTCTAATATTAATGTTAAACTAGTTTATCGAAAAGCACAACATAAGGCTCCACATTTATGCAGATGACAACAACCTCTACTTCACCACCACCTCTCACAACCCAGAAACAGCCTCTGGTTTGTCATGCTGCTTGTCTGACATCCAGTATTGGATGAGCAGAAATTTCCTCCTCCTAAGTATTGGAAAGACCGAGGTCATTGCCTTCAGTCTCCTGCCACAAACTCTGTTCCCTGGTTACTGACTCCATTCCTCTCCCTGGCCACTGTTTTGAGGCTGAACCAGACGGTTCACAAGCACAGTGTATTATATGACCTGGAGATGAGCTTCCGATCCCACATCCAGTCCATCATCAAGACCACCTAATTCCATCTCTGCACCATCGCTAGATTCCTCCCCACTTCAGCTCATCTGCGCCTGAAACCCTCACCCATGCCTTTGTTACCTGTAGACTCAACTATTCCAATGATCTCCTGGTCAGATTCCTACCTTGAACCCTCTATAAACTTATCATCCAAAATTCTGCCACTCATATCCTAACTCACATTAAGTTCTGATCACCTATCTCTCCACTGCTTACTGACCTACATTGGCTCCTAGACCAGTAACACCTCAATTTAAAATTTCTCATCCTCATTTTCAACTTCTTCCCTAGACTTATCCCGCTTCATCTCTGTAACCTCCACCAGCCCTAAAACCCTCCAAGATCTCTGCACTCCGCCAATTCTGCCCTCTTAGATCCCTGATTTTCATCGCTCCACTACTGGCGGCCATGCCTTCAGTTGCCTAGGCCCTAAACTCTGGAATTGGAACTCAATCTGGAGAAGTGTGAAGTAATGCAGTTGGGGAGGACAAACAAAGCAAGGGAATACACAATGAACAGGAGACACTTGCCTGGATGGGTGCAGCTCCAACAACACACAAGAAGCTCGACACCATCCAAGACAAAGCAGCCCGCTTGATTGGCACCCCACCTACAAACATCCACTCCCTCCACCACCGACGCACAGTGGCAGCAGTATGTACCATCTACAAGATGCACTGCAGCAACTCACCATGGCTCCTTAGACAGCACCTTCCAAACCCACGACCTCTACCAACTAGAAGGACAAGGGCAGAAAATGCATGGGAACACCTCCACCTGCAAGTTCCTCTCCAAGTCACACACCATCCTGACTTGGAACTATATCGCCGTTCCTTCATTGTCGCTGGGTCAAAATCCTGGAACTCCCTTCCTAACAGCACAGTGGGTGTCCCCATCTCCCATGGACGGCAACGGTTCAAGAAGGCAGCTCACCACCACCTTCTCAAGGGCAATACATGCTGGCCTAGCCAGCGACACCCACATCCTATGAATGAATAAAATAAAAAAAAGGGGTAGAGGAAGTGAGAGACCTTGGAGTGTAAGTCCACAGGTCCCTGAAGGTGGCAGGACAGGGAGATAAAGTGAAGAAGGCATAAGGAAAGCTTTCCTTTACTGACTTGAGGTACAGAATACAAAAGCAGGGATATAATGCTGGAACTGTATAAAATGCTGGAACTGTATAAAATGCTGGTTAGGCCACAGCTGGAGTATTGCGTACAGTTCTGGCCACATTACAGGAAGGACATAATTGCTCTGGAGACAGCACGGGAGATTTACAAGAATATTGCCAGGACTTGAAAGTTGCAGATATGAGGAAAGATTGGATAGGCTAGGGTTGTTTTCCTTAGAACAGAGGAGGCTGAGGGGGTGACTTAATTGAGGTGTACAAAATTATGAGGGACCTAGATAGACAGGAAGGACCTGTTTCTCTTAGCAGAGAGGACATTACCATGGGGCGCACATTTAAAGTGATTGGTAGAAGGATTAGAGGGGACATGAGGAAAAACGTTTTCACCCAGAGGATGGTGGGTGTCTGGAATTCACTGCCCAGATCGGTGGTGGAGGCAGAAACCCTCAACTCATTTTAAAGGTACCTGGACCTACACCTGAAGTGCTGTAACCTGCAAGGCTACGGACCAGGTGCTGGAAGGTGGGATTAGATTGGGCGGCTAGTTTTTTTCAGCTGGCACAGACACAATGGGCTGAAAGGCCTCTTTCATAACTTTTCTATGGCTCTATCCCTAAACCTCTCCATCTCTAAGGCACTCCTTAAATTTAACTCTTTGACCAAGCTTTTGGTCACCCGTTCAGGTATCAACCATTGTTTTGTAAAGCCCCTTAGAATGTTTTACTGTGTTAAAGGTGCTATATAAATGCAAGCTGTTGTTGTTGTTAGCCTCCCATCTAAGGCTACAAAAGGGCATCTCAAATGGCACATCAAAAAAAAAAAAACTAGCATTGACATATCGCAGAGCTATACTTCAGGAAAGCTGTTTAGACTGATCTTTTGGATCTTCATCAAAGGTTCATAGGAATGAGTAGACTATTCAGCTCCTCGAGCCCGTTCCTCCATTCAATTAGATCATCGCCAATATGTACCTCAACTCCATTTACCCGCCCTTGTTCCATACCCCTATATACCAATATATAATACAAATTTTTTGATCTCCATCTTTAAAATTTTAATTGACCCAGCAGCCACAATCTTTGAGGAAGAGAATTCTTCATTTCCACTATCCTTTCTGTGAAAAAGTGCTTCTTAATTTCACTTCTAAATGGCCCATCTCCAATTTTATTATCTCTTGTTCTACACTCTCCCACTAGAGAAGCTACTTTCTTTATATCTACTTACCAAATCCTTTAATCATTTTAAGTACCTCAAATAGATCACCTACCAATCTTCTAAACTCAAGGGAATACAAACCACATGTCCTCAGGAATATAAAAGAAAATAGTAAAGTATTTTACAAGCACATCAATAAAAAAAGGTTGAGATGGGAATAGGACCATTAAGGAACAGACAGGATAACACCACAGGTAATGATAATACCGCAGGTAACAATAGAGAGATAGCAGAAATATTAAATAATTATTTCACTTCAGTATTTACCAGGGAGTTAGAACAGATAGACACGACACTGAATGATATGAGATGAGTAATAACAGAAGTGCAATTAAAATTTTAAAAAGGGATGTACTGAATAAACTAATCAAGCTCAAAGAGGATAAAGCCCATGGTTTCGATGGATTGCATTCACATATTTTAAAAGATTCTAGGAAAGAGATAGCAGAAGCATTAATACACATTTAATAATTTGTTAGAAAAAGGTGTAGTGTCAGAGGACTGGCAGACAGCTAATGTAATTCCTATATTTAAGAATGGGGACAGAACATGCCCAGAGAATTGTAGACCAGTCAGCTTAACATCGATGGTAAGAAAAATAATGGAAGCCCGACTAAAGGAAAGAATAGAAAAACATCTAGAAAAGAAAAATGTAATAATGAATAGTTGCATGAATTTCAAAAGGGAAAAATCTTGCTTTACCAACCATAGTGAATTTTTTTGAGGTGGTAACAGTAAGAGTAGACAACAGTAATGCAGTAGATGCAATTTATCTGGATTTTCAAAAGGCCTTTGATAAGGTGCCCCATAGTAGACTGATCAATAAGGTCAGAGAATGTGGAGTCAGGGACAAGTGGCAGAATGGACTGCTAGCTGCTTCAACACAAAGCAGAGAGTGGGAGTAAAAGGATAGTTAACAGAGTGGCAGAAGGTGGGAAGTGGTGTTCCACAAGGATCAGTGCTGGGATCACTGCTGTTCACAATTTACATTCATGATTTGGACTTTGGTATCAAAAATACAATTTTTAAATTTGCAATAACACCAAATTGGGGGTAGGGGCATAGTCATTACTGAAGTGGGTTCCAAAAAATTACAGGAGGACATTAATAAACGTGCAGAATGGGCAAATAATTGGCAAATGAAGTTCAACACAAATAAATGTGAAGTAGTACATTTTGGTTACAAGAATAGGGAGGTCACTTATGACCTGGGAAGTACAAGTTTAGGTGGGGTAGAGGAACAAAGGGATCTTGGTGTACAGATATACCAATCACTAAAGTTGCACCACAGGTTATCAAGGCCATTAAAAAAAAGTAAACCAAGCACTAGGCTTTATTTCCAAAAAGGGACAGAATTGAAAAGTAGAGAAGTTATGCTAAACCTGTATTGAACCTTGGTTAGACCACACTTAGAGTACTGCGTGCAGTTCTGGTTGCCATATTACATAGAACAGTACAGCACAGTACAGGCCCTTCGGCCCACGATGTTGTGCCGAACTTTTAACCTACTCTAAGATCAAACTAACTACCTACCCTTCATTCTACTATCATCCATGTACCTATCCAAGAGTCGCTTAAATGCCCCTAATGTATCTGCTTCTACTACCACCGCTGGCAGTGCATTCCACGCACCCACCACTCTCTGTGTAAAGAACCTACCTCTGACATCTCTACTAAACCTTCCTCCAATCACCTTAAAATTATGCCCCCTGGTGATAGCCCTTTCCGCCCTGGGAAAAAGTCTCTATCGACTCTATCTATGCCTCTCATCATCTTGTACCCCTCTATCAAGTCACCTCTCATCCTTCTTCGCTCCAATGAGAAAAGCCCTAGCTCCTTCAATCTTTCTTCGTAAGACATGCCCTCCAGTCCAGGCAGCATCCTGGTAAATCTCCTCTGCACCCTCTCTAAAGCTTCCACATCCTTCCTATAATGAGGCAACCAGAACTGAACACAATATTCCAAGTGTGGTCGAACCAGGGCTTTATAGAGCTGCAGCATAACCTCGCGGCTCTTAAATTCAATCCCCCTGTTAATGAAAGCCAACACACCATACGCCTTCTTAACAACCCTATCAACTTGGGTGGCAACTTTGAGCGATCTATGGACATGGACCCCAAGATCCCTCTGTTCCTCCACACTACCAAGAATCCTGTCTTTAAGCCTGAATTCCGCATTCAAATTCGACCTTCCAAAATGAATCACTTCACACTTTTCCAGGTTGAACTCCATCTGCTACTTTTCAGCCCAGCTCTGCATCCAGTCAATGTCCCATTGCAACCTACAACAGCCTTCCACACTATCCACAACTCCAGCAACCTTCGTGTCATCGGCAAACTTGCTAACCCAGCCTTCCACTTCCTCATCCAAGTCATTTATAAAAATCACAAAGAGCAGAGGTCCCAGAACAGATCCTTGTGGAACACCACTGGTCACCGAGCTCCAGGCTGAATACTTTCCATCTACTAACACCCTCTGACTTCTATGGGCCAGCCAATTTTGTATCCAGACAGCCAACTTTCCCTGAATCCCATGCCTCCTTACTTTCTGAATGAGCCTACCATGGGGAACCTTATCAAACGCCTTGCTAAAATCCATATACACCACATCCACTGCTCTTCCTTCATCAATGTGTTTTGTCACATCCTCAAAGAATTCAATAAGGCTTGTGAGGCATGACCTGCCCCTCACAAAGCCATGCTGACTGTCTCTAATCAAACCATGCTTTTCCAAATAATCATAAATCCTGTCTCTCAGAATCCTCTCCAATAATTTGCCCACTTCCGACGTAAGACTGACTGGTCTATAATTCCCAGGGTTATCCCTATTCCCTTTCTTGAACAAGGGAACAACATTTGCCACCCTCCAATCGTCCGGTACTACTCCAGTGGACAGTGAATGTGCAAAGATCATCGCCAAAGGCGCAGCAATCTCTTCCCTCGCTTCCCGTAATATCCTTGGGTATATGCTGTCTGGTCCCGGGGATATAGAGGCACTGGAGAGGGTGCAATGAAGATTTACAAGGATGATACCAGAAATGTGTGGGTATACATATCAGGAAAGCATATACAGGCTGGGTCTCTTTTCTCTTGAAAAAAGGCTGAGGGGTGACCTAATAGAGGTCTTTAATATTATGAAAGGTTTTGATAGAGTACACACAGAAAGAATGTTTCCACTAGTGGGGAAGAGCATAACTAGAGGCCATCAATATCAGATAGTCACCAAGAAATCCAATAGGGAACTCAGAAGAAACTGCGTTATCCAAAGAGTGGTGAGAACGTGGAACTGGCTACTACAGGGAGTGGTTGAAGCGAATACTACAAATGCATTTAAGGGGAAGCTTGACAAGTATATGAGGGATAAGAGAATAGAGGATTACGATGATAGATTTAGATGAGACTCGAGTGGAGCATAAATGGACTGATTGGGCCGAATGGCCTGCTTCTGTGCTGGGTATCCTATGTAATTTAACACTTTTAAGCTCCGGCATTATTCTGGTGAATTTGCACTGTTCTCCTTCCAAGGCTAAAATATCTTTCCTCAGGTACTGATGGTTAAACATAGTACTCCAGATGAGGTCTCACCAAAACTCTGTACCACTGAAATATCACTTCATCACATTAGAATTCAGAAACCCAGGACAAGTGTACATTACCTTTTAGTGATTTGTGTACAGGACACCTAACTCCTTTTGCTCCATCATAGCTCCTGGTCTTTCACAATTAAAGAAATATTCCAAATTGCCTAAGATCCAAACACTTCCCGAGATTGAACTCCATCTGTCATAGTTTTGCCCACTAGATGGGCCTTTGTAATTTCTTGTTCCCATCCAGATAACTTACTATGCCTCATAATTTAGTGTAATTTAAAAACTTGGATATACAAATCCATTCCTTCATTCAATCATTAATACATATGGTGAAAAGCTGAGACCTCAGTACAGATCCCTGGAGTGCACCACATGTCACATCTGGCCAATCAGAAAACAAACCCTTTAATTTTGTACCTCCTAACCAATCCCTGACCCACGTCAAAAGGTTACCTCCAATTTTTAGTTATTTATTCACAGGATGTGGATTGACAAGGCCAGCATTTATTGTCCTTCCCTAATTACCCTCAAGACAACTGAGTGGCTTGCTAGGTCATTTCACAAGGCAGTTAAGAATCAAACACAATACAATGGGTCTGGAGTCTCATATAGGCCAGACTGGGTAAGGATGGCAGATTTCTGTCCCTAAACGACATTAGTGAACTGGATGGGGCTTTTTTTTTTAAATGACAAATTGGTAGTTTCATAGTCACCATTACTGATACTAATTTTTTTATTCCAAATTTATTTAATTAATTGAATTTAAATTCCCCCAGCTGCCATGGTGGGATCCGAACTCACATCTCTAGACTATTAATCCAGGCCTCTGAATTACTAGTCTAATAACATAATCACAATGCTACCATACCCTAATTACATGTGCTCCCCCTTTTGATAATAATCCTGAGTGAAACCTGACAAAAAGACTTTTAAAATTCCATATCAACGACATCATGCTTGTGATCTCAAAAAAAAATCCAACTAGATTAGTCAGACATGGCATACATTTCAAAAATCCGGGCTGACTCCCTTCGATCAACTGATACTTGTCTAAGTGCTTAGTCGCTCTGTCTCTGATGATAGATTCCAATGACTTTACCTCAATTGATGTAAAACTGAGAGTCTGCAGTTACCTGTTGTTTCCTTCTCCCCCTTCTCAAATAAACCAATGCGGTTTACAATTCTTCAATCCAAAAGTTACAATTCCTGAATTTAGAGTGTTTTGGAAAAGTATGGCTAATGCATCTGCAATTTTCTCACCTTTGAATACACTTTTATAAATTTGGACCCCAGGAATAATCAAGCAACCAGGTCCAGGAATCTTGTAGAAAATTACTACTGTGTGCTTAAGCATGAACTTTGTTTTTATTCATAGCTTAGTTGTTTAGGTGCCTTCATCAGTTGGGCTGGAGCTTGGCTCCAAAAGGCCTACATTATACAGATGCTGACAGCTTGTCAAATTACTTAACTAGTCTGCCAGTATTGTAACAGAAAATTTGAAGGGGATAAATTGAACCAACTTTCTGTGCTCAAATGACTTTAGATGCATTTCATAGCATACAGGGCCAGGCAGTTGCCATATCCATGCCTGTTGGTATCTGTAGTTGCAGAGCCATCTACTAATTCAGCACAATGAGGAACTAGGTCAACCCCATTCACAGGGCAACTATTGACAGCTGTACCACCTTACTTCCTCTTCTCACTCAATAAATATTTAAAAGTACATGATTAGGAAGTAGAAGACACCAACATACACTGTACCAAAGAAACATGGGGATAAAACACACCAAACATGCGCACACAACATACTGTTATGATTAAGGAAATCTATTTAGATGGCATACTTTATATAATTCACAGACAGCCAATGCTAACAATAATATGCACCGCAGAAAAAGGTAATGTATGGTCCATCTGTTATACAACAAAAGCATATGAAATCCAAATTAACAGAAGGTTGAGAAGTGTATGGACGCTTTAAAAGGTTATTTTAGTTAAATTAAAGCAACAAAAATCAATCTGTAGTTTAGCAGTCAGAGGCTCCATATTGCACTCAAAAATTGTAAATTTGCGGCTTTCAGTTTAGTAATATTTAGCAAATAGCCCAGCGTTCCCATATTCTCAATAGAATGGGGTACCATACTACGCAGGCCTTGAACCAGATTATTGCATATATGGATACATGTAAGGATTTTCTCCCATGAAAATGATTCAATTTATACATAATGTAGGTTAAAAACAGTTGACACTACATCTAGCTTTACAATTGCTAGCCTTTTGAAGCTATCACTTCATAGCTATCTTAAAAAATTCTTTGCATATGCTTAAATGATTACACGAATATCATGAATCCTCTATATGATTTTATATATTACAGAAAAGATACATGCTTTAGAAATTCTCATATAATAGGTCTGTTTTATTAGCTTGACCACAAGACTTTTAGTTTCAACAGGAAGGAAAGGCTGATGAGAGACATTCTATTAAATTCAGTCTGTTGTAAAATATTGAATTTAACTTCAGAAAAGCATTAGCACTACTCTCAATTTCCCATTCCATTTCTGATCGCAGGAAAATCATAGCAAATTTAAGGCACAGAAAGAGGCCACTTGGCCCATCGTGTCTGCGCCGGCCGAAAAACGATCCACCGATTCTAATCCCACCTTCCAGCATTTAGTCCATAGCCCTGCAAATTACGGCACTTAAGGTGCAAATCCAGACTCCTTTTGAATGAGCTGAGGGTTTCTGTCTCAACTACCCTTTCAAGCAGTGAGTTCCAGACCCCCACCACCCGCTGGATGAAAAAGTTTTTCCTCATCTCCCCTCTTAATTTTTTTTTTAACCAATCTCTTTAAATCTATGCCCCCTCATCACTTACCACTCTGCTAAGGTGAATAGACCCTTCACTTCCACTCTATCCAGGCCCTTCAAAATTCTGTACATTTTAATCAGATCTCCCCTCAGCCTTCTCTGTTCCAAAGAGAATAACCCCAGCCTATCCAATCTTTCCTCATAGCTGCATTTTTTCAGTCCTGACAGCATCCTTGTAAATCTCCTCTGTACCCTCTCTAGTGCAATTACATCCTTTCTGTAATGAGGTGACCAGAACTGCACACAGGACTCAAGTTGTGGCCTAACCAATGAGTTGTACAGTTCCAGCATAACCTCCCTGCTCTTACATTCTTATACCACGGCTAATAAAGGAAAGGATTCCATATGCCTTCTTAACCACCTTATTGACCTGTCCTGCTACCTTCAGGGATCTGTGGACATTCACTCCAAGGTCCCTCACTCCCTCTACACTCCTCAGTGTTTTCCCATTAAACATGTATTCATAAAATAACTTGGCACTTTTAACTATTTTTCCAAAATTTGCTTTGCAATTGTTTGGTAGTATACACTTGGAAATAAACTGGAGATGAGGCATAACGGCACAAATAAATTGTTCCATGCTGCTCATTGAATATGCTGGAGTAACATATACAACTTATAAATCACAATATACAGCCGGTGTATCTCTATTGTAGTACTATTTGCAAATTACTGTAGATCATCAATGCAGCATTTAATTACTTAAACAGTACAAGCAAAATAATTTCAAAATAGCTGCTTTCATTTTATATTACCCCATGCCTATACCTTTCACAATAAACAGGCCACATATTTAGTGGCCTCGCATGTCTCCTATCAACTTGCCCCTTTCTGCTGCACTTTGAGGTGTGCCATAGAAACAAAATTTGAATGGTATTCGTTCATAAACCTTAAAGCTAGGATATGAACACGAATCCAATGCTCTTGAAGCATTAGGACATCTTCACTTTTTCAGGTATAAGCATTTCATTTCTGGGTAATGTTAAGAAGGAAGCCAGTTCGAACTCATGTATCAAGCTCTTGAAAAAATAGCTTGTAATCCAATATAGTTTTTTTTTACATTAAAAAGTAAGATTTACCCATACAATAACAAGCATTTACAGCCATGTCTCTTCTTACCTGATTGTGGGGGATTGTTAGTTGACTGAGGGATGCGCTTGTGTCCACCATCAGGTGAAGAGAGGAGAGAAGTGGAAGAGGAGCCAGCAGTCGAGGAGGATGTTGATGGAGCCTGAGCTGAAACTGTGGAGGAAGACGAAGACTGAAGCAGCTGATCAGTTGGAGGATCAACCTCCATTGTACCTTCTCCAGTTTCTTCTTGGGCAGCTGGTGTGGTTGAATCTGTTGCTTCTGATCTACCAGTATTTCCTGTCATGAGAGAGTAACCCAAGAAATTGCAAATCAAAATTCCATCTGATTTTCACCAAGTGCTTGCCATTATAGCGAAAAATGTTAGTGTAAATAAAAAGACTGAGGAAGTTTACTACACTGATTTTTGGAGGGGAAGACAAAGGTAACCAGACAGTTAATATAAATTTTTAAAAAGAGTAGTGGACGTTCAAATTAAATTTAAACAGTCAATGAAAGATTGAAGCCCCTCTTCCAGCACCCCACCCCCCATGACCATACAAGATATTTATCTCCCTCTCTCCCTCCAAAAACACATTTTTGCTGGCCCCGACCTTTCACCCCCAAACCTTATTATCTTTGGCCTCAAACCCTTCCCACCATCCCCTCAGCCAATCAGTTTTCCCTGCTCCCTCCTCAGTCCTGAAAACTTCACTACTCTCCCACCCCCCCAAACACTATTCCACCTTGGATTTCCGAACGGAGATCCGAAGGCGTGGGACTTCCAGCAGCCAGCCAGAATATTGGCTTGGGATGGCCGTCGTTACAAGGTAAGTCATTAGTCATTCATTTTAATTTAATTAGCATAATTAAATAAAGTCTCCATCGCCATACGGCAAGGAGGCCGTTGCGAGGTCTTGCCGCTGCCAGTAAAATGGGGCGGGGCCTTCCTAGCGTCGAGGCCCGTGGTGGTCCTCTCCCGGAAGGATGTTCCGGGGACCCTGCCATGAACCCCATTGGGGGGCTTATAAAATTCATCCTGGTGTGTGGGGCTGCAACCTCATGCTTAAAATACTGGTGGAAGTTAGTTTTAGTGAGTTGAAAGGTTTAAAAGAATTTCACTCTGGAGGAAGATTTTTACGTACTTGGCTTCTCAGCTGACAAATGAACTAGTGTTAGAACCTAGCCCCGTTATCTCAGATATGGGTATGGAAAGCAGACCAAGATTAGATTACATTAGATTAGATTAGAGATACAGCACTGAAACAGGCCCTTTGGCCCACCGAGTCTGTGCCGACCATCAACCACCCATTTATACTAATCCTACACTAATTCCATATTCCTACTACAACCCCACCTGTCTATATTTCCCTACCACCTACCTATACTAGGGGCAATTGCTAATGGCCAATTTACCTATCAACCTGCAAGTCTTTGGCTTGTGGGAGGAAACCGGAGCACCTGGAAGAAACCCACGCAGACACAGGGAGAACTTGCAAACTCCACACAGGCAATACCCAGAATTGAACCCGGGTCGCTGGAGCTGTGAGACTGCGGTGCTAACCACTGCGCCACTGTGCCGCCCCTGATGGCGTAAAAATTTCTCAGATAGCTTTACAGATTCCCAAGTAGTTTCATTGTCGTCTGTCGTGTTCTTTGTGGATAACTGTACAGAATTGTTTCTCAATCCAGAATAATTGGCACTAATTTCATAAAGCAAACCACTTTTTAGTTGTTACATTTTGTTACTTTTTTTTTTAAAACCCACAGAGCAAGAACAGGATAGGTGGGTTGTTCACATAATGAAAATTGACTTACTACCCAATTCACACTGGAAACCCACTAGCCACCATTTTAATTTGAGCGCTGATTCTGGTGACAAAGGTACCAGCCAAAAACAGGTGGGTGTTTCATTAATAAATGCAAATCGAGGTCTTATGAGGACTGTGATGCGATTTTAACCGGGCAGATTGGAATTGCAACCCACTGAATAAAAACTTGTGGGATCAGCTTCACAAACTGACGTGATCACAAGCACTATTTAAAGGAGCACTCATCTACAGGCATAGATCAGAGGCATCAGTGTACTACTGAGTTTACTGGATTTTGAAAGGTTTTCTGAGCTTAGAGATTGGTCATTTCTGATTTTTATTTTGTCTTACTCATCTGATTAAACACACTGCTCCTCATAGGAGCCATTTTTGCTTCTTGGCATTGGGTGAAGGAAGAATTGGAGAAGGCGCAGCGGCATCAGCCTCAACAACTAGAAGCAGCAGGTGGGCTTGTTAGAAGACAGAAGGCAAGGAATGCTTTTCATAAAAGGCCCCATCAAGCCCAAGAGTTACTTCCTGGATACCTCTGAAGAGCACTCTATCAAGAGGCTGTGTTTCATCAGACATATTGTAATTGAAGCAGCCTGCTGTGGCAAGTCCTGTTCCTACTGGACCAGGGGACCATGTTTTGCCAGTGGCTGCCAAAGTTGCCATCCTTTCACCTCAGGTTCTATGCATGCTGCTTTGAGGGGGACTGGGTGGGGTGGGGGTGAGGGGGGATCTCACCCAATTCTCCTAGACCACAGTCCACGCCCTCTTTGCCAGAGCCACATTAGCTGCCCCATTGATGCCAACGGCTAGAATTAAATAATTTTTGGAGCAGTTGGCTTCCTCATGTTCAGGGAATAATAGACAGCACTCTTGTAACTGTCAAGGCATTAGAAGATGAGCCAGGAGCTTTTGGGAACATGAAGGGCTTTTATTGCATTTATTTACAACTGGTATATGATCCCAGCATTCCAAGCAGAAGGGCCACCCGCGCATCAACACGAGCAGAATTTCTCACCCACAGCTGTTACAAAAATTTCTAAATTCACTTGTAACAGCCCTTCAAAACACTCCCACAGGGGATGCTGAGACCAAGTGGGCCCACATCAGAGACGCCATCTATGAGTCAGCTTTGACCACCTACGGCAAAAGTGCGAAGAGAAATGCAGACTGGTTTCAATCTCATAATGAAGAGCTGGAACCTGTCATAGCCGCTAAGCGCATTGCACTTTTGAACTACAAGAAAGCCCCCAGCGATTTAACATCCGCAGCACTTAAAGCAGCCAGAAGTACTGCACAAAGAACAGCTAGGCGTTGCGCAAACAACTACTGGCAACACCTATGCAGTCATATTCAGCTGGCCTCAGACACCGGAAACATCAGAGGAATGTATGATGGCATGAAGAGAGCTCTTGGGCCAACCATCAAGAAGATCACCCCCCTCAAATCTAAATCGGGGGACATAATCACTGACCAACGCAAACAGATGGACCGCTGGGTTGAGCACTACCTAGAACTGTACTCCAGGGAGAATGCTGTCACTGAGACTGCCCTCAATGCAGCCCAGCCTCTACCAGTCATGGATGAGCTGGACATACAGCCAACCAAATCGGAACTCAGTGATGCCATTGATTCCCTAGCCAGCGGAAAAGCCCCTGGGAAGGACAGCATTACCCCTGAAATAATCAAGAGTGCCAAGCCTGCTATACTCTCAGCACTACATGAACTGCTATGCCTGTGCTGGGACGAGGGAGCAGTACCCCAGGACATGCGCGATGCCAACATCATCACCCTCTATAAAAACAAAGGTGACCGCGGTGACTGCAACAACTACCGTGGAATCTCCCTGCTCAGCATAGTGGGGAAAGTCTTTGCTCGAGTCGCTCTGAACAGGCTCCAGAAGCTGGCCGAGCGCGTCTACCCTGAGGCACAGTGTGGCTTTCGTGCAGAGAGATCGACTATTGACATGCTGTTCTCCCTTCGTCAGATACAGGAGAAATGCCGTGAACAACAGATGCCCCTCTACATTGCTTTCATTGATCTCACCAAAGCCTTTGACCTCGTCAGCAGACGTGGTCTCTTCAGACTACTAGAAAAGATCGGATGTCCACCAAAGCTACTAAGTATCATCACCTCATTCCATGACAATATGAAAGGCATAATTCAACATGGTGGCTCCTCATCAGAGCCCTTTCCTATCCTGAGTGGTGTGAAACAGGGCTGTGTTCTCGCACCCACACTTTTTGGGATTTTCTTCTCCCTGCTGCTTTCACATACGTTCAAATCCTCTGAAGAAGGAATTTTCCTCCACACAAGATCAGGGGGCAGGTTGTTCAACCTTGCCCGTCTAAGAGCGAAGTCCAAAGTACGGAAAGTCCTCATCAGAGAACTCCTCTTTGCTGACGATGCTGCTTTAACATCTCACACTGAAGAATGCCTGCAGAGTCTCATCGACAAGTTTGCGTCTGCCTGCAATGAATTTGGCCTAACCATCAGCCTCAAGAAAACGAACATCATGGGGCAGGATGTCAGAAATGCTCCATCCATCAATATTGGCGACCACGCTCTGGAAGTGGTTCAAGAGTTCACCTACCTAGGCTCAACTATCACCAGTAACCTGTCTCTAGATGCAGAAATCAACAAGCGCATGGGTAAGGCTTCCACTGCTATGTTCAGACTGGCCAAGAGAGTGTGGGAAAATGGCGCACTGACACGGAACACAAAAGTCCGAGTGTATCAGGCCTGTGTCCTCAGTACCTTGCTCTACGGCAGCGAGGCCTGGACAACGTATGCCAGCCAAGAGCGACGTCTCAATTCATTCCATCTTCGCTGCCTTCGGAGAATACTTGGCATCAGGTGGCAGGACTATATCTCCAACACAGAAGTCCTTGAAGCGGCCAACACCCCCAGCTTATACACACTACTGAGTCAGCGGCGCTTGAGATGGCTTGGCCATATGAGCCGCATGGAAGATGGCAGGATCCCCAAAGACACATTGTACAGCGAGCTCGCCACTGGTATCAGACCCACCGGCCGTCCATGTCTCCGTTATAAAGACGTCTGCAAACGCGACATGAAATCGTGTGACATTGATCACAAGTCGTGGGAGTCAGTTGCCAGCATTCGCCAGAGCTGGCGGGCAGCCATAAAGACAGGGCTAAATTGTGGCGAGTCGAAGAGACTTAGTAGTTGGCAGGAAAAAAGACAGAGGCGCAAGGGGAGAGCCAACTGTGCAACAGCCCCAACAAACAAATTTCTCTGCAGCACCTGTGGAAGAGCCTGTCACTCCAGAATTGGCCTTTATAGCCACTCCAGGCGCTGCTTCACAAACCACTGACCACCTCCAGGCGCGTATCCATTGTCTCTCGAGATAAGGAGGCCCAAAAGAAAGATGATCCCAGCAGAAGCATAATGCAAGTCTGTGCCAGTAATGCTGTCAGCTGCCACAACTCCTTCATCCTGCAACACTCACCCAACAGGAATGTCAGAGGATGGCTGCTAGGGAACAAAGGATGCACCCTACACACAAGGCTGATACCACCCTCTGCAACTCCAACAAGCCTGATCAGCTCAGGTACAAATCACAGGCATACAACCACCAGAAGCATTATAGAATATAGCACTGATATACTGAAGCAAAGATTTAGGTGCCTTGATCAATCTGGGAGCTCCCTATAATATGGCCTAAACAAAGTGCACTGCACCATTTTAGTGTGCCATATTCTGCACAACCTGACAATGTAAAGAGGACTGCAGTTGGAAGAGGCGTCAAATGACAAGGAATAATTAATGGAGACTGAGTGAGACCAGCGGTGTTTAAAAAGTGCAGCGGCAGCGCGCCTGAGTTTTGAAAAAAAGCCAACCGTGACATCACAGTAGAGCTGCAAGGTGATTGGTTGGTGAGTCACTGCTGTTGGGAATAGCTCCAACTAGCTGGGTAAATATCTCAGTTAAGGAAAAAAAAAGGGGAAAGTTTTTTTTAAAAAAACCTCTGGTGATAAAGTGAGTACTACTAAAGTGTTTTTTTTAAAATTCAGTGTAGCTTATTAAGGACTTTAGATTGTAGTGGTTTGGGCGGCACAGTGGCGCAGTGGTTAGCACCGCAGCCCCACAGCTCCAGGGACCCGGGTTTGATTCTGGGTACTGCCTGTGTGGAGTTTGCAAGTTCTCCCTGTGACTGCGTGGGTTTTCACCGGGTGCTCCGGTTTCCTCCCACAGCCAAAGACTTGCAGGTGATAAGTAAATTGGCCATTGTAAATTGCCCCTAGTGTAGGTAGGTGGTAGGGAATATGGGATTACTGTCGGGTTAGTATAAATGGGTGGTTGTTGGTCGGCACAGACTCGGTGGGCCGAAGGGCCTGTTTCAGTGCTGTATCTCTAAAATAAATTTTTTTTAAAAATAAAAATAAACAAGGCCCCTAGTGCAATTAGTATTTATTATTAAAGGGAGTAACTAAGTTAATTTAAAGGTAAGTCATGGCAGGAGAGCTCAGCCCCATGATATGCTCCTCCTGTGCTATGTGGGAAATCAGGGACGCTTCCAGTGTCCTTGATGACCATGTGTGCAGGAATTGTATCCATCTGCAGCTACTGGCCACCCGCATTATGGAGCTGCGGGTGGATTCACTGTGGAGCATCCGTAATGCTGAGGACGTCGTGGATAGCACGTTTAGTGAGGTGGTCACACCGCAGGCAATGGCTGCACAGGCAGAAAAGGGATGGGTGACCACCAGACGGAGTAGTAGGTGCAGGCAGGTAGTGCAGGAGTCCCCTGTGGCCATCCCCCTCTCAAACAGATATACCGCTTTGGATACTGTTTGGGGGTGGGGGGGATGACCTCCCAGGGGAAAGCAGCAACAGCCAGGTCCGTGGCATCACGGAGGGCTCTGCTGCACAGCAGGGGAGGAAAAGGAGCGCAAGAACTATAGTGATAGGGGATTCTTTTGTAAGGGGTGCAGATAGGAGTTTCGGTGGCCGCAAACGAAACTCCAGGATGGTATGTTGCCTCCCTGGTGCTAGGGTCAAGGATGTCTCGGAGCGGCTGCAGGACATTCTGAAAGGGGAGGGTGAGCAGCCAGAGGTCGTGGTCCATATTGGTACTAACGACATAGGCAGGAAGAGAGATGTCCTGCAAAATGAATATAGGGAGTTAGGCAGAAGGTTAAAAAGCAGGACCTCTAGGGTTGTAATCTCAGGATTACTCCGTGTGCCACGTGCTACTGAGGGTAAGAATAGGAGGATAAGGCAAATGAATGCGTGGCTGAAGAGCTGGTGTAGGCGGGAGGGCTTCAGCTACTTGGATCATTGGGATCTCTTCTGGTGCAGAGGTGACCTGTACAAGAGGGATGGGTTTCATCTGAACTGGAAGGGGACCAATATCCTTGCGGGGAGGTTTGCTAGAACTACTCGGGAGGGTTTAAACTAGTCTTGCAGGGGGGTGGGACCCAAAGTAGTAGTCTCTCAGATTAGATAGTTGAGGCAAATGTAGAGGTTAAAGCAAGCAAGTCCAGTAGGCAGGCCAGGCAGGGGCCGGACAGGGAGCATGGAAGGTCTGGTAGACTAAACTGCATTTACTATAATGCAAGAAGCCTTACAGGTAAGGCAGATGAACTCAGAGCATGGATCGGTACATGGGATTGTGATATTATAGTTATTATGTAAACGTGGTTGAGGGATGGGCAGGACTGGCAGCTCAATGTTCCGGGGTACCGATGCTTCCGGCATGACAGAGGTGGAGATAAGAGTGGACGGGGAGTCGCACTATTGATAAGGGAGGACATCACGGCAGTACTTAGAGAGGATATCCCGGGGGGAATGTCCAGCGAGGCCATATGGGTAGAACTTAGAAATAAGAAAGGGGTGATCAATTTGATGGGATTATACTATAGGTCCCCCCAATAGTCAGAGGGAATTGGAGGAGCATATATGTAGGAAAATCACAGATAGGTGTAGGAATTATAGGGTTGTAATAGTAGGTGATTTTAACTTCCCTATTGACTGGGACTGCCTTAGTGCTAATGGATCAGATGGGGAAGAATTTGTTAAATGTGTCCAGGATAGTTTTCTGAAGCTGTATGTGGATGGCCCTACTAGAGAAGGGGCTACACACAACCTCCTCTTGGGAAATGAGGCTGGGCAGGTGGTTGATGTGTCAGTGGGGGAGCACTTTGGGACCAGTGACCATAACTCTATTAGCTTCAAGATAGTGATGGAAAAGGATAGGACTGGTCCTCAGGTTGAAGCCCTAAATTGCGGGAAGTCTAATTTTGATGGCATCAGACAGGAACTCTCAAAAGTTGAATGGGAGAGGCTGTTTACAGGTAAAGGGACGTCTGGCAAGTGGGAAGCTTTTAAAATTGAGATAGGAAGAGTTCAGGGCCGGCATGTTTCTGTTAGATGGAAGGGCAAGGCTGGCAAGTTTAGGGAACCTCGGTTGACGAGGGATATCGAGGGTCTGGTCAGGACAAAGAAGGAGGCATATGTCAGGTATAGGCAGCTGGGATCAAGCGAGTCCCTCAAGGAGTATAGGGGATGTAGGATTACACTTAAGGAGGAAATTAGAAGGGTGAAAAAGGGCCATGAGATTTCCCTGGCAGATAAGATAAAGGAGAATCCAAAAAGATTCTATAAGACTTTAGCAAGGCCTTTGACAAGGTCCCGCATGGTAGGCTGGTCCGGAAGGTTCGAACACATGGGATCCAGGGTGAACTAGCCAATTGGATACAAAATTGGCTTGGTGATAGGAGGCAGAGGGTGGTAGTGGAAGGTTGTTTTTCAGATTGGAGGCCGGTGACCAGTGGTGTGCCGCAGGGATCGGTGCTGGGCCCTCTGTTGTTTGTCATATATATATATTAATGACTTGGATATGAATGTAAGGGGCATGACTAGTAAGTTTGCAGATGACACCAAAATTGGTGGTATAATGGACAGTGAAGAAGGTTGTCTAAGGTTACAACAGGATATAGATCAACTGGAAAGTGGGCACGGGATTGGAAATGGAATTTAACGCAGACAAGTGCGAAGTGATGCATTTTGGGAAGTTAAACCAGGGCAGGACATCTACAGTGAATGGCAGGGCCCTGGGGAGTGTTGTTGAGCAGAGAGATCTTGGGGTGCAGGTACATAGGTTCCCTGAAAGTGGCAACACAGGTAGACAGGGTGGTGAAGAAGGCTATGGCATGCTTGCCATCATTGGCTGAGGCACTGAGTACAAGAGTTGGGACGTCATGTTACAGTTGTACAGAATGTTGGTTAGGCTGCTCTTGGAGTACTGTGTGCAGTTCTGATCGCCGCACTACAGGAAAGATGTGATTAAGCTATAGAGGGTGCAGAAAAGATTCACAAGGATGTTGCCTGGTTTGGAGGGCTTGAGTTATAAAGAGAGAGATTGGATAGGCTGGGTCTGTTTTCCCTGGAGCGAAGGAGGCTGAGAGGGGACATGATAGAGGTATATAAAATTGAGAGGCATAGATAGGGTAGATAGCCAGAATCTGTTTCCCATGATAGGGGTGACTAAAACTAGAGGGCATAGATTTAAGGTGAGAGGGAGGAGGTTTAAAGGGGATCAAAGGGGTACATTTTTCACACAAAGAATAGTGGATATCTGGAATGAGCTGCCAGAGCAGGTGGTGGAGGCAGGAACAGTAGCAACATTTAAGAGGCATCTGGACAGGTACTTGAATGAGAAAAGCATAGAGGTATATGGAATCAATGCGGGCAGGTGGGATTAGTATAGGCATTATGGTTGGCATGGACGCGGTGGGCCGAAGGGCCTGTTTCTATGCTGTACGACTCCTAGACTCTATAATTGGATAAAAGTGAGGGAGAACCAGGAGGAGGAGGAACAACAAAACGCATAAAGGTCAGAGGGGCCAGAGCACAGTTAAAATAGCATTTTCGGTGATGCGCTAATTCCATTCTCCTGCAAAGTTACAGAAAGCCCCTTTGCATTAACAGTCCTCATTATCCTGTTGCTGCTTTTAAAAAAAATTCATCAATGGGATGTGAGCGTCACTGGTAAGGCCAGCATTTATTACTCATCCTTAATTGCGAAGGTGTTGATGAGCCACCTTCTTGAACACAACTGAGTGGCTTGCTAGGCCATTTCAGAGGGCATGTGAGAGTTACCCACATTGCTGTGGCTAAAATCACAGACTAGACTGGGTCAGGGTGGTGGATTTCCTTCCCGAAAGGATATTAGTTTTTACAACAATCCACTAGTTTCATGGTCACCATAACTAAGACTCGCTTTTTATTCCAGATTTATTTACTTAACTGAATTTAAATTCCCTGCTGCCACAGTCAGATTTTAACTCATGTCTCCGGATCATTAGTCAAGGCCTCCGCACTAATTGTCGAGTAACATAACCACCGTGCGACCATATCTATGCTCATGTCTCTAAGGGCCTAACTGTAGACTGTAGCACTTCAGCTGCTGCTAGGGCAGTCTAGCCCAACTGGCTTTCTGGCACCATTATGGATACTGGTTGAGGAGGAGGCGAGGGTTTTCTCCGGGTGCTCCGGTTTCCTCCCACAAGCCAAAAGACTTGCAGGTTGATAGGTAAATTGGCCATTATAAATTGTCACTAGTATAGGTAGGTGGTAGGGGAATATAGGGACAGGTGGGGATGTTTGGTAGGAATATGGGATTAGTGTAGGATTAGTATAAATGGGTGGTTGATGTTCGGCACAGACTCGGTGGGCCGAAGGGCCTGTTTCAGTGCTGTATCTCTAATCTAATCTAAACTCGCTGATATTTTGAGAAAGCAATTGTTCCAATTCCTCCACTGTTGCTTTCATGGGTCTGAGGCCCAACATGTCCACTGATCAGTGAGAAAGCAGACTGTAGATGAGTGATGCCTTGAAAGCCCTCGTCCATGATGTCCACTAAAGTCTCCAAGACAAATACTTCGCTCTCCAAGGTGGAACAAAGAGTCTGCATGTCAGCTGTTTGAGCTGCCACCAAAGCTGTAAAGGCTGTGAGCATTGATTCCTATTCTGAGGGCCCAGCTGTAGCATCCCAAGGGGTGACACTACACAAGCTGGAACTGGACTTCACACACTCAGTCGCGGTGATCAAAGCCCTTAGCTGGCCTTCCTCTATCCATATAACTGCTTGCCATCTCACCCTCCAATGGGCAGTCCCAGCCACCACTACCTGCTCCTGCTCACTCGTTCTAGGTACATCAATTCATACAGACCCCTCTAACCCTATTGGACTGCCAGTCTTTGTGCTGGTGCTTGTGAGTGCGTGATGGTCCCTCCTCTGAAGGATTATCATTGTCTGAGCTTTTCTCTTCGTGGGGGGCTATGGCTGTTGAAAAGAACCTGGAAGAAAGGAAAGTAGGTAATACTTAGGATGGTTCTGTGACTGGACAGTTGCAGATGGCGTGCAACACAGCTTAAGTAAGTCAAGATGCACTAACTAAATTTGTGTGTTTTCTGTGCTTCACAAAGGAGTACAAGCAGTAGTCAAAGACCCTTTTAAGTGAAGTCCCAAGGCCCGAAATCCTTGATGCACGCAGCTCTAGCAATCTAGAGGGCATGAGTTTAAATCCCAACATGGCAATTGGAAAATATAAATTCTGTTAATTAAATACATCTGGAATAAAAAGCTAGTATCAGTAATAGTGACCATGGAACCACCTGACCGTCATAAAAACCCAACTGGTTCACGAATATCCTTTAGAGAAGGCAGCTTACCCAGTTTGGCCTAGCAAATGACTCAGTTGCTTCAAAACCATAATGATAAACTATAATTCACATGACTGCAGTGTTTCAGTGGATACAGGTACGGTGCCGGAGGACTGGAGGACTGCTAACATTGTACCTTCGTTTAAAAAGGGAGCGAGATAGATCGAATAATTACAGGCCAGTCAGTCTAACCTTAGTAGCGGGCACATTATTGGAATCAATTCTGAGAGACAAGATAAACTGACACTTAGAAGGGCACATATTAATCAAGGATAGTCAGCATGGATTTAAGGGAAGATCTTGTCTGACTAACTTGATCAAATTTTTTTGAAGCAGTAACAAGGAAGATTGATGACGGTAGTGCAGTTGATGTGGTCTACATGGATTTTAGCAAGGCTTTTGACAAGGTCCCACCTGGTAGACTGGTTAAAAAAAATGAAAGCCTATGGGATCGAGGGAAATGTAGCAAACTGGATACAAAATTGGCTCAGTGGCAGGAAACAAAAGGGCAATTGTTGACAGGTGTATTTGCAACCGGAAGGCTGTTTCCAGTGGCATTCCGCAGGGCTTCGTACTAGGTCCCCTACTTTTGTGGTATATATTAACTATTTGGACATAAATGTAGGGGGCATGATCAAGAAGTTTGCAGACGACACAAAAATTGGCCGTGTGTTTGATAGAGAGGAGGATAGTTGTAGACTGCAGGAAGATATCAATGGACTGGTCAGGTGGGAAGAAAAGTGGCAAATGGAATTCAACCCAGAGAAGTTGAGGTGATGCATTTGGGGAGGTCAAACAAGGCAAAGGAATACACGATGAATGGGAGAATACTGTCATGGCCAGGTGAAGAGGGGGGTCACTGGCTCCCCTCGTGTCCTTCCTCTTATTTGATTGCAACAGGGTTGATTCCTTTTTACCACCTCTGAGTATTTTATTTTTGTTGTGATCATGAAACTAGGTCACACTCCAAGTGCACCTGATATACAGGTACAGATATTTACCACCCTCCGATACCATTCACTAACAATCTAGCATTCACTGCACACTCTGGGGGAAAGGTCATGCCTTTTCCCAGCAGAAGGGATTGGGTGGCTCCTGCATCCCTGAATATGACTTTGGGCTTGCTTGCCTCATTCGAGGGGTATAGGGTCACTTTTCCTTGGGACACAAAATCCTGGTAAATTTCAGGGATTTTGTTAAGTTTTCCCATACTCACAGCGGTAGGTTTATCGAGTCCTACTGCCGCAGTTAAAGCCACAGCCTGATCTGCAGTGCTCTCCATCACTGGTCTGATGTGCCCTGATTAACCCTACAGGTTTTTCCCGTAACTTCCAGCAGTCAGCTCAAAGGTGACCTGCCTTGTTACAATGGAAACACACAGGTCACTCCTGCTCTCAGAATCGTCTTTTTTGGCCCAAGGAGGGCCCCCTATGTGTCCAGCTCTCCCTTCTCGTCCATAGCTGCTCAGGCTCCTATTGCTCTCCCACTTTTTATCCTTTTCAGGTTTGTGGGGATCACTAGGGAAGGGTTTCCCTTTGGGTAAGGGCTTGTGTTACAAGGGTAAATTTATCAGGCAAGGTTGCGGCCTGCCTGGCTCTTTGAAGCTTTTGTTCTTCTAGGTGGGTTTTAACGGGAAGGGGAAATGAGTTTATAAACTGGAGAAGGATCACCTCTCTAAGATTTTCATATGTGGGCTGCATCTTAAGTGCCCATATCCACTGGCCAAAAACAGGCTGCTTAACTCTTTCAAACTCAAGGTAGGTTTGTTCAGGTTGGTTTTCAAGGGTTTGGAATTTCTGGCAGTATGCCTCCTGTTATAGCTCATATGCGCCCAGGATAGCATTTTTAGTCATCTCGCAATGTGATGAATTCTCAACTGGTAACAGTGAATAAACCTCAGTGGGTTTTTCCTGTTAGTTTGCTTTGTAATAACAACATCCAGCTCTCGGCCAGCCATTTCAGCCGTTTTGCAAGCTTTTCAAAAGTGATGAAAAATGCTTCCACATCCCCTTATTGAACTTTAGAATCAACTGGGAGAACTTTAAGAGCTCAGCACTCGGCCCTGAGCTAGGGGTCGCTCCCTCACTAGCCATGCCTTTGCTGGATGTATTGGGTCTCCCCGTAGTTAGGTCTAGCCATCTTAACTCCCTTTCTTCCTTCTCCTTCTGGAAAGCTTTTTCCACTTCCTCCCTTTTGTTTTCCTTTTTTGACACTCTCTCTGCTCTTTCTCTCTCTGGAATTCTAATCCAAGTTTCCTCTGTTCTGGTTGTATTTAAGCTAACATTACCCTGTCTGTTTCTGACTCTAAGCCTGTTTCCTGTTCTTCAGTTTCAAGTGCAACATAGTTGGCCACAAGTTTTAGGATTTCGGATCTCCTAGCCTTTGAATAGATAGTAATCCCTAACTGCCCAGCTACAATCCTCCACTCAACAGATAGAGCATTTAACCTGTCCCAAGTTACTTCACTTTGGCTTAGGAAGGTATTGGCCTCAAATGTGGACACGTTAGTACCCGAGTAGCGAAAACCACTAGAAAACCTGCACTGAAGTTTTAAAAATTGTGATAGGGATCAATTTGTTTCCCACTTCCAATTTGTAATTTGTCGTTGGGTTACGACCACGGACTAGAGCCCCCTTGTTAAATGTTACAGCCAGGTGAAGGGGGGGGGGGGGTGGTGGCGGGTGGTCACAGGCTCCTCTCTAGTCCTTCATCTTATTTGACCGCAACATGGTTTATTCCTTTTTAAACAGTGGATGTGCTTACCATTTCCGAGTAGTTTACCTTTCACCTTTGTTGTGACTGTGAAAGAACTAAAGATTTTCTTGGGTTTAAACAAGAAAGAAGTGAGTTTGTCATACTTAATCTAAACCCGGTTTAATTAAAATAATTTTTAAAATGCTACACATTCATGCACACACTCACAAGAGAATCTCACATACACAAATAGATTAGAGTGAGAAGTAGATTTGTATTAGAGTCCAGAATAAATAAATAAAAATTAATACATAGTCTGTGAGGTTGGATGATTCTGTGGTCTTCCAGCTGAAGTTTTATTCTTGAAGTCTCTGACTGGTCGAAGTGCACTTTGTGGCTGGCCCACTTGGCGGCAGACTTGTACGTGGCTCTCTTCGTAGCAATCTGCAGGCTTGGAGGGTCCACAGTCACAGACGGTTTTCAAATTTGCAATGTTATCTGCAGAAAGCGCAAGGGGGACGCAGTCTTTCTGCCTCTGCACAGTTTCAGTCACTGGCTTGTCTGTCTTTGTTGAAGGGAAACTCCCAGCTTTCACAGAGATGGACAGATGGTCGCATGACTGCCTCAGTGTATTCTCTGGAACCTTCTAATGAAATTCAAGGTTAGGAGTTTCCATCTCCTCAGACCTCAGGATGCCAATATTTACACTTGGAGGGGTTTGCTCTTTCAAAGTCAATGTGCCAGGAAGGCCCTGAATGTCGTGCTAATGTAAGCAATCTTAGATAATTCAATCACGAGAGCAAGCCACTGTTTTGGGTACAAGCTCATCAGACATGGTTCTCCTGTTGGAGGCCTTGGAATGTGTAAGATGTTCAAATGCAAATTGCGGTGGCCATCATGGTTGCCAGCTTTTTAAAAAGTTAACTGTAGGATTTTTTTTTACATTAAAAGTTTAACGTATGTTTCCAATCGATAAATTAAAATTCCGCATTTGGCATATCGTGTTTTCTTGACGATACTGAGAGGTGTCGAGGAAGTGAGGGACCTTGGAGGGAATGTCCACAGATCCCTGAAGGTAGCAGGACAGGTCGATAAAGTAGTTAAGAAGGCATATAGAATCCTCTCCTTGATTAGCTGAGGTACAGAATATAATGGCAGGGAGATTTTGCTGGAACTGTATAAAATCATTAGTTAGGCCACAACTTGAGTCCCGTGTCTAGTTTTGGTCGCCTAATTACAGAAAGGATGTAATTACATTAGAGAGGGTACAGAGAAGATTTACGAGGATGTTGCCAGGACCGGAAAAATGCAGCTATGAGGAAAGATTGGAGAGGCTGGGGTAATTCTCCTTGGAACAGAGGGGCTGAAGGGAGATTTAATTGAACTGTACAAAATTGAGGGGCCTGGATAGAGAGTGGATGTGAAGGGCCTATTTACCTTAGCAGAGAGGTCAGTGACTAGGGGGAATAGATTTAAAAGTGATTGGTAGAAAGATTAGAGGAGATATGAGGAAAAATATTTTCACCCAGGAGGGTGGAAGGGGTCTGGAACTCTCTGCCAGAAAGGGTAGTAGAGGTAGAAACCCTCGATTCATTTAAAAAAGGTGTCTGGGTATGCATCTCAAGTGCTGTAACTTGGATTAAATGCTGGAAGGTGAGATTAGGCTGGGTGGCTCATTTTTTGGCTGGTGCAAACACAATGGGCCAAGTGGCCTCTTTCTGTGCTGTAAACTTTTTATGATTCAAGAAGATGGCTCACTAACTGGCCTCTCTGTAGGCTCACTACTATCATCTCAAGGGAAGTTAGAGATGGACAATAAAAAATGCTGGCTTTGCCAGGGATGCCCACATCCCACATAACATGAATGAATTAATAACAGCTGGTCCTTCCCAATCCTACTCCTCTTCCTTGTGTTGTTTGCTGTTGTTTCCTGCAAAGCAGAGTTCACATGTGGGATGTGGAATTTCGACATGTATTGTACATGCTGAGAAGAGGTAAGAAGGAAGATGCCAGCAGGATGGGGACAAGCTGAATGAAAGCAAGTGGCTGAATTGTGAAGTGGCGAAGGAGTAATCAAAACATGAGGAGATTATGCTAATAGTGGTTGCTTGAAAGCAAGGAAGAGGTGCATATTTGGAATAAGAGGTGGTGCAGTGTATCCTTGTGATGACTGGTAAAGGAAGTGATGAAGGAAAGGGCTGAATGACTTTTCTCATATATTCTTGACAGAAAAATGAAGAGTTTTACTCGCCCTTGCTATCTTTGAGATAACTGAAGGCTTTCAGCACTAGATCTAGGAGATTATAGCCACTGCTCCATTCCTGTTGCACAGCATGTTTTGCAACCCTCCTTCCATTGCTAGGATTTCTTATCTCACCTTCACCTCCTGCAACAGGACCTCCAGAGAGGCTTCCAAGAATCTGAATCATTCTTCCCACTTCTCTTTCCAACTTCAAGACAGAAACATGGCAGATGGGCTGATAAGTGGCAAGTAATAATCGTGCCACACAAATGCCAGGCAATGACCTTCTTCAACAAGAGATGTCTAGCCACCTCCATTCAATGACGTTACCATCGTTGAATGCCCACCAACATCCTGAGGTTACAATTGACCAGAAACTTAACTGGGCCAGCCAGATAGCAGGTCAGAGGCTGGGCATTCTGCAACAGATAACTCACCTCCTGACTCCCCAAAGCGCTTCCACCATCTACAAGGCAGAAGTCAGGAGTGTGATGGAATACTTTCCACTCGCCTGGATGAGTACAACTCCACCAACGCTCAAGAAACTCCATAACATCCAGGACAAAGCAGCCTACATGACTAGCAACCCATCGACCACCTTAAACATTCACTCCTTTCATCACCAGTGCACTGTGCATCATCTACAAGGCTCCTTCGACAGCATCTTCCAAACCTGTGATCGCTACTACCTAGGAGGACAAGGACAGCACGCACATGAGAACACTACTACCTGCAAATTCCCCTCCAAGTCACACACCATCCTGACTTGGAAATCTATTGCCATCCCTTCATTGTCATTGGGTCAATGTTCTGGACCTCCCTACAGTAACTTCACCACATGGACTACAGCAGTTTGAAAAAGTGGCTCACTACCACCTTCTCAAGGGTAATCAGGGATGGACAAAAAATGCTGGCCTTGCCAGCGATGCCCACATCCTATGAACAAATAAAAAGGGAATGTACCCTCACTTTACGAGGGGGTCCATTGAAAATTGTGCTAAAATTGTGGGTGGATCTCCCGTTCAGCAACTAATTGGGTGGTAAATCTGTCCAGCAGATTTAAATGAGACATGAGTGTTAAAATACCCCGGCCTGAAATTTTCTGCAGCAAGCGTGTCTGATGCTTGCCCCAGCTCTCACCTGCCCAAATAAACCATCCAGCATTAAAATTAACACCCAAAATTCACATATTGCACAGAACATATTTAGGAAACGGTTTTCAAAAATAAAACAAAGAATAGCAACTAATTTATTCTGAAACTATAACATACACATTGCAGAAAATGAAATGATTTTCCTTTAATAGATTAATTTCAGCAGATATTAAACAACTGCAAGCATAAATCTCTAACAAATTCTACAAAAATGATTTTCCTGCATCTCTGAAGCTTTTAACCAAATGCAAAATTTTAAAATTAAACAAAAGGAAACTGTTCCATGCCCACTTGCTATTACCTTATCGTCACTGGCCTACATCAAATTCTCAATACTTCAAATTTAAAATTCTCACACTCATGTTTAATTTCCTTCATGGCTTTACCCTTCCCAATAATCTCTTCCAGCCCCCAACTCTCCCAATCTGGCCTCTTGCACATCCATCTCCCTTCACCCAGCCATTGGGAGCTAGCTGTCCCTTCAACTGCCTAGGATCCACACCTAAATTCTCTACTCCAATTCTCATCACTTCTCTACCCAGCACTCCTCTTTTAAAATTCCATCCTTAACCAAACGTTTAGCCAGCTTTCCTAATATTTCCTTCTTCGACTTTTTTCTGAGTATGCTTTTGCCTGTTTTACAATGTTAAAGGCACAATATAATTGTCAATATTTGTTGTGTATATTTGAAGAGCTAACAATTTTTTTGTTTGTTGTTCAAGTTAGTGTACTGACGAGATCATTAACTTTCTCCCATTGTCCAGAAAAAGGGAAAGTTAAATGCCAGCAACACTAAATCAGACTGTTGATTGTATCAATCCCCAGCACAAGTTAGAACAAAGAGAAACAAATTGCTATGTGAAAGAAGCCTAAGTATATCCTGAAAGTTAAGGTGTTTCAATTAGGCCTGAAGTGCACCCTCTTCTGCCATTCTTTAAGCTGTATGAAAACTCTCAGTATAACCATTTAATGGAGTATAATAAATAATCCACATAGGAAATACAGACATATTGTCAGGCAAACCCCACCTGCCAAGACTGAGGAACACATTAATGTTGCCACATGAACATTAAAACTTCAAAAATTGCAATCTCTGATTGGAAGAACATTTGCATAAGTACAAGAAAATGTGGAAACAAAGGGGAGCCAGTCCCTGTTTTCCAATGCACAGAAGTGGTCAAATCAGTTCTACTGGATGTTGAAGAGACTGTTCCATATAAGGTGCTAGTCACATGACTAACTTGCTGAGCACCCTGGGAGTTTTTTTAAATTGGAACTCCCAAAGGATTTGCCCGTCAGTTCCAAGAGAACACACAGCGTTCTAAGAACACCTCCTGTTTCCCTGCCTATCTCTCAGGGAACTGAAACCATTGAAGACGCGTGAAACTAAAAGAGAGAAAGGTTTGCCACGTGAACAAAGTTTTATGATGATTACTGGGCCCCAATGAAACGCAAGAATACAACTTCAACCAAGGACTACAACAGCTCGAGAAACAGTAACAAGAGATTGCCTCAAACTGTTCTACTTATCTCTTCTACTCTTTTCTGTCCCTAGCTTGCATGTTTATATCACTTGTGCATGCTATCGTGAGCACGTTGTATATCCACAGGAGTGAACCGTATTAGAGTTAAGTTTAAGTTTTAATAAATTTCATCTTTCTGCTTTAAACCAAAGAAAGTCTGTTTGTGCTCAGTTATTTGCCTGATAATTGGAATCTGTGAACGCGGATTTACAAAAAAAAAAGGGAGCTCAAAATAATGCGTTTAAAGTTAAACCTTGTTACAATAAGACCAGGTGAAGACAGCAAGAGACCCCCTAGACACATTGCTCACCTGGTTGTAACAATATCCACTCACTGCTGGAATCATATTTGTACTGTTTAAAGTCTTCTTTCCAATCTTTACTAAGTAGTTGCTTTGTTTTGAATTCCTTGTTCTTCAAATAAGAGTCAAAGCAACAATCTTTTGAAAAACATTTTGTTCCCTTGAACAGTCACTCTATTTTTCCCCATTAGCAACTATCCTTTTTGGGTATTTGTCCAAGTTTGTAACATTGCTACATCGCAAACAAAAAGTTTGTTTGATTAAAATGATAAAGCATGGTGGATAAGGAGCAGTTCACTGAAAAATGTGTATTTACTAGTATATTTTATCATGTATATATAACAGATGTTTGCAGCATTATGCAATGATATACATATGCAATATCCTTACGAGGACTTTAGTGACTATGGCAATGTACCTCGGGATCGGGATCTTCCCCTTCCTCTTAAGTTGCCTTGTGCATTTTCACTGGCTTCTTCAAACCACCTGGACAACATGTCTGACATGCGCTGCATTAATGATACATTAGGACTTTGTTCTCCTGAAAGATTAAAAAAAGTTAATTTACATACATTCTCTTAATGAATGTTTGTATCATGTCTCTAAGAACCTGAGGATTGAAATGCAAATAAGTTTCTTTTGTTCTGGTAAATTGCAGCATTGTTAATGTCTTCACAGTTATTTACACTTTCACTAACCTAGCAACACTACACTACATTTTCAAGATATAGAATCCTAGAATCAAATAGCACAGGAGGTGGTCATTCATTCCATCGTGCCTATGCCAGCTCTTTGTAAAAGTATCCAGTTAATCCCACTTCCCTACTCTTTCTACAATTCACTTTTGGAAGTTAAATAAGATATGTATTTATAATATCTGAGTTATGATATACACTTAGACATTGAACAATTTCAAAATTTGCTGAGGATTACAAATTTTGGGGCTGGCTCAGGTGAGGAGGGGTTTGGCAAATTGTGACAGATTATGAAAGGTGCAACACGTAGATAGATTGGCAGGATATGCAAATAAAATAAAGTCATATTTTTCAAAGAAAGAACAAGGAAAGGAAATATACCTCTAATGGTAATATATTAAATGGATCAGAGATGCAGAGGGACCTGTGTGTGCATATACACAGACCATTAAAGTCAAGAGCACATCACAAAGTAAACTAGTAACGGAATGAGATGGGAGCAGAGTGAGAGCAAGGCCAAAGGGAATTTGATGAGTGGAAATTAGGTGCAGAGGGGAAAAGAAATTCTAAGTAAATTAGCTGATATTATACAGAAGTCATATAAACATCAACTTAGTACAAAACGAAACCAAAAAATGGATCATTTCTGCAAAATGTGGGAGGTTTGCCACCTCGGTGTCAAAATGAGCAAACACATCTGTGAGAAGTGCCACTAACTTAAATTGCTCAAACACAAAATCCCAGAAGAACATGGAAACAATATGGCACAAAAAGGAGGCAGAGCAGTGATTGGAGCGATAGAGAGGGTGTTCACACCAACTGAGAAATAGGGAACAGTCTCCAGAGACAGAAAACGGATGACAGGGAAACATAGGAAGGAACTGTTGGAACAGGAGCGCCCAGAACAACTTATTCTTTCAAACAGATGTGAAGCAATAGCCTCATGTGGGGAAAATGAGGACTCCAAAATGGCAAATCATACTTGAAAAGTTTCATAGTATTTTTCAAGAAGGTAAAAGATATGGTAGATGAAGGAAAAACAAACAGTCGATCAAGTAAACATGGACTTCAGGAAAGCCTTTGACGAAGTACCATGGGAGATTATTTAGAGAAGGTGCATGTGTATGGAATTAGGGAGAGGATAGCCAATTGGATTAAAAATTGCTTAGGAGGGAGAAGAAAAGAGAGTTTGAGTTAAGGGCAATTTCTAAAATTTTGAAAGGATCAGACAGGGTAGATGAAGCAGACTATTTCCAGTAATTGGAGGTAGGTTTACCAACCCTCCTAAAGTTGGAAATCAATCATCTGGGGGGGGGGGGGGGCGCGCGATAGGCTGGCGACGGCATTCCCGCCAATGGCCAATTGAGGCCCTTAAGTGACCTATCAATGGCCAATTAAGGGCCTCTTCCTGCCGCTGCTGGGATCTTACCAGTAGCGGGGGTGCCTCCGCCACGCAGGGAGGTCATCTTGTAACAGGCGTACTTGGGGCCCACAAAGCAGGCTCCTCCCCCAAGTCCGCCTGGGTAGCATCAACTATCAACTGGGGAACCTGACAGTATCTTGTGCAGTGCAAGATGACTGGCTGCAATTTCAGGGTCCATATTAGCAGATTTATAGGATTACTGCAAGTTATAGATCGGACATTGGGGCATAATATGGGCAGTGAGTTATTGTATTACTGTTGGTTATGAAGAAAATTTGAATGTTAGCAGTATTACTTAGTTAATGAAATTTGAATAAGTTGCCATTCATTATGGGTGGAATCAAAGTTCCTCCCACCTGTGGTTTTCCAACTGTGAATCACGCCCCCACCTTCGATTTTCTTTTCCCCACCCTTGGATGGCTTTCTGATTATTGGAGCTACTCGCAAAGCAGCTGTTGTTGTGAAATCATGAGAAAAGATGCTCAACTACAGGAGACCTAATCTTTATAAAGGGAATGGCAGAATAGTGGTAATGTTACTGGACTGGTAATCCAGAGGCCAGAACTAAAGAATGGAGAAAAGAGTTCAAATCCCACCTCATGCATGGAGACATGAGTTTAAATCCCACCATGGCATCTAGGCCAATTTAAATTCAATTAAATATATCTGGAATAAAAACCAGACTTGGTAATGTTGACCATGAAAATAGTGGATTGTCGTAAAAACACATCTGGTTCACTAATGTCCATTAGGGAAAGAAATCTGGCATCCTTATCCTGTCTGGCCTACATGTAACTCCAGAAACACAGCAAAGTAGATTCTTAACTGCCCTGTGAAATGGCTTAGCAAGCCACTCAGTTGCATCAAAACTGTTAGGGAAAAGTCAAATAAAATAGCACAGACCACCCGGCATTGGATACGACAAAAGGGACACACAATCCAGTCGATACTGTAAAGCCCTCCTCACTAGCATCAGGGGATTTGTACCAAAATTGGGAAAGTTGTCCAACAGACTAATCAAGCAACAACCTGACATATAATGCTCACAGCCAATATCTCAGATGCCATCCCTGGGTCTGTCCTGCAGTGGAACAGAGGTGGCGGTACAGTGGGCGGGAGGGAGTTGCCCTGGAAGTCCTCAACATTTACTCCAGACCCCATGAAGTCTCATGGCATCAGGTCAATCATGGGCAAGGAAATCTCCTGCTGATTACTACCTACCACCCTCCCTCAGTTGATGAATCAGTAGTCCTCCATGTTGAACACCATTTGGCACTGAGGGCAACATGGGCACAGAATATACTTTAGGTGGTGAAGTTCAATGTTAATCACCAACTGCGGTTTTAGTAGCACTACTACTGACTGAGCTGGCAGAGTCCTGAAGGACAAATCTGCCAAGCTTGGCCTGCAGCAGGTGGTGAACCAACACAAGGGAAAAATCTACTGGAATAAAAACAGAAAGTGCTGAAAATACTCAACAGGTCCAGCAGCATCTGTGGAGAGAGAAACAGAGTTAACGTTTCAGGTCAGTGACGTTTCTTCAGAATCTACTTGACTTTGTCCTTGCCAATCTACCTGTCACAGATGCACCTGTCCATGATAGTATTAGAAGAAGCAATCACCACAGTCCTTGTGTTTTGAAGTCACCCTCCACTGTGTTGTGTGACACTACCACTGTGCAAAATGGGATAGATTCTGATTAGATCCAGCAGTTCAAAACTAGACATACATGAAGCGCTGTGGGCCATCAGCAGGAGATTTGTATTCAAC
Organism: Heterodontus francisci; assembly: GCF_036365525.1. Classification (NCBI taxonomy): domain Eukaryota; kingdom Metazoa; phylum Chordata; class Chondrichthyes; order Heterodontiformes; family Heterodontidae; genus Heterodontus; species Heterodontus francisci. The sequence continues at coordinate 69,376,803 of NC_090380.1, forward strand.
CACAATCTGTAACCTCATGGCCTGGCATATTCCTTACCCTACCATTACCATCAAGCCAAGGGACCAAACCTGGTTCAATGAGGAGTGTAGGAGAGCATGTCAGGACTGGCACCAGGCATCCTTAAAATGAGGTACCAATCTGGTGAAGCTACAACACAGAACTATAAACATGCTAAACAACAGAAGCAGCATGCTACTGATAGAGCTAAGTGATCCCACAACCAAGAGATCAGATCAAAGCTCTGCAGCTCTGCCACATCCAGTCATGAATGATGGGGGACAATTAAACAACTAACGGGAGGAGAAGGCTCCACAAACATCCCAACTTCAATGATGGTGAAGGGAACCATGGGTAGCAGCATTTGGTGGTGGTGGTGGGGGGGTGGTTCTGTTAAATTGAGGAGGGAGGGAAGCCTCTATGAAATGAGTCTGTCAATGCCTCCAGTCTTCAATTAATTTTCCCCAGAACCACACGGTTACTAAAATATAAGGGAGCAATTCAGGCCATTGAGATAGTGTAGAGTACAGCCATAAGGTTCATCTCTGACATCATAGGATTGGGTTCTGAGGAAAGGCTGGTGAAAATTGGACGGTTCAGATTTAAAAGGAAGCAATTGAGAGAAGAGCTTATAAAAGGTACAAATTCAATTGCAAGAATAAAGTAACCCAAAGCTCCGCTATAAGAAGCAGAACGAGACAGAATAGGTCAAAACTGGTAAAGTCAATTTCGGACAGATGTTATGAGAAACTTCATGCAAGCAGCTACCAACATTTGGAATTGTATTCCAGGTAGAGTAATTCAGGATCCAGTTAGATGATGTGATAGGGTGAGCTGCAAGTTTACTTCCACTGGAAGGATGAATTAAAATAGGCCTCCCTTGTCTGCATTAATCTGGTAATATTTAACGAACAAAACAATTGTCAGATTCGCACACACGACCAATAAAATTCTCAGTTGCAGTTACACACAAATGGGAAGCTGTGTTAAATACTGTGCTGTCACTTATGCTAGGACTAGATATGGATTATCACTTCTTCCTCATGCCAGTACACACAAGGAATACATAAAATACATGAAAGGGGGGGGGGGGGGGTGGCGGGGGGTGGAGTGGTGTCATGACCAGGAATTACAATCATTTGGGGAATTACAAAATATTTGTAAACCATTCAAGCAAAGCCAAGGTATATAATGCCTGAACAACATCTAAATGCAATCACTGGCTTATGTACTTATAACAATCCCTTTTGCTTTCTACTAATTTTATTCCATGGGCAATCTAATAGAAGTTTTGAATAAACTGATTGTTACGCCAATGTGTTTTGTTGAATGATAATTTTCTTTGGTCCATTGACAGGAGATCTGAATTCATATTTTTCTAAAAGACATTTGAAACAGGATGACTGCTAGCAGCTCAAGATGATCACCTAGTTTGCTACACTGTATCCAACATTGCAGAGGACTATGAGGAGGCAGACAAAATGTCTGTGCATTTCCAGCAAGAACTAAGACTCAGGAAGTTTAAGGGAATGGTTTGTTCTCTTTCTTTTAGCAAGAAATACTGCTAAATACTATGTTTGAATCACTGAGTGACTGTCATGTGACAAGCCCCTCCCCATCTTTGGTTTTAAGCTGGTGTTTTCTCTGCAGCAGAGGAGAAGCAACTGGACTCTGGCATGAGCAGACCCTGAGTAGAGGTTCCTCTCTCTCTCTCCATTCCAGCTCAAAAGCTTTCAAATCCTGCCTGTTGACTGACCACCTTTGCATACTTCGGCTACAATCAGAAACCCCGTAGGAGGAAATCATTCACATCGCTGTTTCCACGAGACCCACCGGAACAGTCATCTACCTCTTCAAACAAAAGGCCTCAAGACCACTGAATTCAGCTAGAAGTTATCTGAATTACCAAACTGCACAGACTGTATACTTTTTTTTTAAAATGGACTCTAACTCAACCAATCTACCTTTCCCCACTCTGTACGTAAACCTCCAGAGTGTGTGTGAGTGCAAGTTGGCATGTTGTTTATTATTTTATTAGTTTGGTTTAGGTACAATAAAGTTAACCTCTTTATTAATTCAAGAAAGCCTGTCCGATTATTTACTTGCTATGATTATAACAAGAACCAATCAAACACTGACTGAATTGGCCAGTACATCCACTTTAAGAAAAAGAGTTAAACCTGTTGTGGTTAAACAAGGAGGGGGGAAAGAGAGAAGCCCTTCAACCCCTCCTCAATTGACCATAACACTGATAGTTTGAGCAATCCAATCCTGTACAATTAGGATTTTGTTGGACTCTACCAATCTTAACAATTACAAATAATGGATCCACATCTAAAGTAAAAGGTTCTTACCATCTCGTTCTCGCTCACTCTCTGGTCTTGCCCTTGGCCCGGTATCAGACCAATCCCCTCGAAGCCTCAGACGTTTCACAGGTGGCTGTCGGATCTAGAAATAAATATTATGAATTTTGGTGAAAGGAAGGTCTATTCAAGTTTTAAAAATATGAACAATTGACATGGAACATATTCCTTGTATCAACTGTATGAAATAACCATTAAGCCATTCTAATATTAAAGAATCTGTAATTTCTTCCAAAAAAATTTAAATGCCAGAAGTGAAATCTTATGCACTTACTTTTGTATGTTCTGGAATTCATTACACCTTTCTGTTATGCGTAAGAAGTAACAACTTTGATAAATGACAAATAAAAAGCAGTTTGTTTATATTTGGTTACCTCTTCACATATGATTTAAATCTAACTTAAGCATTAGGAAAAGCTATCCCAGACTTCACTTTACACATAAAAATGTATCAAATGTACAAGATTTTTAAGTTATATTCAAAGCAAGCATATAATTATACTGGTTGGCATTGCAAATGGAAGTCAAGACAAGGGGAGGGAAAAAGGATGAGGGAAGGAAGGAAATGCGGAGGAAAGGCTGATCATTAATATTCATATATGTTCATTTTAATTGTAAATAACACTTTTACTGAAATTTGTGGTGTGCGACATCTATTGACCAGGCAATGTGATTTGACAGAAATATTCAAAGTTGTCGTTTGGGTTGAGTGCAGTCCTAGAATGTGAGGATGGACTGGGACTGATGTTGGGAAAGATCATAGGTATAGGGAAGTACAAATAATTTAGCCAAAGCACTTCTTGATCACCTGCTGTCGATGAGCTCTTGCAGGATTGGTGTACCTTGCTCTTCGTCATTCTGTGTTTTCCTGTTCTTCATATGCATCTATCTCCACGTCTTCCCCCAAAGGTGACTCGATGGGCTGGCTGGATGCAGGGCAAAGTTAGGGGGCATGTAGTACACATGACAATTCTGGAGACTCTCTGAATGTTGTACAGTGTGTGCACATATGCAAGAGAGGGGGAATATGGCCCTGATACTAAAATATTGAACTGGAGGCTGGGAGTGATTAGGCAATACTGTTTCACAGTCAGGAAATCCCGAAAAACGGGTTTCCCTCAAGCCCTGCGAAATTTAACAGCAGGACCAGATTATCAATTTTTGTCTCAGTTTCCTGGCCGCAGGCAGCCAGATTGAGCGGCTGGCTGGCTGCTAGGTGGGAAGGCCTGTGGTACCAGACCCAGCCGGGGAGTGGGTTGGTTTGGGTTGGGGTGAGGGAGGGCTGTGAATTGATCAGTGAGGTGGACACATGTTGGGGGGAACTGGAAGCATACTGGGGGCAGCTGGCCAAAGGGGAAATGAGAAGGGTCAGCAGGGGTAGATTGTATAGGTTGGGTCATGAGATTGTAGGAATGTTTGATCACATGAGGGGCGGGGCAGTGTGAGGGGGAAGCACATAAATTGAATCCAGTAGGTTAGTGAAAAGACACTTGAAAGGCACTTACACCATCTGCATCCAGCAGCCCTCACCTCTTTAGCTGGCTGGTTTCCCATGGCCTGGGAAACCCAGCCAGCTAGGGTGAAATTTAAAATGAATAATTCTGAGGCACACAGCTTCATTATAATATTTAAATGACCAACCTACCTTTTGGGAGCTGATTGGTAACCTGCACCCTGTTATGACCAGGTGAGAAAGAGGTCTAGGGGTCCCTTGCAGCCTTCAGCTGGTCTTACTGTAACAGGGTTTAATTTTAAACATACTGTGTTTTTAGCTCCCCCCTTGGTGAATCCTTGTTCACTGCTTTCCAATTATAAAACAAAGAAACCAGCACAAACAGGCTCTCAGGTTTAAAGAAGGGAAGTTGAAATTTATTAAATTTAAACTCTAATTCGGTTAACGCCTACGGATACACAGTGCGCTTATGCTAGCATGCATATGCGATACACACATGCAGATAGGGACAGAAAGAGCAGAGGAAAAATAAAGTGGAAAAGTTTGAGGCACTCCCTGAAGAGGATTTTTTGTTACTGTGCTTCGAGCTCGCTGTAGAGTCCTTGATTGTAGGTAGACCTTGCTTTTCGTTGGGGTCCAGTATTCTTCATAAACTTTGTTCACTGTAGGAGACTTTTCTCTCTTGGGGTTCATGTGTCTTCTGTGGGTTTTGGAGTTGTGTGAGAAAGAGATGGTAGCAGGCAGACAGGAGAGGAGGTCTGCTTCAGTCCAGACTCTCAGTTCAAAACTGTACAATTCAGAAAAAACTCAGACTGCCAAGCAGGTTAGTCATCTGACTCACTGGTTTGACCACGTCGGTTTGTGGATTATATTGGAGCAGGGGATAGCTCCTTTGTTCCCAAACACTCTCTGTTAATATGCACAAATGTCTTTCCAGCCAGGGGCCTGGCAACCCCTTGTCACAGGTCTTCTCTTCTTCCCAGCAAGAATTTGAAATTTAATGTCCATGTGGTGAAACTTATGTGCCTCATTCTTGGCAGGTGGGGACCTGCATGACAACCCCATTCTGCTTCCATTAAAACTGGAACTGAGCAGTTTGGGATTTGAGTTTAACATTTTTATATCCTACCCAACCCAAACCCGCCTGTTTTTGGGAGTTAAAAATCCAAGTGTATGCGCATGAATGAGCACCAGAGAGAGAATTTGTACATGTTCAGTGCATGACAGAGGAAGACTATGTGAGAGAAAAAATGCGTGGAGAAAATCTATGTTGCACAGCATAATTAAAAAAATGTATTATAAAATTGGGAAATGGAAAAGAACTTAGATTTAGATGTTTATGCCTACTTATACCAATGAATACAATATCAACCTTTCTTTAAAAAAATTAATTAGATTGGCTTGTGGTTATTAACAGGTGTGAGAACCCCACTTATATTGCTTATTTACATCTCTAAATTGGAAGGCAGAGTTCCATTCATGCACACAAGCATGAAATTTTAATTACTCACTTCCCACTGTCAGTGAATGTAGTAATGAATGATGAAAGTCTATGGGATAGTCAGCTTTTAAAAAAAAAAGGATATAAAAGGTTTAAAATGTGTGCAGAAAACTGCTGTAAATGTGCACACATTAGTGGTGTGAGACTGACCATTTCTTAATACCATCTGTCAATTTCTACAAAATGAGCATTATGTTTCAAAAGATCACACCAAATATGCACTACCATGGAAACATGAGACTGTCAGAAAAACAGTATAATCGGGTAGGGCTTTTAAGAGATGTATTTGGTCTAATACGTCCAACAGCTGTTCTATAAACAGAGTGTGAACCAATAATCACATGCTGTTGGCGTTGTTCTTGGAAATGAATTCACCTTGGCAAACACACGCTAGGCATTTTGCAAGCACAGCTGACTAAGTTAGTGCATGACCTTGCAAAAACTATCAAGGGAATTCCATTAGAGATCTGTAGTGCAACCAGTTTTAGTCTGTTGAGTACAAATCCAACATGGCCACTATATAACATTTTAACAGCAACACCATTCTGTCGAAAGTACCACACTACGCAATAAAATTGTATCTTTTGCAGATATGCAAGCAAATTTCAGCAGAAATACACAGTATTCTGAAGCCCTGAATGCATTATTGAGTCACCAGCTCCAAAACCTGGTTTATAGCCAGGCCCAATATATATTTACGTTTGGGGTGGATTGATTCACATTCAAATACTTGGAATTATCACTTCAAAAACAGCACAGATTGCTGGGAGAGGCTTCATTTCAAAAAGAGCGCGGAGAGCTGGGAGAGGCTTCATTTCAAAAAGAGCGCGGAGAGCTGGGAGAGGGTTCATTTCAAAAACAGTGCGGATTGCTGGGAGAGGCTTCATTTCAAAAACAGTGCGGATTGCTGGGAGAGGCTTCATTTCAAAAAGAGCGCGGAGAGCTGGGAGAGGCTTCATTTCAAAAAGAGCGCGGAGAGCTGGGAGAGGCTTCATTTCAAAAAGAGCACGCAAAAAGAGCGCAGAGCGCGGGGAGAGGCTTCGCTTCAAAGAGCGCGCGGGGAGAGGCTTCGCTTCAAAGAGCGCGCGGGGAGAGGCTTCGCTTCAAAGAGCGCGCGGGGAGAGGCTATCCTATCCTATCCTTGAGAGAGAGAGAGAGAGAGAGAGAGAGAGGAGCCAGAGCAGCCCGAGGAGCAGCAGGACCGGAGGTTGGAAAAGAAACGCGCCAAAACCCGTGAGAGAGAGAGAGAGAGAGAGAGAGGAGCTAGAGCAGCCAGAGGAGCAACAGGACCGGAGGTTTCATAAAAAACGCGCCAAAACCCGTGAGAGAGAGAGAGAAAAACCAGAGCAGCCCGAGGAGCAACAGGACCGGAGGTTGCAAAAAAAACGCGCCAAAACCCGTGAATTACCTTTTGTTTCGGTGGACCAGGGGACTGCTGGGTAAGTAAAAACCTATATATTTGGGCAGTGGCTGAACCCGAGACACTACACGTGTAGTGTCTCCCACCCGCCCTCCTCCTCTAACCAAAAAAAAAAGAACTCTGGTGTGTTGATAAGGTAAGCTTTTTTATTTTTTCTGTATCGTGTGATTGGTTAAAAATTTACTTTCTTTTTTTACTTACTTTTTTTGATTTATCTATTAATTGGTTATTTGAAAAAGACCATAGCAGAGAAGTATCAGAAAGTATTTAACTCATAAATTTATATAAAGTAATAAAGTAATTAACTAAGTAGAGATGGCTGGGCAGGTGATGTGCTGTAGCTGTATGATGTGGGAGCTGGCTGACCCCATTGTGAACGGCAGGGACCACATCTGCAGCAAGTGTTGGTTGCTGGAAGAACTCCGGCTCAGAGTTGATGATCTGGAATCTGAGCTTCAAACACTGTGGCACATCCGGGAGGGGGAGAGTTACCTGAACGTTTTGTTTCAGGAGGCAGTCACACCTGGTAGATTAAGTAATTCAAATTCAGTTAGTGATCAGGGACAACAGGGTGTGACTGCAAGTGAGGCAGGTAGGGGGATCCTGAGTTCAGGAGTGGAGGAGCCTCAGCCTTTGACCTTACTTGACAAGATACTTGCTCCCTGTGTGGATGAGGAAAAGGGCTGCGGGGAGGATGAGCCAACTGACCATGGCACCATGGTGCAGAAGGCCATTCAAGAGGGGGGAGCAAAAAGACAAGTGGTAGTTATAGGGGATTCTATAATTAGGGGGATAGATATATCCTTTGCAAGCCGGATCGGGAGTCCCGCATGGTGTGTTGCCTACCCGGTGCCAGGGTGCAGGACATCTCTGACCGGCTTGAAAGGATATTGGAGCGGGAGGGGGAGGATCCAGTTGTTGTGGTCCACGTTGGGACTAACAACATAGGCAAGGCTAGGATGGAGAACCTGTTTGGGGATTATAAAGCACTAGGAACGAAATTAAGGAACAGGTCCTCGAGGGTCATAATTTCCGGATTACTGCCCGAGCCACGTGCAAATTGGCTTAGGGATAAGAATATTAGGGAAGTAAACACGTGGCTAAGGGAGTGGAGTGGGAAAGAGGGGTTCCATTTCATGGGGCATTGGCATCAGTTTTGGAACCGGGGGGATCTGTACCGATGGGACGGTCGCCACTTGAACCGATCTGGAACCAGTGTTCTAGCGAAACGGATAAATAGGGTGGTCTCTAGGACTTTAAACTAGTGACTCGGGGGGAAGGGAAAGGGAAAACGACAGGGAGTATGATGGTAAATAAAAAGGTAAGCAGCAGGTTAACATGTGTGCAGGAGGGTTTAAGTTCAAAGCAGACTATGAAAGAAGCAGAAAGGAAGGATAACTCAGGAGTTATTATTAGACTGGAATTGGCGGGCTATCTTATGAGGAAAGATTGGACAGGCTAGGCTTGTTACCACTGGAATTTAGAAGAGTAAGAGGCGACTTGATTGAAACATTTAAGATCCTGAGGGGTCTTGACAGGGTGGATGTGGAAAGGATTTTTCCCCTTGTTGGAGAATCTAGAACCAGGGATCACTGTTTACAAATAAGGGGTCACCCATTTAAGACAGAGATGTGGAGAAATGTTTTCCCTCAGAGGGTCGTGAGTCTTTGGAACTCTCTTCCTCAAAAGGCAGTGGAATCAGGGTCTTTGAATATGTTTAAGGCAGAGGTAGACAGATTCTTGATAATCAAGGGGGTGAAAGGTTATCAGGGGTAGGTGGAAATGTGGAGAAATCAGTTCAGCCATGAATTATTGAATGGCAGAGCAGGCTCAAGGGACCGAGTGGCCTACTCCTGCTCTTAATTCGCATGTTGGTATGTACAAATATGCATATTCTTTAAAACCTCCAGAATATTAACTGAAAGGAAACAAAGCTCAGCTTTAGTTGCTTGCTTAACTAATTCAGCAATGCCAATGGACTGGATTTTAGCTTTACTTTCAACCAATTATGATCAGCTGCGTTCAAATACACCTAGCTTCTGATATCAATTTTCATTTCCTAAAGATTCTGCTAGTGCACAGAAAATCGAGTTGAATTAAACAGCTTCCACGAAGGAAGCTCTTTTTGTCCTGCTGAAACATACTGAAGTAAAGTTTCCACTTTGGCGCGATCGGCAAAACGGAAATTGTGCTCAAAATTGCGCCTGTTTCGAGAAGCGTCTTTTTTGCGTTTCTGTTCAAACTCAATTGCATATTGCCAAACACAAAATTGGTCATGTACAATTGGACAGCTTTTTAAAATGTAATTTTAAAAATTGTTTTAAAATATCTTCCTTGATATACTTAAGAACTGTAACAGATGCAGTTTGATTAATACACTAGAAAATTGGTTTAACAAAAAAAAGCATTTTTAATAACCGTGTAAATCCACCACCTGTGAGTACCCCAAAATTACTGAAAATAATTTAAAAAATATACAGAACCATTTCCTGGTTATATTGTGGTACAGTAATCAGATTCTTAGTAAATTTAAAAAAATTACATTTGAAAGCTTTCAAAGCATTACTATATGTTCCCTGTGCCCAAAAGAACCAGCTTAACTTTTAAAGCCTCCTGTAAGGCCTGCAAACAAACACAATTAGAGGAAGGTCTCAATGGTGATTAATTATTCTGGGAGTTACCACTAACCAGAAGTTTAACTGGCTCAGCCAAATAAATACTGTGGCTACAAGAGCAGATAAGAGACTGAGAATTCTGTGGCAAGTGATCCACCTCCTCACTCCTCAAAGCTTTTCCACCACCTACAGGGCACAAGGAGTGTGATGGGGACGCTCCACTTGCCTGGATGAATGCAGCTCCAACAACATTCAAGAAGCTTGACACCATCCAGGACAAAGCAGCCCCCTTGATCAGCACGTCAACCATTACATTAAAACATTCACTCTCTCTACCACCGCCACACAGTGGCAGCAGTATGTACCATCTACAAGATGCACTGCAGCAACTCACCAAGGCTCCTTTGACAGCACCGTCCAAACCCATGACCTCTACCACCTGGAAGAACAAGGGCAACAGCCACATGGGAACACCATCACCTGTAAGTTCCCCTCCAAGTCACATCAGCCTGACTTGGAAATATATCGTCATTCCTTCATCGTCACTGGATCAAAATCTTGTAACTCTCTACCTAACAGCAGTTCGGAAGTACCTTCACTACATAGACCGCAGCGGTTCAAGGAGACTCGCCTCCACCCTCGAGGAAAATTAGAGACGGGCAATAAATGATGGCCTTGCCAACGACATACACATCCCAAGAATAAATTAAAACAAAACATCCTGGGGCATGGCCATTTTTGTTCTTGGGGCCTGCTTCCAGCCCAATGTGTTTTAAGGTAGCACAAGAGATTGTGAAAACTTGAGCTGCACTGAACACAATTTGTATTTAAAATTCTGTTATCTTTTGTGTTGATTTTGGGCAAATTGTGATGAAGAAACTAGTGCAACCAAGCAGATACTCCAGGTCACTAGATAGAGTTAAAAAAGGACTTGATCCTTAAAGTACACCAAGATCAGTATAGGAAAGTGCGGCACAGTGGCGCGGTGGTTAGCACTGCAGCCTCACAGCTCCAGCGACCCGGGTTCAATTCTGGGTACTGCCTGTGTGGAGTTTGCAAGTTCTCCCTGTGTCTGCGTGGGTTTTCTCCGAGTGCTCCGGTTTCCTCCCACAAGCCAAAAGACTTGCAGGTTGGTAGGTAAATTGGCCATTATAAATTGCCCCTAGTATAGGTAGGTGGTAGGGAAATATAGGGACAAGTGGGGATGTGGTAGGAATATGGGATTAGTGTAGGATTAGTATAAATGGGTGGTTGATGGTCAGCACAGACTCGGTGGGCCGAAGGGCCTGTTTCAGTGCTGTATCTCTAAACTAAATGTGCATATTGCCATTCTTCTTTTTTTTTTAACAAATATTAGTTTTCATCAAATGATGAAAATGCAACCAAGTTCCTCAACAGATACTGCTTTGGGGCAAAGCAATGAAAGGCTTTAAAATCATCCAAATACCTTCTAAAACTTCATGCTACACGCCAGATTTTTTTTGTTTGAAACTGTAAAAACAGCTTAGCGACTGGCTAATTCAAAACCAATAAACTCCAGCTTTCTCAACATTTCTTTGAAACTTTTACTGAAAATGTCACAATCTAGTTTGTGAGCCATAAAATTTTTGGTCAAATTGCACTGATTCCACTAGAAAGACTTAAGAGATATATTAAAAGATGAAATAAAAACAAAGTGCTGGAAATACTCAGCAGGTCAAGCAGCAGCTGTGGAGTGAGAAGCAGAGTTAACATTTCAGGTCTGTGACCTTTCATCAGAACTGGCAAAGGTTAGAAAAGAATTAGGGTTTAAGCAAGTGAAAAGGGTTGCGGGGGGGGGGGGGGGGTGGGGGGAGATGTGGGGAAGAGAACAAAAGGGAAGGTGTGTGGTGAAAGAGCACAAGCATTAACATACTCTTTTCCTTTATCCCAGGACAGTTTTGTTATTTAATCTCTCCTGCCCGCTGACCTAATCACACACCTCCCCTTTTGTTCTCTTTCCCACCATTCCCCCCTACCCCCTTCACTTGCTTAAAACCCAATTCTTTTCTAAACTTTGCCAGTTCTGATGAAAGGTCACAGACCTGAAACGTCAACTCTGCTTCACTCTCCACCGATGCTGCCTGACCTGCTGAGTATTTCCAGTACTTTGTTTTTATTTCAGATTTCCAGCATCTGCAGTATTTTGCTTTTATTAAAAGGTGGTTAGCTCTACAGGTAATAATAAACATTTATATATAAGCATCCTTAAGTTAGAAAAAAAGAATCCCAAAGCACCACCTGGTTAAAAACAGGTAGCAAGTAGCGAAAAAGAATTGGAACAGGTGACTGGCTTGCTAGCTTGTGGTCAAATGAGATCGGAGTCCTGAATGACTGCCTAGTAGTCTAGAAATGACCCTTAAACCTCTTACGATATTCAGGTCAGAGGCCACAAGGTTGGATCTCTAGTGAGGGATTTTTTAGAGCAGAGATTGTTCTTCATCAGGGCCACCAGAATCAATCATTGCACTGTTGTGGAACAAAGTTTTCACTCAATTGTGCCCAAAGTAGTCAGCTTTTCAGTTTTAAATTGATACTGGGGAGAACTGCTGATAGGGCCCAAAATTGGAGCTTCACAGATAGAAGGGAGATCTGTTGGCTCTTGTAAGTGGGTAATAATGGACTGGAAAGCCAATCCAGGAGCCTTGTAGGGGAAGTGTGCGGAGCAATCATCTTTGTTCCACAGGTAAATATCAACATTGCTACATATTGATCAGTACAGTATCTTCTTCCTCCTGCCATACTCTGTGGCACTTTAAACTGGTAAAACTGAATGATAGCTATATCTCATTTTTACATATTCAGATATAAATCAATTTTTTAAACTAATATTACTTCAACATAAGCTGTTATAATATTTAATTAAACTGATAAGGGCATAGTTTCCGAGATGTCTAGAGGAAGAACAACGGTATGTATAAGGATCTTATTTTCATCCAGAATGCTTCTTTTACATTGCAAGGGAAACATGTGATTACTTGCAAGTTTTACATGCAAACATTGCAACTTCAAACACAATCTTAGTCTACTTCATAGATCTAATTGATACAACAGTTTCAACCATATTTTATCATTTCATTTTCTTATATTTTTAACACCTCAGATCCTAGTTAAAATGTTTGCTGCAAAATATTTTCTTTTGGTTTGCAACAAACAGCACTTAGAATCAACTTTTAATTGATTGATAAGCATACCAACTTTTATGGTGCAGCATTAGTCTCTTGGTCTCAAATACCAGAAAATCACCTACCTCTGGTTCTCTTCTCTCATCTGCTGAAGGGAGTTTAAGTTCACGACCCTGATCATCATTGGGGTCAAAAAGATAAATGTAGTCTGAGGAATAACTAACAAGAATTTCTTGTCCATCATTACTGTAACAAAGAGATGTGACTCGACAAGATTTATTGGTAAGATGTGGTGGTAAAAATCTTGCACACATTCCAGTAGTTGCTCGAGTATTGTAACTACCTGCAAAGAAATAAAGATAAACATAGGGCAACAGAATTTTATAGCACAGAAGGCAGCCATTTGCTCCATCGTGCCTCTGCTAGTTTACTACAAGAGCTGTCCACTTTGTCTTATTTCTTTTCCCTGTGCTTATTTACATTGTTTATTTTCAAATATTTATCCACTTCCCTTTTATAATCTGTTATGGGTTCTACTTCACCCACTATTCTTGGTACAGCATTCCCTGTCCTAACAGCTTTCATTTGCTTCTACTCTACCTATCCATTCACAGTCAATCTTCAGCAATGGCTTCTCTTCCTGTCCCTGCAAAGTTACTTCTAGAATCCCCCAAAGATCCATCCTTGGGCCCTCCCATTCTCCCATCTACATTCTGTCCTTTGAATAACATGATCAGCTGACATGAGTTCTACGTGTACAATGACACAACCCAACTTTAATTTTCCACCAACCCTCTCAACTTCTCCACTTTTTCTGAGCTATCGGACTGTTTGCCAGAAGTCCAGTCTTGGCTGAGCCAGAATTTCCTCCAGTTAAACATTGGTAAGACTGAAGGCAAAGATTTTGCATTTGCCCTCCCCGCCCACTCTCAGATTGAAGTACACCATTTGCTACCTTGGTGTTCTATTCGAGGCTGAGCTGAGTTTCCCACCATATATCTTTTCTATCACAAAGACTGCCTATTTCTGCCTCAGTGACATTACACACCTCCATCTCTGCCTCAACCCACCTACTGCTAAAATCCTGGTCCATGCCTTTGTCACCTCCACCAAGTCAATTTCAACATTCTCCTGGCTGGTCGCACACCCTCCACAAACTTCAGCTCATGCAATAGTCTGCAGCTTGCATCCTATCTGTACCAAGCCCTGCACATTCATCACCCCTGCCCTTCCGACCTACATTGGCTCCCAAAACTCAGATTTAAATTTCTCGCCCTTGCATTTAATTTCCTTTATGTCCTTGCCCCTCCCATCTCTGTAACCTCCTCCAGCCACCCTGAACTGTTTTTCCAACTCTAGCCTCTTGAGATTCCCCTCCTCACCCCATTATTTGCAGCTGTATCTTCAGCTACACTAAGGCACCACACTCTGGAATTCCCTCCCTGAACACTTATGCCTCCCCAGTTTACTCTCCTCTATTACAGTCCTCTAAAACCCCATCTCCGACTAAGCTTTTGATCAACCCTTCTAATATTTCTTTGGCACAGCATTCATTTCTTTTCTTTGCACTTCTGTGAAGTATCTTAGGACTTTTCTTTTCTGTGTTAATGGTGCTATATCTATAAATTTAGTTTTGCTTTTGTAATCTATGCCCCTATTTATACAACCTAGGATCCCATATCGTTTTTAAAAAACAGCTTTATGAACTTGTTCTCACTTTTAAATACTTGCACCTCTAAACCAGAGATCCTCTGCTCCTCTATTTTTAAAGTTTCATCCTTTACTATACATCTCCCCATTCTTCCTTGCAAAATGCATCATCTCACATTTCTCTGCACTGAGTTTTATTTAATGGCATCTATCTAACTTATCTATGAAACAAAGAATACAAAGGCTCTAAGGTGCAACATGTTAATGTGCTGTATATGGAAATGATGTCTGCCATAATGTTCTACATTTAGCTATTGATTAAAAGTTACTTAACATTTCACTATCTGAGTCATCAAAAAACTTCAACTCCCTTACAGAGCCCACAGATTTTAAACTAAATCAGATCTCTACAAAATGTTAAAACCTCAAGAGTAGAATCAAACTGAAATATTGAACTACTAGTAGTGGTATTTAAGGCTTCTAGATTGACTAAAAGACCAAACCTGTGCTTTTGTCCTTTAACAAGCTATCTATCCTCAGTTAAAACACACTATACTTTCAAAACTCCTTCACTCATTAAAATTTACATTATGGATCCACTGCATATGCATGTTCCCTGCGGAAAATCATCCAAAAGGGTTAGACGGATTTAAATCCTATCAACTTGTTATTGAAACAAAACATTTAATTACATTTCAGGCTGTGTGTAATGCTAAATAGACTTGCTCATATTCTGTACGGCAAAGTTAAAATAATACCTGTAGCTCTCGTGCCAAGCATCCTTCTATCATATATTCTCACAGAACTATCTGAGCAGCCAACAGACAAGTAGAACGGCATCAGGGGGCATATAGCGATTGAAGTAGCAGCACGGCGACAGTTTATTAAAATGTCCTGTTTTGAAAGACAGTTTGAAATCCTAAAGAAATTGTCATCTTTAGTTTTAAGATAGCCATTTCCTTATTAGAAAAGCATAACTCAAAAATATTTAAGTCAACTCAGCTAATGTTGCGAGACAAAATTTTCACATTTGAAATGGAGTAGTTTGACTTTACAGTGGGCATTTGGCATTAAAATATTTGCATCAAACCTCTGAAACAAAAACAGACGGATAGTAAACACAAGCAGAACTTATCAATTAACAGTCCAGAAAGAGACTCCCTTCCCCCTCCATGACAAACAGATATGGACACATGCTTTAGTTACTGATTTATTTACAAGTCCTTTTTATTTACTTGAACCTATATATGGTTGCAATCTTGCTATCTGCCTTGCAATGACACGCAGTTAATCTTTATCTCTCAATTTACCACAAAAACATTCCAGGTTAGAATTTTTACATTGCCCAATTGTTTTATGCTCCAATGATCTATAACATATGTATTGGAAGCTATATTTTGAGATGTTTGATCAGATTACATCCTTCAAGCAAACATGGCTTCGTTGAAGATAGGTTAGTGAAAGGACCTTTCAACAATATCTTGAGCTTGTCTGCCGAAAGAGTGAACTGGCCCTTTACCAATTTTGTTTTAAAGTATACTTTTATAAAAAAAGATCTTCAGACCTAATGGTAAAATTAAGTGCTGATGCGAGCACCCACAATTTTGTTGAAGCAAAATCCTGAAGCTCTGGAGCAAAGTGATTTTATATTTTTTGATGCCCATGTTTTATCATGGCTGATTCACACAATGTGAACCACAACAGTAAATCTAAAATAATCTGCAGTTACCAATTTTTTTAAAATTTAAACAGCTCCATGAAAAGCAGGGGAAGGTGTGCTATGACTGTCTCAAACTGCTTCTGGCTGGAAAGAACTGAAGCAGCAACACCACCTCCTTTCAAACACCCCCATGCCCTGAAATGCACCTTTGAGTATGCTGTTAACTAAATTTTCAGACAAGCACCTGAGCATTTATATTAGTATATCTTTACATAGGGTTTGCTAAAATTGTATACAGCATTTATGTCTATGAAATGTGTATTTCTTAAACTCACATCTTTGCAATCTTCTTTTGTACAATTCGTCTTCACTCTCACATCAAACCACCTTACTGTACCATCTTCACCACATGATAGAAAGGTGTAAGGATCATTTGGTACAGTCATGATCTGTGCAACAAATAGTAAAATCATTTGGTACCATGGTGATCTGATAGGATTTCAACTGGCTGCTCTTCAAGTGAGAGAGCCAGGACACAGAGGGGTAGATTTTCAACCCACTGCCCAGGCATAAAACTGTCATCGCAGATTGGCTGTCCATTACAGAAACCATCCAATTTTCCTTTCCATTGAAATCAATGGAAATTAAAATCAGGAAATTTCTATAAGTGGCTTATCCACAGCAGCAGTTATATGCCTGGGCAGCAAGTTGAAAATGTACCTGGGTGCTGTCAGACTACTTGACCACTGAAAGGAGTCATAGCTAAGACCAATGTAACTTACACCAGTCATCCATGCATTCATCTTCCAACAGGGTCCCCTTCTAGCAATCATGAATATGAAGTCTTATTTTTCTCTTCCTAACCCAAATATTCTTAAGACAATTGCAGCAGTCCTACTTCTACATTAGTTGAGATTAGCCAACACAAAAAAAAAAATCAAACTTGCAATTTTCCTTATCTACAGGACTCAGTTTGAGTATGGTAACCAAATGACTATGTTACAGAACTAGCAATCCAGAGTCAAGAGCTCAAATTATAAGTTGTGAAATGGAATTCAATAAATTTGGTAATTTTTGGGCTAGCACCAGCAAAAGTGACCAAGAAGTTTTTGGATTGTTGTAAAAAACCAATTGGCTTATTAATATCCTTCAGGGAAGAGAACTTACCACTGCTATCTGGTCTGGCTTGCATGTGACTCTAGTCCCACACTAAGTGAATCACTCTTAATGCTCTTCGAGCAACCAATGTCATCCACATTCCAAGAATAAACATTTTAAAAATGTTCCATGCAAGGCATTGCACCTACTCACTGAGCCAGACACTCCCAAGATTTTATGCTTACATGGCTTTGTTTAAACCAAGCAAAAAGGGATAGATCATTAATCTACAGAATTTAAAATATAATTTGCAGTTTAAACTCTAAAATATTAAGTGGGAACATTACATGAAAGAGATTATGTAACATTTGATAATATTTTTATGAATTAGAAAAAAAAAAAATTTTCAAATAAAAGTCAGTAATTGGCAGAAGGTGAGCGGAGGAGATTTTTCTTTAATGTAGCAAGTTGTTGCAATCTGGAGTACGCTGTCTGAAGGGGCGGTGGAAGCAGATTCAATAATAACTGGAAAAATGGAATTGGATCGATCTTTCAAAGGGCCAACACAGACACAATGAACCAAATTGCAGCGTTTTGTGCTGCATCGATGATTCTATTTAGGAGTGACAATGTACCCAATATGGTGAGTTCCAATAAAAATGAAAAGAAAGGGTAGAGGTGAAATACTTTTCCACAAGTTGGGGTAAAAACAAACAGTCAACCTACATCACTGTCATATTCCTAATATTATACAGTAATGCTGGTGCAATGACAAGTATTCTTTCTGCTTTGTCAGCTAGGGCATGGTGATCAGTATAACAGAATCTAAATAGGGGAAAGAAGATATTTCAAAATGGCAAAGAACCCGATGACATCTTTAAAAATGAAGCCAGTTTTCCAAAAACAACTTTAAACTAAAGGGTGGTATTTGTGTAAAATTATATACAGCATGATCCTGAACTTCCCAACTTTCAATATGAATTTTAAAATTTTACAGTTGGGTAAATTATTTTTCTCAAAGGATCGTCAGTCTGCGGAATTCTCTACCCAAGAAAGCAGCGAAGGCTGGGTCATAGAATTTATTCAAGGCTGAGTTAGACAGATTTTTGATAGTCACGGGAGTCAAGGGTTATGGGTGAGCAGACAGAAAAGTGAAGTCGAGACCACAACCAGATCAGCCATGATCTTATCCAATGGCGGGGCAGGCTCGAAGGGCTGAATGACCTGCTCCTAAGTTCTATGTACCTATGTAAAACTACAACTTTTAGAATTTTTTCTAAGAGCCTGAAATTTTGATTTACAGTTGATTGAAGAAATTGAACTGAACAAAATTATATATATATATTTCAAAGTCACAAAAGAATATTTTTTATGGATATATATATATATATATATATATATACACACACTGTAGCTGCATAAAACAACTGTACTTCACAATTTTAGCATTACATTGAATTTAGTGCACTCAAGATAAAAACTTAAAAGAATAAACCAGTCAGTTAATGCCATCTTAGAACATGGGATTGAAAATGGAATCATAGTGTTCCATTATGTATTTAATGGCATACATAGCCAGCCAGCATCTTAGAAATGGCACTGAGTTTGTTATGTACAGTTGTTTCAGTAAACCCAAACAATTTCAAAGTCACAAAAGAATACTTTTTATGGAGTAGAATGTTAGCTTACTCAAATGACAAGCACCTTATTTACCTAACTGAATTCCAGATTACCAAAGCTAAAACATCATTAAGGATTGACACACAGAAACTCTGAATAAGGCGCTGCATAAGTTATATTGTGAGGTGGGGTTTCAGATTCAGGAAGTAAGATTTTACATATAAAATTTTTTTTAGCTCATACTAACATTATATTGTTATGACGATCAAGAGCAATAATTTCATCTTTTCTACTAATGACCAAATCAAAAAAGTCAAATTATGTCTGGGAACTGTGCAAGACTTTCAAATTTTCATTTGGTGACACCGCATATTATTAGTTTTTAATAATAGAGACAAAAAATTCTGAATGCCAGTTGACTTTCTTGCACACTAACACACATTCCAAGTTTAATTATGTTTGGGCTTCATCATGAATAATCTTCTGTGCACATTAGGTATTTTTACTACCCAACAGATAAAAACAGATGACACCCATATCCTCCAGGCAGGGTTAACTCAGCGGTATCTGCATTGTTTGAACAACATTTAATGGATTTTGAGGCATGGGTAGAGGAAGAGTGGACAAGAGCAAGTCTGTAACCCACAAAAATTGCCAGACTAAACTACTAACCAAGTTGACAATTTAGGAGGGCAAGGAAACAATGAATTAAAGCCTTGCCTCATTGAAAACTTTCACTATCCTTTCAGAGCACAGGACACATCAATTATGGTATTCATAGTCCATTCGAGAGAATTAATTTGGAAAGCAATAATATAAAAGCAAAATACTGCAGATGTTGTAAATCTGAAAAACAAAGAAGAAATGCTGGAAATACACACAGCATCTGTGGAGAGAGAAGCAGAGTTAACGTTTCAGGTCAGTGACCCTTCATCAGAACTCAGTTCCACAGATGCTGCCAGACCTGAGTTCTTCCAGCCTTTCTTGTTTTTAATTTAGAAAGCACCTTCTTTTAGCTCAAAAATAACTCGCATCAAATTTAAAAGCTTCTGAAAATCAATGATGACTGAATTAAAGCGTTCCCGCATTTTGTTATTCTTCACCCATAATATTACTACCACACCACCAACATTGCTATATTACCTCATAAGCTGTTCCATAGTGGCAATTAAACTGGCACTGTCTATTTGCATCTGCATCTCGCTCCGTGTTTGTATAAAATATGACACCATCTCCGGAGCAGGAAATAATCTGTTTGTCACTGGTGTGTGGAAGAAATTTTGCACTAAAAATGTTTGCTCGATGACCTGACCGTATGGTCGAAAGAATCTGAAACCAGAAGTTTTTTTAAGAAAATAAAGAGACATACAGTTGCCATTAAATAACTCAAGCAAAATTATCTTTAGACAAGTATAATAGGACAATGTTACAGGAGTGGCGTGGTTATCTTGGTTTTCTGCACTATACAAGTAATATATTCTGGATCCTAGCAGAGCACAACTATTCCTCAAGCCAGCTTACAACTTCAGTGGGATACAATATTGCTTGGCATTACATAGTGATAATTTTGATCTTTCATCATGGCCTTCAAGGGCTGCAATCAACAATTGTTTTCTAAGTCTGCCAGCAAAATGTAGCAGCAACAAGAGTCATTTTGGGAATTTAAATAAAAGTCCTCCTTAATATTTACTTACAAAATGCATAACCAGCTTTGTACACATTTTAGAGAAGCCAGCTCTTTAGGTTCATCCCACGTAACCAGATTTGGATCCAGGGACATGCCTCAAATCTTCAGAAAAATATTAAAAGACTAAAGGGGTAGTTTGGGGCACTGAGTGCTCCATAATTGAGGACACAGGTTTGATTGCTCACTCCACCAAGTCCCCAGTCTAAACAGTGTTGAGCAGGGGCTGTAAGGGAACGGAGGCTCCCTTTGGCGCAAAGACAAGGCTTCCTGCACCTTTCTAAACAAAAATGAAATACCATATATGTTTAAGTGCATTTTTTCAAAATCGCACTTTGATATTTAGGTTATACTGCATTTTTCATTCACATAATATTACTTAATTTACCTTTCTACTATATGGATTGGTTATCACTAGGTCGGTGTCATCGGATCCTGATAGAATATACTCTCCTGTATCGTTCCAGCAAATTGTGTTCACCTGTTGCAAATATGGAACAAAAAAAACTCTTAAAAGGCAGTGCCTGCATTTTTTCCACTAATGCAATTAACCCTCAATAGAAAGTAGTTATTTAACAGCTCTGCTGAAGAGGAAAATGTTCATAAACAATATTTGTGATGATAATCTAAAACTTGGTCATGAATAGACTCTCTTAACGGTCTCTGTTGTCTTCATGTTGATGTTTCCAGTGGATTTTCACTGCTTGAACCCAGTGAGCAGGGGCTTGGTCACCTTCTTGACAGCATTAGTTTGCAGGTTTTGAAGTTGTAAAACTCACTTTAACAGGAGGACCATATGAAGGTTGTCGTCTCCACTCTTGCATTTTGCAAGTAAATGTGAGCTACTCGCAAGGTACCTACTTATTGCAAACAGGGATAACAAGACATACAGCTAGCCACCTACATTAAGGAAAGCTTCACCGAAGACAAAGGAGACCTAAAATCAGATGACCCCTACTCCATCTCCAACAAAGTAGGCAAGCTGATCACAAATGTCCACAAGCCACCAAATGACCTTTGCCCCAATATCGTAATACAGCCTGCAGCACACCCAACAATCTACACTGGTGACTTCAACAGCCCACATTATATGTGGGGTTACCCCAACAACACTACGGAAGAACAACAGTCATACTGGGCTTCCGTATATGACCTAAAACTTGTGTACGATGCAAAGCAGCCTGGCACATTCCATTCTGCCAGATGGAAGAAAGGACTACTCACCTGATCTTTGCTTCATGACCCACGACAGCAACGGCCGACTGCTGATGTGCTCCTGACAAGCGTTGCCCATCTTCCCCCACTCCCAACATCGTCCAAGCCTCATCTACATCGGCCTCAAACAACCATCTATAAATTCAAGGCCAAAACCACGCTGAACTCTGTGGAAGGGTAACTGGGATACCTACAGCAGAAACATCCCTTGCTGGACCCTGGAAAGTGAACAGCTCCTGGAAGAATACAGGGAAAATGAAGACCCTGATGTGGCAACAGCAATTCTTGATGAAGGCTGCCTCATACTATGGCAGGAAACAGCAGAAAACATCGACTTCACACAAGCTGAAAGGTGTGGAAACTGCAGTGCCACCCGGGAGCAGCCAAGCAACAACCACACCAGCGGCCCAGAGTCAACACTGATGCTGTCACTTCACAACTCCTAATAAACTCAAAGATACCGATCAGCAGGAAAGATAAGCAGATGGTAAAAGCAGCTCTGGTACAGTCTCTCAAGACTGCTCCAGGGCAGACAGCCTCCTCAAGCCCTTACACACAAGAGGAAGTAGAAGTCGCCCTGTCAGCTACCAAGCCAGGCAAAGCAGGAGTCGATGGATTTACCCAGAATTCCTGAAGAACATCGGATCACAAAGAAGGAAGTGGCTAGCAAAGCTGTTTACCAACATCCATAACACAGGCACCATTCCAAACATCTGGCACCAATCTAAGATAGTGGCTATTGCCAAACAAGGGAAACCACTCGATGACCAATGCAGCTACCAACCCATCGCCCTGCTCTCAATAACATACAAGATCCTGGAATGCTTCCTGCTAAACAAACTGAGAGCCATCCTGGAAGCAGTAATCCCCCCCTGGCCCCGCAACAGGCAGGTTTTCAGATAGGTAGCAACTGCTCTGAGCAGGTCCTGACACTGACCTCGTCCTGACACTGACCTCACATATCGAGGCTGGTTTTCAGACAGGCCTGAAGCCAGGAACCGCCTTTGTTGACTTATCTTGTGCCTATGATACAGTGTGGTGTGTAGGCATGCTGCTGAAACTCTCCAAAATCAAGTGAAAACCTTACAACAAATCAACTCCATCTTGGAGTATAATGCATTAGTTAACTTTAACTAGCTGAAATGTAATTTTAAGTCAATGTAAAAGGAGAAGGAATGGGAACAGAAACAAATGAGAGAGCCCTAACCACCCTTTCATAGCATCTCTGGGCTTCCAAATGGGAAGCAGCATACCCCTAATCAGATGCAAAAAAGATTGTCCAGTACTCTAGTTGGGGAGAAGAAAATTAAAGGCAGGGATAAAATAATATAAATAGTCAGATAAATACTGCCCTATGCAATAATGAAGACAGAAAAAAAAGTACTGTAGAAAATATTTTACCTTGATTAAAATGGAAAGCCACTGACTTTTCAAAAATGAAAATTTTGATTTACGGAGCATCTTTATATTCCAATACTGGGCAAAAAAATGGTGAATGCCTTTCCGTTGTCCACTGCTAAAATATTTTAAAAAAATTAAGTGTATACTCACACAACCATCGTGTACGTTTAATTTAGCTTCAAGTTTTAATCTTTGGATGAATTCTCTTCTTCCTGTTTTAAGAACCAAAATAAAAAGTTAGACATGGAGTACGATAGGCAGCAAATTAGAGTATGAGAGAGAATTATTACTGATATCAATGAAAGTTCAATAAAACATTAGGGTAGATCTGTTGACCAAAGCAAGCGTAGTGATGTCGAACATGACAACAGCAATTACTGTTTTTATAATCCTTCAATTTTATTAAAAATAGAAGCTATATATGGACAGAGTTAATAACACAGCTTTTCAGCATGCATTACATGTAACAATAGCTAAGATTTTAGGAAACCAAGTCCCTTGACTAAATTCTACATCAACACACTAAGCAGCTTCTACAGATCAGAGTTGGAATTCCAGTCTAATTGACATCTACACTATATATCCAGGGAGAATGAGACCTTTCTATCTGGAGCACCTGGAACAGGCAAAACACAATGAAGCATCCATCTCTTGCAAAACTCCTGATGGGTCAAGAAAGTGCCACTGATTAAGTTAATGGGGATGTCTGTGAGCTGAATAATTACATCCTCCTAAAGATCAATAGGATGATTTTCTTGGGAAAGGTGAGAGAGAGAGAGAATGTAAAAATATATATATGGTTAAAAGAAGTGTGGTACACTAAATTTCAAATTTGTGAGATAATCCAGGTTGATGTCAAACTGCAAAATTCAATTTTAGCTCAAATAAAATTATATACTTGTCAATCTAATCAAAATAAGCTGCCACTCAGCTCGTACCTATGTCCTATTTTCTCATCAAAGGCTAATTGATGGCCTCATGGATGAACTGACACTTAATCAGTATCTTGCACAATTCTCAAAAGGAGCATATTTCTATGCAAGACACACAATGCAGACAAGTCTTTTTCCCTTTCTTTATGTAAGCATTTGCAATACCAATTGTTTGATTCTGGATCACCTTTATTCTAAGTGATGAAATACAAATGTTATATAAATATGGCATCTGCATGTTGTCACTTTATTGGCCACAAAGTCAGTAGTACAAAATGGATTATTTTGAATAACAGAGCCATAAATTTACAGTATTTCAGCTTTCATCTCCTGTTACTGGAAGTATTCAAGCTTTAGGTCATTACAGTAATGAGTACATCCCAGAAAAGCACTAAATGGCTATTTGAATTCACTAAAAATGAGCAACAAAGGATAATGTGCACTGGCAGACAAGTATGACTCTGATCAATCAGGTAATAATTCCACAAAAAGCAACAGATGTAATGTATCTTTTCCAGTAACTGTCAGAGATGAATGCAATTTTTTTTCAATAAAAGTATTTTAAGATACCATACATGCTCATTCATGAATGAAGCAAGTTACTTTTAAAAAAAAAACTCCAATTACATGTGAAGTGCCAACAGCAACAGCTTAGCAATAAAACTTATACCTGATTTGCCACTTGTGTGCCACAGCTAGCAAAGTGGGGAAATATTTGGAACAAAACAAGAAAGTGCAGCTCATTATGCCTGGTATAATCTGCTCTGGTCCAATGTCAATAATGTCAATGTCAATAGTCAACAATGAAAAGAACTGGCACGTTAACCAAAGGGAAGTGTCTATAAAGAATGAAGTAGGGAGACTATGAATAATGCTACGTCATCTTTTAACCATATCCTCTGTATTCCTATTACTCATTCAATATTTAAAATATGGTGATATCAAAGAATTACAAATTACAAAAAAAAAACAAAGGACTACAGATAATTCTATTAGTCCAACCTTTTACTACCATTTAGAGTCAGCTGCTTTCTGTGGCCAAGTTTAACTAATTGTGAACTATTCCACCTCCAGGGAAGGAAAGAATAAAATTCCTATCCCATCTTATTGCAAAAGTATAACCTGGGACCAATTTTCCACTATTTGCACAAAACACTTCAAATCACAATATCAATCTTTTGTATGTAGATTGTTTTCAATTGTAAAAAAGTGATCAATTTTGAAGTGATCTGTCCATATTTAACAATAAGACGACTTTCAGTGGTGAAAAATGGAATATCATGTACTGCACACATAGGTCAAAACATCAGGAACAAATAATTATACAATGAATGGAACTGAATTAGCAAAGAGCGACAGGAACCCAGGAATAATCACAACTGCATCACTTTCAATGTCTGAAGAATGCAAATCAATTAGACAAAAAGTTAACAAAATATCAGGTTACATAGACTTAAGTTTCCAGAAGTTACACTAAGGCTTTACAATCCACTGGACAACTATTCAGTTTTGATCACACCACAAAATGTATATAGAAATTAGAAAAATGCACAAAATGAGCAACAAGACTAACCAAGTACTAAGGGGATTAAAATTAATTAAAATGCATTGCAATCTTGCTGTAAGTGTTGATTTAAAAAAGTTGTTTTCTCCCCAGTCAAGCATATCTGCTCATTATAATTCGGTCATTTACTTGAAATTATCTGACAATTCATTTTTAAGGCACTAAATCCCTAATGTGTTATTTGTGTTGCTTAATTCAAACTATTAGATAATTTCTTTTTAAGTTCAAAAGAATGATTGAATTTTCAGAAGCAGATATAAAGTACTTAAGCTTTTTTTACTCTCAGATTGAGACCTGAAACCAAGTCCTGCTCTACCTTCTCAGGGTGGATGTTGTCATGAGCGTGCTATGCTGAATGATATTTTACTTCATCAGTTGGAAACCTAAATTAAACTTTTTTTTAAAAAAGAGCTGCAAACCTAAATTCAACTTTTAAAAAGAAAGCAGCCAAGATGGCCACCGCATTTTGCATTGAAATACCTCACATTCCAAAGTATCGAGGCACAGATATATGTCTAAATAGCCCTCATCCAGAACAATGGCTTGAGCAGTTTGAATGCTACCTGGCATCACCTTCATTAGCAAAACATTCAAAGCCATCTTGGAACATTAACACGAGTGGAGATGAACCTCAAAGGGGAAACACTGAAACAGTAAGACCGAAGAGAGATTGTAATTCTTAGACTTGAATCTCATTAAAGTGCAAAAGAGAATTTCTTCTTTCTTTTTCTTCTTTCTTTTGGGCCTCCTTATCTCGAGAGACAATGGATACGCGCCTGGAGGTGGTCAGTGGTTTGTGAAGCAGCGCCTGGAGTGGCTATAAAGGCCAATTCTGGAGTGACAGGCTCTTCCACAGGTGCTGCAGAGAAATTTGTTTGTTGGGGCTGTTGCACAGTTGGCTCTCCCCTTGCGCCTCTGTCTTTTTTCCTGCCAACTACTAAGTCTCTTCGACTCGCCACAATTTAGCCCTGTCTTTATGGCTGCCCGCCAGCTCTGGCGAATGCTGGCAACTGACTCCCACGACTTGTGATCAATGTCACACGATTTCATGTCGCGTTTGCAGACGTCTTTATAACGGAGACATGGACGGCCGGTGGGTCTGATACCAGTGGCGAGCTCGCTGTACAATGTGTCTTTGGGGATCCTGCCATCTTCCATGCGGCTCACATGGCCAAGCCATCTCAAGCGCCGCTGACTCAGTAGTGTGTATAAGCTGGGGGTGTTGGCCGCTTCAAGGACTTCTGTGTTGGAGATATAGTCCTGCCACCTGATGCCAAGTATTCTCCGAAGGCAGCGAAGATGGAATGAATTGAGACGTCGCTCTTGGCTGGCATACGTTGTCCAAAAGAGAATACACTGGGACAATCATGTGACAGTCTCTCCATCTGTGACAAAAGTTGCAGTTTCTTCTGGACACATCAGACAAGCATTTGAGTTAAACAGTGCAGGACCCAAGTGGTCAGTCTCTCTCCCTAGGTAACACTAAGTTCCAAACCCTGTCTGTGGGCTGCAAAACATCCAAGTCTATCGTTGCTGCAGAGACACTCCGGGAGAAAATTATCTACATCACTGTCTCCAAGAAAACCCTGAACCAGCTGGCCACCCCTACCAACCAGAAACTTCAGGATCACAAATTCAGCCAGAGGACAACTGAATTACCAGACTCCACAGACAGTATATTATTTTATTTGTTCTGGACTCTAATCTAACCAAACTACCCTTCTTCACTCAGTAACCTATTTGTGTGGGAGTGAATGAGTGAGTGTGAGTGAGACAGAAAGTTGGAACCTAGTTTATTATTTTTATGTAGATCGAGTTTTGATTTTAAGTACAATAAATTAACCTCTTTCATGTTTAAACTCAAGAAAACCTGTCCAATGGGTTCTTTTATGATCATAGCACATAAAAGAAATAAACCCTGTTGCGGTCAAACAAGGAGAGGGTCAAGAGGGGAGCCTTTCGACCCCTCCTCACCTGATTAGTACCATGGGATCTTTTACATTGTAACATTCGAAGAGCAGGGGTGTTCTCCTGGTGTCCTGACCAATATTTATTCCTCAACTATCATCACAAAGACAGATTATCTGGTTATTTTCTCAATGCTGTTTGTGGGATCTTGCTTTGTGCACATTGGCTTGTACATTTCCCTACATTACAACAGTGACTACACTTCAAATATACTTTTTTGACTGTGAAACACTTTGGGACATCTTGACATCATGAAAAATGCTCTAGGAATATTCTTTCTTGTGGCATTATATACAAACCTAACCACGAGTCAAGAAAAACACAACAGATAAATTAGAGCTACTTTTATCATTTCTTGCACAACCTGTTGTCAGTATCTGGGTCACATGGAGCCAATGGCAATCAAAAAAAAACAAACACAAGTTTTTTTTTTAAATGTGTAGTGAGGAAGACCATTTTTCTTTCTGACTGTTGACAATCTTCATGGTCCCAGTAAAGATGCTGTTCCAGCTGCAGTGGAATTGCAGTCATGTTAATAATTATTGCAGGCACACTCGCTAAACTGTTACAGCTAGCCTGCACATTTGCTGGAGGAGGGAGGATACCATAGAGACTGTGGCATTGGAAGGTTAGCATGTAGGCCATTTGGAGAGATCAAGAGAGAGATGACCCAAACATGGATAGAGGTTATGGCCAGGGACGTGGGGGTGGGGAGGAAGGAGTGAAGTAGAGTTGGAGGTGGTCTACGTTGTGAAGATGGAAGAAAGCAATTTTGATGATGAAATTCAGTCTGTTTTGAACAGGAAGCCGAGTTTTTACACAATCTAATTTAGCTTGAGTGAGCACACATGCTTGGGGCATGAAGTCAGTAGGTTAGTGGAAGGAGCGTCACCAACGAAAACAATTACTTTGATGTTCCCGAAATTTTGATTCAAGCGTGAAAATGTCAGACGGGCAATCTCAGCATAGAGGATGTGGGTTCTAACAATGAGGTAGATAGGTACAACAGCATGTCATTAGCATTGACATGGAAGCTGATCCTGCCCTGGCAGTCAACTTGCAAGCAAGGCACATGGGTACCACCTCCAGAATATGGCAGTATCACTAATCATTCCTTTCCATTGCACCCCAAATACAGATACAGGTGACCACCACCAACCTGCCTTTTCTATTTGCCATCCAATTTCCCAGTGGGTGCTTCCTCTAACTCACTCTTCTGAGTCCCAATGCTGCTATCTCTCACAGCCCACAGTCAGGGACAAAGAGAGTTAAAAACAGAAGGCCAGCAAGAGGAAAGAGAATAAAGTAAAAAGAGGAGATGGGGATGAGACAAAGGAAGAGAGAGACACTCAAAAATAAAAGCAGACAAATAATGAAATGAAATCAGACAGACAGAAAAAAGTGTGATGGCAGGAAGAAACAGACAACTGAAGGAACAGAAAGCAATTTGGGTAGATTTAGAATCCAATGTTGTTTTGCTAAATTTATATTGCACTTTTAATCCAAAGCAGCACACTCACTGAATGCATCACAAGGAACCAGCTGAATGTTTGAACCTAATGCAGCACACAGTCCTAGGTTTAGTTCTTTCAATGACAAACACCAACTGGCAGTATTAAACTGCATAATACAAATTTGAATAATTACCATAAGAGTGCCCTTGCTAATGGAATATTAGGTACGTAAGCAGTTCTCACTTAGAATACAAAATAGAATGATTTGATTGTGAGACAGAGGAAAATGTTTCTAAAATGAGACATTAAAGTGTAACTAGGAAAGTCCCATCCAATAATACCACCGTATGCACTTTATAAATGATAAACAGAAAATGAATAGTGAATGATGTTGGTATAACTGCAATACAACATTTAACTATATAGGGTTCATTATTTTTTAATAATTCTTTGCAATAGAATTTCTATATCTGCTTGCCCAATGTATTTTCTCAAAACACTTGTGTCCTATACTTAACCTTCTTGAAATATACTGACACCGCATCATTCCATTTCTAAATTTAGATGATCCCTGCCATCATCATTTTGGATTGCATTACAAATTCTTGAGTTTTCAGTTGCAGCAATATTATAATAGGCTAGCTTCTAAACATAGTGTAGTACCTCCATATCTTAAACAATTCCGTGAATTTAAGAATCCCTGTTCCAAAATTTGGTTCAAGAAGTAAACAAACTTGTGGAAAAATTTGCTATATTTTACAACTGGGTTAATGAATGCATGTTCACTGACAGCATCTGGTTAAGAAAGGTAAAATGAATGCACATCTGTGCGGGCAATGGCTCATCTATGAGGCAGTGGCATAGTGATAATGTCACGAGACTAGTAACCCACAGCCCCAGGCTAATGATATGGGGACATGGATTTGAATCCCACCACGGCAGCTGGTGGAATTTGAATTCAATAAATAAATATGAAATTAAAAAGCTTGTCTGTGGTGACCATGAAAACGTTGTGTTACGACCAGGTGAGAAGGGGTCTAGGGGTTCCCTCTCAGCCTTTGCCTAGTTTAACCATAACAGGATTTAATTTTAGAAACATCGTGATTTTAGCTCCCCTACAGTGAATCCTTGTTCACTGCTCCAATTGTAAGGCAAAGAAATCAGACAGGTTTCCTTAAATTTAAACAAGAAAGGTGGAACTTTATCATAAACTCTAATCTGGTTAATGACTCCGAATATGCGACGCGACTACACTAGCATGCATACGTGATAAACACACACGTAGATAGAGACAGAAAAGTAGAAAGGAATAAAGGGGAAAAGTTTGAGGCAATATCGGGATTATAATTACAGTCTTTCAAGTTCAATGTGGGGTCTTTGGTTGCCAGCAAGTCCTGCAATTCGTTGGGGCCCAGTGCAGGCTTCAACTTGATTCAACGTCTGAGTCTTTTCTCTCGAGGTTTACGTGCCTTTTGTGGGTCCAGTGGCTTGGGACAAAGCGAGAGAGACAGCCAGGAGAGAGGCTTCCTTGTTCCAGTTTCGGTTGCAAACTCTAGTCTCAATTCAAATTGTCCTGTGTCTCATTCAAAAGCCTGGATTAACTGGTCAGTCATGTGACCAGCTGGTTTAACCACTTCGGTATTTGTGGATTTCAAAGCTCTCGGGGGGGAGGGGGGGGGGGAAGCAGCTGTAGGGCTGTCTCTTACCCAGACAAGATGTGGATCACTATTGCCCAGCCCAATCCCTGTTAACTGAATCAGTAAGCAATTCTTGTCTCCCCAAGCACTGTCTTAGTATGCAAATGTCCTTCCAGTCCAAACGTCTGGTGATCTCCTTAGCAAGTCATTTCTTCACTCCAGCAACAGTTTAAAATCAATGTTCATATGACAAAATTAATATGCCTCACTCTTGGTAGGTGGGGGTCTCGTTGACAATTGTCGATTGTTGTAAAAACCCATCTGGTTTGCTCATGTCCTTTAGGGAAGGAAATTTGCTGTCCTTAACCTGGTCTGGTCTACCTGTGACTGGCTCCAGACCTACAGCAATGTGGTTAACTCTTAAAAACCCTCTGAAATGGCCTACCAAGCCACTCAGTTGTATCAAACTGCTACAGTCTAAGAAAAGGAATGAAACCAAACAGATCAACTGGCATCGACTTCGACACTGGAAACGAAAAATGGCAAACCCAGCCCCGTCGACCCTGCAAAGTCCTCCTTACTAACATCTGGGGGCTTGTGCCAAAATTGGGAGGAGAACTGTCCCACAGACTAGTCAAGCAACAGCCTGACATAGCCATACTCACAGAATCATGTCTTGCAATGTCCCAGAAACCACCATCACCATCCCTGGGTATGTCCTGTCCCAGCAGAGGTGGTGGCACAGTGATATATTGGTGTTGCCCTGGGAGTCCTCAACATTGACTCCAGACCCCATGAAGTCTCATGCATCAGGTCAAACATGGGCAAGGAAACCTCCTGCTGATTACCATCCACCGCCCCCACCCCCTCCACCCCATGGCTGATGAATCAGTGCTTCTCCATGTTGAACATCAATTGGAAGAAGCGCTGAGAATAGCAAGGGCACAAAATGTACTCTGGGTGGGGGACTTCAATGTCCACCACCAAGAGTGGCTCAATAGCACCACTACTGACCAAGCCCTTAAGGACATAGCTGTTAAACTGGGTCTGCGGCAGGAGGTGAGGGAACCAACAAAGGGGGGAAAAAACCTACTTGACTTCGTCCTCAGCAATTTACTTGTTGCAGATGCATCGGTCCATGCCAGTATTGGTAGGAGTGAACACCGCACAGTCGTTGTGGAGACAAAGTCCTGTCTTCACACTGAGGGTACCCACCACTGTGTTGTGTGGCACTACCACCATGTTAAATGGGATAGATTTCAAACAGATCAAGTAAGTCAAAACTGGACATTCATGGGGCGCTGTGGAACGTGAGCAGCAGCAAAATTGTATTCAACCACAATCTGTAACATCGTGGCCTGGCATATCCCTCCCTCTGTCATTACTATCAAGCCGGAGAACTAATTCTGGTTCAACAAAGAGTGCAAGAGGGCATGCCAGGAACAGCACCAGGCATACCTAAACGTGAGGTATCAGCCTGATGAAGCTACAACAAAGGACTACTTGCATGCCAAACAGTGGAAGCAGCATGCAATAGACAGGGCTAAGCGATCCCACACCCAATGGATCAGATCCAGGCTCTGCAGTCCTGCCACATTCAGTTGTGAATGGTGGTGGACAATTAAACAACTGACAGGAGGAGGCTCCACAAATATCCCCATCCTCAATGATGGGGGAGCCCAGCACATCAATGCAAAAGACAAGGCTGACACATTTGCATCCACCTTCAGCCAGAAGTGCCGACTGGATTATCCATCTCAGCCTCCTCCCGAGGTCTCCAGCATCCAGTCTTCAGCCAATCCAATTCACTCCAAGCAATATCAAGAAATAGCTGAAGGCATTGGATCCTGCAAAGACATTGGGCCTGACCATATTCTGGCAATAGTACTGAAGACTTGTGCTCCAAATCTAGCCGTGCCCCTAGCCAAGCTGTTCCAATACAGCTACAACACTGGCATCTACCCAGCAATGTAGAAAATTGCCAAGTATGTCCTGTGCACAAAAAACTGGACAAATCCAACCCAGCTAATTACCAACCTCTCCGTCTACTCCCGATCATCAGCAAAGTGATGGAAGGTGTCATCAACAGTGCTATCAGCAATAACCCGCTCACTGATGCTCAGTTTGGATTCCACCAGGGCCACTCAGCGCCTGACCTCATTACCGCCTTGATCCAAACATGGACAAAAGAGCTTGATCTCCAGAGGGGAGGTGAAAGTAACTACCCTTGACATCAAGGCAGCTTTTGACCGAATGTGTATCAAGGAGCCCTAGCAAAACTGGAGTCAGTGGGAATTGGGGGAAAACTCTATGCTAGCTGCAGTCATACCTAGCACAAAGGAAGATGGTTGTGGTTGCTGGAGGTCAAACATCTCCATCCCAGGATATCACTGCAGGAGTTCCTCAGGGTAGTGTCCTAGGCCCAACCATCTTCAGCTGTTTCATCAAT
Source organism: Heterodontus francisci (assembly GCF_036365525.1). Taxonomy (NCBI): domain Eukaryota; kingdom Metazoa; phylum Chordata; class Chondrichthyes; order Heterodontiformes; family Heterodontidae; genus Heterodontus; species Heterodontus francisci. The sequence continues at coordinate 69,409,628 of NC_090380.1, forward strand.
GACCTTCCCTCCATCATAACATCATAAGTGGGGACGTTCACTGATGATTGCACAATGTTCAGCACCATTTACAACTCCTCAGATACAGAAGCAGCCCATGTGCATTTGCAGCAAGACCTGGACAACATCCAGGCTTGGGATAATAAGTGGCAAGTAGCATTCTCATCACAGAAGTGCCAGGCAATGACCATCTCCAACAAGAGAGAATCCAACCATCTCCCCTTGACATTCAATGGCATTACCATCACTGAATCCCCTATCAACATCCTTGGGGGTTACCATTGATCAGAAAACTGAACTGGAGCATCCACATAAATGCTGTGGCTACAAGAGCAGGTCAGAGACTGGGAATTCTGCAGTGAGTAATTCACCTCCAGTCTTCCCAATGCTTGTCCACCCTGTACAAGGCACAAGTCAGGCGTGTGATGGAATAATCTCCACTTGCCTGGATGGGTGCAGCTCCAACAATACTCAAGAAGCTCCATACCATCCAGGACAAAGCAGCCCGCTTGACTGGCACACCATCAACCACCTTCAACATTCACTCCCTCCCTCCACCACCGACGCACAGCGGTAACAGTGTGTACCATCTACAAGATGCACTGCAGCAACTCACCAAGGCTTTCGACAGCACCTTCCAAACCTGCGATCTCTATCATCTCGAAGGACAAGGACAGCAGATGCATGGGAACACCACCACCTGCAAGTTCCCCTCCAAGCCACATGCCTTCACAACCTTCCAAATATGTGGTGCCCAGAATTGCACACAATACTGCAACTGAGGTTGAAACAACATTTTATAAAGGTTTACTACAACTGCCTTGCTTTTGTACTCTATGCCTTGATTAATAAAGCCCAGAATCCCATATGCCTTTTTAACCAATTTCTCAACCTGTCCTGCCACCTTCAACAATATGTGTTCCTATGCCCCAGGACTCACTGGGTTGCTGCACCCCCTTTAGAATTGCACCCTTTAGTTTATATTGCCTCTCCATGTTCTTCCTATCAAAATGTATCACTTCACACTTCTCTGTGTTACATTTAAGCTGCCACATGTCTGCCTATTCCACCATACGGTCAATGTCCTCTTGAAATCTTATCACTATCCTCTTCACAGTTCACAAAACTCACTAGTTTTGTGTCATCTGCAAATATTGAAGTTGTGCCCTGTACTCTCAAGTCTAAGTCATTAATATATTATCTCAAGAAAAGCAGTGGTCCTAGCACTCACCCCTGGGGAACACCACCTTCCATCAGTCCAAAATACAACCATTTACCACTACACTCTGTTGCCCGTCACTCAGCCAATTATATATCCATTCAGTCACTGTGCCTTTTATTCCATGGGCCTGAACTTTGCTGACAAGCCTATTATGTGGTACTTTAACAAATGTCTTTTGGAAGTATGATATGATAAAAATTAGCACTGATCTTCTAGACAGTAACTTAGAAATGGACCAGCGGGTTTCAAAATTGCAATATAGAGTACCAGCAAAATGCAAGTAACATCCATGATTTTGCTATTCAGTTAATGTATTCCAATTCCAAGCACCTATCACCAGCATCAAGCACTCTCGGATCAAGTATATCAGAGTAAAGCTCCCTCAAGTTTGTCCCAGTAATAAACCTCAGAACACCATCAACCCCCTACAGTACCAGTGTTAAATCCTTGGCCTCTAGCAGCAAGACTGCATGGGAAATCCTTGCTGTTGATCGCAGATCCTGGAGAATGGCAGTCAGGAAGGGAATGGTAAAAGCAGAGGACAAAATAAATGACCAGATGGCAGAAAAGAGAACCCAGCAGAAGCAAAGATCAGTTGGCCTTGGCCAACAATATTCATCTGTGCCAGCTGTGGAAGGGATTGCCACTCATGAGTTGGCCTCCACAGCCATGACAGACTATGTTCAACTCAGTAGCAACATACACCCTGGGCGCAGTCCATCGTCTTCCAAGATGGACGGATGCCTACTGCTACTCTCAACAATACCATCAGAGTATCCCCTTATCACACTGATGACAGGAAATCAGAAGTGTTTTATAAGGAAATGAACATGGCATAGAGTTGGTGATGGCGATTGAGATAATATGGACTTTGCAAAGCAGTATTGGTTATGTGATGATTTAGGAGGGGACACAAGTACTTTGGAAGATTAGAGAAGTGAGGTGTAATGTGAGGTAATGAATAGCCTGGAGAGTAATGAGCAGCTGTCAAAGGAGAGAACAGAACTTTTGGGTAAAGGGTTGAATAGTTAAGGTAGAATACGTAGTAGTAATGGGGTTGAAAGGTTAGAGAGTAGTTGAAAGTCTAGCGGGTACTTGGAGGATGGGGAGCAACTAAAACAGCTGGCGTAGGATGTGTTACAACCTAGGTGGGAGGAGTGCACTGTTTTTCTAGTTCCACTTCGCCAAAGGTCACAACATATATTTAAATGTATACCCAGTTACCGATAGCCAATCATAGACTCTATTTTTATCCCGGAATAAAAATACACCAACCAGGTTTCTTTAATAAACAATATCAGATTATAAAAAACAAGACTTAATCAGTAATGAAGCAAAGCATTAACACACAGATTGAAATATGAAAGTTCCCCACAGTGTGGGCTGTGAGGAGGATGCAGAGAAGCTCCAGTGTGATTTTTACAGGTTGAGTGAGTGGGCAAATACATGGCAGATGCAGTATAATGTGGATAAATGTGAGGTTATCCACTTTGGTGGCAAAAACAGAAAGGCAGATTATCTGTACGGCGATGGAATGGGAAAGGGGGAGGTGCAGCGAGACCCGGGTGACCTTGTGCACCAGACACTGAAAGAAAGCATGCAGGTGCAGCAGGCAGTTTAGAAGGCAAATTTTTATTTTTTTATATTTAGAGATACAGCACTGAAACAGGCCCTTCGGCACACCGAGTCTGTGCCGACCAACAACCACCCATTTATACTAACCCTACAGTAATCCCATATTCCCTATCACCTCCCTACACTAGGGGCAATTTACAACAGCCAATTTACCTATCACTTGCAAGTCTTTTGGATGTGGGAGGAAACCGGAGCACCCGGCGAAAACCCACGCAGACACAGGGAGAACTTGCAAACTCCGCACAGGCAGTACCCAGAATTGAACCTGGGTCCCTGGAGCTGTGAGGCTGCGGTGCTAACCACTGCGCCACTGTGCCTTCACAGCGAGAGGATTCGAGCACAGGAGCAAGGATGCCTTGCTGCAATTATACAAGGCCTTGGTGAAACCACATCTGGAGTATTGTGTGTAGTTTTGGTCTGCTTATCTGAAGATGTTCTTGCTATGGAGGGAGTGCAGCGAAGGTTCACCAGACTAATTCCTGGGATGGCAGGACTGACGTATGCAGAGAGATTGGGTCGATTAGGCTGGTATTCGCTAGAGTTTAGAATAAGGAGAGGGGATCTCATAGAAACCTACAAAATTCTAACAGGACTGGACAGACTAGATGCAGGAAGGATGTTCCCAATGGTGGGGGAGTCCAGGACCAGGTGTCAGTCTAAGGATAAGGGGTAAGCCATTTAGGACTGAGATGAGGAGGGATTTCTTCACCCAGAGTGGTAAACCTGTGGAATTCTCTACCACGGAAAGCTGTTGAGGCCAAATCATTAAATATATTCAAGAAAGAGTTAGATATAGTTCTTAGAGCTAAAGAGATCATGGGATACGGGGAGAAAGCGGGAACAGGGTACTGAGTTTGGATGATCAGCCATGATCATATTGAATGGCGGTGCAGGCTCGAAGGGCCGAATGGCTTACTCCTGCTCCTATGTTTCTATATGGTGGAGGTACACCCACAGTGCTGTTAGAAAGGAGTTCCAGGAACTTCACCCAGTGACAGTAAAGGATTGGCGATATAGTTCCAAGTCAGCAGCACGTGTGGCTTGGAGGAGAACTTGCAGATGGTGGTGTTACCATACATCTGGTGTCCTTGTCCTTCTAGGTGGTAGAGGTCGTGGGTTTGGAAGGTGCTGTTGGAGTAGCTTTGGCAGATTGCTGCAGTGCAACTTGTACATGGTACACACTGCTGCCACTGTGCATTGGTGGTGGAGGAAGTGAAAGTTGAAGGTGGTTGATGGGGTGCCAATCAAGTGGGCAGCTTTGTCCTGGATGGTGTCGAGCTTCTTGAGTGTTGTTGGAGCTGCACTCATCCAGGCAAGTGGAAATTATTCCATCACACTCCTACTTATGCCTTGTAGATGGCGGGCAGGCTTTGGGGAGTCAGGAGATGAGTTACTCGCTGCAGAATTCCCAGCCTCTGACCTGCTCTTGTAGCCACAATATTTATATGGCTGCTCCAATTCAGTTTCTGGTCAATGGTAACCCCCAGGATGTTGATAGTGGGGGATTCAGCAACAGTAATGCCAATGATCATCAAGGGGAGATGGTTGGATTCTCTTTTGTTGGAGATGGTCATTGCCTGGCACTTGTGTGATGAGAATACTACTTGCCACTTATCAGTTGAAGCCTGAATGTTGTCCAAGTCTTGCTGCATATGGACACGCACTGCTTCAGTATCTGAGTCACCGCAAATGGTGCTGAACAATGCGCAATCAGCAAACATCCCTCCTTCTGATCTTATGATGGAGGGAAGGTCATTGATGAAGCAGCTGAAGATGGTTGTGCCTAGGACACTACCCTGAGGAATTCCTGCAGTGATATCTTGGGACAGAGATGATTGTGGTTGTTAGAGGTCAATTATCTTCCTTTGTGCTAGGTATGACTCCAAGCAGCGGAGAGTCCCCTCCTCCCCCCCCCCCCCCCCCACCACCACCCTGATTCCCATTGACTCCAGTTTTGCTAGGGCTCCTTGATGCCAGACTCGATCGAAAGCTGCCTTGATGTCAAGGGCAGTCACTTTCACCTCACCTCGAGTTCAGCTCTTTTGTCCATGTTTGGACCAAGGCGGTAATGAGGTCAGGAATTGAGTGGCCCTGGCGGAATCCAAACTGAGTGTCAGTGAGCAAGTTATTGCTGAGCAAGTGCCACTTGTTAGCACTGTCGATGACACCTTCCATCACTTTACTGATGATCGAGAGTAGACTGATCGGACAAATCCAACACAATCAGTTACTGCCCTGTTTTTTGTGCACAGGACATACCTGGGCAATTTTCCACATTGTTGGGTAGATGCACTGGAACAGCTTGGCTAGGTGCACGGCCAGTTCTGGAATACAAATCTGTAGTACTGTTGCCGGAACGTTGTCAGGTCCATAGCCTTTGCAGTATCAAGTGCCTTCAGCCCTTTCTTAATATCACGTGGAATGAATCGAAGTGGCTGAAGACTGGCATCTGTGATGCTGGGGACCTCAGGAGGAGACAGAGATGGATAATCCAGTCGGCACTTCTGGTTGAAGATAGTTGCCTTGTCTTTTGCACTGAGGTGCTGGGCTCCCCCGTTGTTGAGGACATTTGTGGAGCCTCCTCCTCTGGTTAGTTGTTTCACTGTTCACCACCATCCATGAGTGGATGTAGCAGGACTGCAAAGCTTAAATCTGATCCGTTAGTTGTGGGATCGCTTGGTTCTGTCTATTGCATGCTGCTTCTGCTATTTGGCATGCATGTAGTCCTGTGTTGTAGCTTCACGAGGTTGACAACCTCATTTTTAGGCATGCCTGGTGCTGCTCCTGGCATGTCCTCCTGCACTCTTCATTGAGCCAGGGGTTGATCCCTCGGCTTGATGGTAAAGGTAGAGTGGGGGATATGCCGGGCCATGAGGTTACAGGTCGTAGTTGAATACAATTCTGCTGCTACTGATGACCCACAGCGCCTCATGGATGCCCAGTTTTGAGTTGCTAGATCGGTTCGAAATCTATGCCATTTAGCACAGTGGTAGTGCCACACAGCATAATAGAGGATATCCTCAATGTGAAGATGGGACTTTGCCTCCACAAGGATTGTGCAGTGGTCACTCATAGATGCGTTTAACTGATTCATCCGCTGCTGTTTCACTTGTTGTGACTTCGTTGACTTAATTTCATCATAGAATCATGCAATACAGAAGGAGACGATTCCTGTGCCAGCTCTTTGATGAAAAATAAATTAATTTGCGACTGGCATATACTCAACAAGATGTATGGAGTTTCTAGCTAGACCGCTGTCCTAGAAGTGTAATTCGCTTTACTGAGGTCATATTTCTTTATCCAGACCCCACTTAGTCAATTATTGTAAATCGAGGTTCTTTATTAATCTATTTCATTAATTTGCATCTGTCCCACTGCTCCAGAAGTTGGATTTATATTGTTAATTAATTCCTAGCTGACCTATTGCTCTGAAGTCTGAATCATGCATTGAGATTGTATTTATTCAACTAATTCACAACTGCTCTTATCCCCAAAGCTTAAATTCATCACTTCAAAGTAGATTTGTTCAATTAATTTGTGGCTAGCCCCAAAAGTTCTATTAATTTAAACAAATTCAAAAGATGTATATAAAAGGCATTACACTTAGTGGCAGGAGAGCTGGATGTAGAAATGGCCGGGCAATGGAGTTTTAGAGACAAAATAGTGCCACCTGAAAGGCGAATGTAATGGTAAGCATAGAATCAAAAGAAAAGCATTATAGTGTTATCTGTTAAAATGCAATAGAAGCAGATATTCCTATGTAACGCAAGGTTCGATAATATTGTGAAATAGGAAGTAGGTGTAGCAAGGGGACATGCATACAATCACAACACACAAATACATATATAAATATTATACATAAATAAATTAAATCAATCTATGTTATAAGTTCATATGATATTCCTGAGGTGAAGGAAATTCTAGGGGGATGGTTACTATTTGGACTCTTTCTCAACTCTCTCTCATTTGCATTCACAGCCCAGTATAATTTCCATAGGCATACCCACGTCTCCCATGATCCAAAACTCATATGCATGTTGTAAAATAGAACCAGACGGTTAAGAATTACCCTTTTACTGCAATAATTTGAACTGGAGGTTGTATAGGCTGCTCACCTGACAACTCAAAAGAGGAGAAAGCACTATCCCATCAGGTTACATTGTTCAGGCTAAAAGTCAATTTTATTTATTAAAGATTCATAATTACACAGAAGCAAAAGGCAGATAGTCAACAGTCAGCCATGCAATATTTGACTTGCTTTAAATTGCTTCAAAAAAAGAAGTCTGGAATTTTAAGGCATTGTCAAATCTTTTCACTGAGACTTTTCATAAATTTAAAGTTGTGTACTTCATCATACTACAGAGTCATAGAGATACAGCACTGAAACAGGCCCTTCGGCCCACCGAGTCTGTGCCGACCATCAACCACCCATTTATACTAATCCTACATTAATCCCATATTCCCTACCTTCCCTCAATTCTCCTACCACCCACCTACACTAGCAGCAATTTACAATGGCCAATTTACCTATCAACCTGCATGTCTTTGGCTGTGGGAGGAAACCGGAGCATCTGGGTCTTTGGCAGAAGTCCTCTGACATGAAAGCACACTGTTGAAGTAGATTATCAATCTTATCTTTCAAGCAGATAAAGTGTGACCCTGCAGATTTTCACTCATCTCAAACACTCGACAGATGTCAAATAACTTGTCTGTCCTCTGACAGGTAGAAAGGCACCAATATGGGCTGCAAACACACGTGCATTAGCATCTTAAAAATAGTAGAATGAAAGTACTGGCCATTGACAGCATATTCAAGAACCAACTGGAAATCTGCCCAGAAACCTAAAAGTACCCATGGACAGATTTGTGTATTGTCTCATTTCTCCTGCAAAAGCATTTCAGAGTTCCACCTCAAATTCACTAAATGCTGGGCTATGGGCTATCTAATTTTTAATACACATGGTATTTCATGGTTTAAAGCAAGATGGGTTCTGGTGCTATCACGGAGTAGTTTTTAAACTCAAAGCACTCGCCCATCTTATGGAAGAAAACATTTTAGCAAAAATGTCAAAATTCCTTACCAAAATGGAAACCCATGAGTTGGGCCTGCCCTCCTGCTTTGTTGCGCTGGCAGATATAATTACCATTTAAAATGCATAAGTTGATGCCTGTTAAATTAATGGCAGAGATATGTCATACTAAGTAGTATGTTTGCCTATATAGAGAACAATCATCTTTAGTATAGGATATAAACCATTTTATTATCCATTAATTTTGGGATATCCTTAAACAATTCAAACAAATTGCCATGGCACAATCACCATGTCATAAACCAGTATAGGTTTGGAAGTATGTTATAAACTTGAATTTCTTCCTCGACAACATATGTTTCAATATTCTCTTCCAATATAAATATCAATCCAACCTTCACAGTAATGCTCTCTCATGCTTCTGCTTTTCCAGTTAGAGTAAGTTTCTAAGCCTAAATGATGAAAATAATCACACTGCAATACATACGTTTCATAAATCTGTCATTAAAAATTTGACATTTCATTTGTCTTGATTTAATTAAGTTAGGTTTTTAATTCCTCACATCATACATGTATAACTGAATGACTGAACTATATAATACATATCTCCTTCACATAATTTAAGACAATTAAGTCATGTTTATTTAACAGCTTGTGGTTATTCTGTGTAATTGAAAATAAATGATTCAAATACTGATTCAGCATTGATTGACAATTTTTTCTTCAGTAAACAGCACATGAAAAGATTGCTCCTCATTTTCACAAAATTAAGTCTTTTCACATTCCCACCAACAACTTACGTCTGTGTAGCATGTTTAACATAATAAAATATCCTATGGAACTTCACATAGAAGAGATACAGTTAGAGAAGTACAGAATGTAGGAGGGTTGGCTAAAGGTAGAGTCAAAAGGAAGGTTTTAAGAAGCTTTTCTGAAGACAGGGTAGGAAATAACAAAGCAAAGGTGTTGAGGAAAGGGAACACAAAGGGGGAGAGCAAAACAGCTGAAAGCTCTCACCAATGAGGAACATTAAGAAAGGGGGAAGCACAGGATTCTAAAGCCGGATGACTACAGATTGGGACTGGGATTTAATGCAAAAGAAATTTGCAGACTAGGTAGGAAGCTTATGCAAAACTCCTCAACACACACTCTGTCCTACATTAAATTTGTCACCAAACTTCCCAGGCTTCAGTAAGCTTCACTGTAGGGATCTGTATTTGGTGTTTTGGGATCCAGCGAACATATGAACATACAAATTAGGAGCAGGAGTAGGCCATTCGGCCCCTCAAGCCTGCTCTGCCATTCAACAAGATCATGGCTGATCTGCTTGTAACCTCAGCTCCACATTCCCATCTACCCCTGATAACCTTTCACCCCCTTGCTTATCAAGAATCTATCTACCTTTGCCACTGCCTTTTGAGGAAGAGAGTTCCAAAGACTCACAACCCTCAGAAAAAATTTCTCCTCATTTCTGTCTTAAATGGATGACCCCATATTTTTAAACAGTCATCCCTAGTTCTAGATTCTCCCACAAGGGGAAACATCCTTTCCACATCCACCTTGTTTCAATCAAATAGTCTCTTACTCTTTCTTCTACACTCCAGTGGATACAAGCCTAGCCTGTCCAACCTTTCCTCATAAAACAACACACCCATTCCAGGTATCAGTCTAGTAAACCTTCTCTGAACTGCTTCCAACACATTTACAACCTTATCTCTGAAAATGGTTTCAAAGAAGTAGAATGTAAACATTGAAAAGCAAGAGCCAAAGATGGAACCTTGGGCACCTGGAGGTGATTGTGGTGGAGCTTTACTGGTTTTGTTGGGATTAGCATGAATGGAACCAGTTGAGGGTAATCATCTCAAAGAGGATCACAGATGAGAGAAGATGGAGCGGATGAAATGATCGACTGTGTCAAATGCAATGGAGAGGATGAGATCACATTTAAGTCACAAGTCTGTGATATCATGCTGATGTTCTAATTCATTTCTGCTTTCCTTGGATTTTCTGATAACAACTATCAACAACTGACAACAACCTATATCAATGACTTGGATGAAGGCACAGAATGTATGATTACTAAATTTGCTGATGACGCAAGATAGGTAGGAAAGTAAGTTGTGAAGAGGACATAAAGAGCTTGCAAAGAGATATAGATAGGTTAAGTGAGTGGGCAAAGTTTTGGCAGATAGAGTATAATGTAAGAAAATGTGAAATTATCCATTTGAGCAGGAAGAATAAAAAAGCAACATATTATTTAATTGGAGAGAGATTGCAGAACTCTGAGAAACTCTGAGTTACAGAGGGATCTGGGTGTCCTAGTACACGAAACACAAAAAGTTAGTATGCAGGTACAGCAATTAAGGTGGCAAATGCAATTCTGTCATTTATTGCAAGGGGAATGGAATATAAAAGTAGAGATGTTTTGCTACAGTTATACAGGGCATTGGCAAGCCAACAGCTACAGTATTGTGTACAGTTTTGGTCTCCTTACTTAAGAAAAGGAAATAATTGCATTGGAAGCCATTCAGAGAAAGTTCACTCGACTGATTCCTGGAATGAGACAGTGGTCTTATGAGAAAAGGTTGGTTCATTGGACTTTAGAAGGATGAGAGGTGATCTCATTGAAACATACAAGATCCTGAGGGGACCTGACAGGGTGGATGTTGAAAGGATGTTTCCCCTGGGGTGGGCAGGGGGTGGGGAGGGGGGGGTAGACTAGAACTAGGGGACACAGTTTAAAAATAAGGAGTACATAGCATACCATACGAATTAGGTGGAGGAGTAGGCCACTCAGCCCCTCAAGCCTGCTCCGTCGTTGAACAAGATCATGGCTGATCTGATTATAATCTCAACTCCACATTCTTGCCTACCCCTGATAACCTTTCACCCCCTTGCTTATCAAGAACCTACAAACAAGGGAGTCAAAGAGTATCGGAGGTAGGCAGGAAAGTGGAATTGAGTCCACAAACAGATCAGCCATGATCTTATAGAATGGCAGAGCAAGCTCGAGGGGATGAATAGCCTGCTCCTAATTCGTATGATAAAGGTACATATCTTCTGCTCTCAGTTTTGGCACCTTACAAAATCCAATGAACTGGAAATACTACCCACAGTTGTTACAGGCACATGCCCTGGCAAGAAGTGAACACCTGCAGAAGATCAGTGAGTGGAAAAAGTGGCAAGACAAAAAATTAAATAGTAGCTCTTCATGGAAACTAAATTGATTTTCTCCCCCCTTCCTATTAAGCAATAACTAGCCACTTCTTGGCTCCTTTCCCAACAATAGAATCAAACCAAGAACCTACTGTGCAGGGAACTGCAGGTGCAAACAGCTGAAATACCAGTGCACTACACTGAAGATTAAATATAGAGTCAATAACTAGACAGACTGAGATGGAATTAAATTCTTCTGGGTATCTGGAAATAATAGCTTTCATTCATATAGTGCCTTTAGTGTTGAAAAAATGTCTTAAGTGCTTCACTGAGATGTAATCAGACTAAAATGGATGCAAGCCAGGGAAGCTATTAGGAGTGACCTAAGGCTTGGTCAAAGAGGTGGGTTTTAAGGAGGGCTTAACAGAGGACAATGATATGGAAAGACAGAGGGTTTTCATAAGGGAATTCCAGATCCTGTGGTCTAGAAGATTGAAAGCACCTCTGCAAACTGTGGGGCAAAAAGGGAAGTATGAGACAAGAGGAACAGAGAGTTTCAGTGATTTACAGGGCTGTAGGATGTTCCAGATGGAGAGGAGGAGGAATAAGGCCATGAACAGGTTTAAACTCAAGGATGAGAATTTTAAATTGGAGGCGCTGGGAGACTGGAATTCAATGTAGGTCACCAAAGATAGAAGTGATAGGTGAGTAGAACTTGGTGCGGAATAGGATATAAGCAAGAGTTTTGGATGAGCTTAAGTTTATAGAATGTGGAAGGAACATTGTAGTCATCTGAGGAGTCAAAGGCAAAAATTAGGTTTTCAGCTGCAAATGGACTCAGGCAGGTGCAGAGACGTGTGATGTTAAGAAGGTGGAAATAAGTGAGATTTCTGATGGAGAGTAATTAGGACAGAAGCTCAGCTTACGATCAAGTAGGACACCGAGGTTACAGTCTGGTTCAACCCAAGACAGCAATCAGACAGACTGATTTGACTGGTGGCAGTGTACAGAGTTTGTGTTGAGGGCCTAAGATGTCGGCTGGAGGAAACTGTGGTTTTTCGAAGAGATAATGGCTTGAGTACAGCATAAACACTGGCATGGACACATTGGGCTGTATGGCCTGTTTCTATGTTGTATATTCCATGTAAGCAGCCAGACAGGAATGGGTACATATACTCTTTTGAACACATTCTCACTAAACTTCTGACCCTTCAACTTCCCTTCCTGGCATCCATACCAGCTGACATTGTAATTGGTTCCCCCTGCAAGTACTATAGCCTTCACTTTCAAAACCACTATCACACCAACCCCCCCTCACCACGTGCTCAAAACATTTTCTCTTCCTGCCCCTGCGCCATTAGCTCAGGAGTCCATACGGATCTACCCTGGGCCCCTTGTCTTCCTAATACTCATGTTGCCTCTTGGCAATTTCATCTATTGACATGGGCTCAGCTCCTATATGTAGAACAACAAAACCTTGCACTTATATAGTGTCATTAACATAGTAAAAATTCCCAAGGTGCTTCACAGGAGCGTTAACAAACAAAATTTGACACCAAGACACGTTAGGAGATATTGAGACAGATGACCAAAAGCTTGGTCAAACAGATAGGTTTTTAAGGAGCTTCTTAAAGGAGGAGAGTGAGCTAAAGAGGAAGAGAAGTTTAAGGAGAGAACTTCAGAGTTTAGGGCCTAAGTAGCTGACTGCCAACTGTGGAACAATTAAAACAGCAGATGCAGAAGAGCCAGAATTGGAGCAGCGCAGAGATCTCGGCGGGTTGTAGGCCTGGTGGAACATTCAGAGATAGGGAGGGGCGAGGAATCAATGTAGGTCACCGAGTACAGAGGCTATGGGTAAACAGGGTGTGGTCCAAGTTAGGATACAAGCTGCAGAGATTTGGATGAGCTTATGTTTATGGAGGATGGAAGATGGGAGGCTGACAACATTGGAATAATCAAGTTTAGAGGTAACAAAGACATGGATCAGGGTTTCAGCTGGTAAATTGAGGCTGGGATGGAGTCGGGTGATGTTCCAGAGATGGGAGTAGACAGTCTTAGTGATGGTGCGGATTTGCGGATGGAAGCTCATCTCAGTGCACCCAACACTACCTCTCAAAAACTCCTCCATTGCCTGTGTTGTCAGACTGCTTGTAAGGCATCTATTCGTGGATGAACTGCTTTCCTACATTAAAGACTTTATATAAATGTATGTTGTTCTGATGACAGCTGAGTGGCTGTCAAGTATACAGATATAGGATTTGAACAGTTGACTGGAATTTATAATGAGGTCATGCACTCATAAACTGCAAGGCTTTTTGATTAGTTGCAATAAACAAGAATGATCAATGAATTTGAAATTTAGCCATCTAAACTTGTTGATTGGTCTGATTAACTTGACAAAATGAATTTACAGTTGAATGAAGTTTCTTTCAATTATTCAAAGTTGTACTTTACCCAAAATACAACATGGAGATCAAAAATAATTTTCTATTTTATTTAATTCAAGAAACTCATAGGCACCACTATGTTGAATACATGATATGAAGCTGCTGGAGGAATGTCATGAGTTTCAAATAGTCAAGAAAGGGCTGATAATCCATTTACCTGGCAATTTGAAGAATGGGCACAACTAAAACCCTTCGTACCCAGAATAAGCATCATGCCTGAGTTTATATTCCTATAAATACACCTGGTGTCATAATAAATATTCAAGGATGCCCTAGCCTAGAAGATTGTTTTTCTGGAAACGCTTGATTTTGGAAACGCTGTCATCTGGCTATTATTACGTCAATAGCTTAGCAACAGCTAACCCAAATTATTTTCTTCTCTTGGATTAATATCTACAATTTAAACGAAAAAAAATGAATTCATGTGAAAGTTGAAAAAAACTTTCGTGAAACTACTAAACCGAGGTAATGCCGGGTGCGGGGGAAGAAGAGAGACACTATTACCCAATACTAGAAAAACAGTGTCCATTCAACGTTACGTATATCCTGTTGTCAATTATATTATGTTTGCACACTTTTATCTATCAATCTATCGCAGCCTCTGCCTCTTCTAGTTTTAAATAAAACTGTTGCGGGAGAAGTGTATTCGACACAAGGAGAAATATTCACCCAGCCGCAAAGACTATCAGTACCCCAAGAAGTAAAATATGTAATGCATTTTAAAAACAAATATTTATTGAGAATATTTCTATCTCCGAAAATGGAAACGTAATTGGAGTTAATAAAATTGTACACAAAATCCTCTTTATAATACGCAATGCTTGAAAATTGGACAAGCAGGGGACAGACTGGAGCTAATGTCAGGAGGGCGGCGGAGCTGGAGCTCAGAAGCCACTTCTTACCTAAATAGGACAAGCGAATTAAGCGGGGATCCTCCAGCCCCAGCGAGCGCTTCCTCACATCCCACACCAGGTTGGTGGGACGTGACATCCTGCCGCTCCTCCGGCTACACAAATATATCAACCGCTGCGGGCCTCCGTCATGGTCCACCCGACAGCCACCAAGGGAGAATAAGTTAAAGACACCGTGAAACAACGCCCGGCCGAACCAGCGACGAATCTTTTCACATCGTTGTTATTATTGTGGTGATCACCGTCATGTTGGCGCTGAGCGAATGGTCGTCTGTCAGCCCCGGAAACATCGCGAGATCTCGTTCAAACAGCCGGCCGAGTGGGGGAGGGTGGAGGAGGCGGGGCCAGTTCTGGTCTTCAACCTAACTTCGGCGCGCAGAATGATTGACGTCCTCACTAACCAATCGTATTAGCGGAGGGTGGGTGTTGCGTAAAGCGATTCGCGAAGGACGGGTTAACAATGACCAGCAGGTTAGGCTACTCCACCCCCTCCCCTTCCTCGCGCTGACCCCTCCCACTCTCCGATGGTCGCGGAGCTCGGGGAAGTAAAGGGCAAAGTTGTAGGACGAGCCGGGCCGGGATTTTTGGGGTCGGCCTGTTAGATAGATATTGTTGGCTTTGGTCTATTTTTTATTGTTTGAACAGGCACTCCATATTTATAGTATTTATTTGCCGGTTGTCAGTTATAATAATCAGTGGAATATGGCGGTGGCGGGTCTGAGAGCGAGTTATCACCGAGTATTGGACAAGATCGGATTGATGCTTCCGCCCAGGATGAGGCCGTTTTATGATCACCCAGCAGGTAAAAAGCTTTGCCTTACTGCTGCGAGCGGCGCGCACAGACATGGTGCTTGGGTTTCATGCTTGTGAGGTCCGAGATGGAGCGGTACGGCCGGTGCCAGCCTGTGCTTAAGTGCTGTCTCTGTATGTGTGGCAGTGAATGCTGCTACTGCTGTCAAATATCGCTTTCCGAGCGACAAATGGACAACAAGAAATGATGCACGAAGAAAAATAGCAAATGGTTTTGCGTGAAAGCTTTTTAAAACATGTTTTGATGCGCATCCGTTCGTCAGCGGTCGGGGCCTGACAGCTGCCCCTGATGATCATGTAGTTTTGTGCAAAATAAAGACGGTGGTGGGAGAGAAGATAGACTGCTCCCAAAGGCGCTTACATTTTCACCTTTCCACTAAATTGGTTGTGAAGTGGGCCTTATATTATGTTTGCACACTTTTATCTATCAATCTATCTCAGCCTCTGCAACAAAAACAAGAAATGCTGGATTCACTCAGCAGGTCTGGCAGCATCTGTGGAAAGAGAAGCAGAGTTAACGTTTCGGGTCAGTGACCCTTCTTCTCAGCCTCTGCCTCTTCCAGTTTTAAAACCAGTTTCACTTTAAAACCGATGAAGGGTCACTGACCCGAAACGTTATCTCTGCTTCTCTTTCCACAGATGCTGCCAGACCTGCTGAGTGGTTCCAGCATTTCTTGTTTTTATTTCACTTTAAAACCAGTTTGGTTTTAATAAATAGCTAGAAATTTACTCATGTCATTCAAATGGGGTGGAACTAAGATGATTCCCGCTGCACAGATTGGTGAATGAAGGAATCTGTCACGTTTACGTGGGTAATCAACTTGGTTCTTTTCAGTTGGTGGAGTTTTGTCCTTGAAGCCTTGTTTTAGAAATAAAGGTCATTGTTCAGATTGAAGATAATATGGTTTGGTGCCCATGTTGGTTCATTTGCTTCTTTTAAAAAAAAAAAGCAAATTTATCTTTTAAATGTTCAGATCTGATTAACAAAATGAATAATGCTCTTAATTTTGATTTTTTTTCGCATCTCCTAGGAGATGATACACACCACTTCAGTGGTTTTCACAAGCCGGTGACGGTTAAGCCTCCATTGTAAACAGAAGATTAACTTGCATGTGTGCTTGGGTGTTGAGGTCCTGCCAGTAAGGTGGCCTTGCTACAGCTGGTATAGATTTATGCCAACCATTTTTTAGTGATAAATAAAGTTAATGGCGCCAAGCATGTACAAATTTATAAAGTACTTCAGTATAAATTGGATGGTTTCTTTAGTAGCAGGGTTGGTATCCATCTTCAGGAAACCATGTTAGAACTTATGTTTTAAGTCACTTCTGATTTTGATTTTATTTGCAAACCTGGTTGTGTTTCAGCAAAAATACTGATTAACAGAGCCCAACAGCCCCTGCCCTCCAAAAAGCTGAAAAAAAACCATCTCCCTGTAACCCAGAGCAAAATTTTTCAAAGTGTCCATTGAACTTCACACACTGAGGCAAGATTCCCCCTCCTCTTTTTTCCCCCACCTTTTGTTTATCTTTTTCTCTCTCTCTTTCTCCTCCCCCGCCCCCCCCTCCCTCCCGTCCTCCCTCATTTTCTTTTTCTTACTCTCCTTTCCCCCTCCAATTTAATGGTTTGGAATCACTGGTATTCACTAGTTGAGTAGATAAAGCATGGTATGGAATGTGCTGCCCTTATTGCTCTGTTCTGGATTGTTTGTAGCATTTTAATTTATGATTGACTTGCAGTGCACCTGTCTATCTGGATTCCAGGATTAAATAGATGTAAGCTATGTACAGTCTGAGGAAAGTTATGGGGTTGCTTTTATGCTTCTTTCCTCAGAGGGCCTGTAATTGGCCCAGCGTGGCTGATACCCTGGCTGTTAAGTTGTTGATGTTGAAGCCATATTCCTCTGGAAAGCTTGCCCAGGAACTTCTGTGTGCTGGTTTTGATAGCAGCTCAATCCACGTATCCTGTTCCTTTGGCTTGTTTCATTTGGAGAATAGCACATAGTTTATCAGAAATCATCATTGGCTTGCCCGTTGCTCCAGGTCATCCAGGTATCTTTGAAGCTTTTGTGATGCTATTTTTGAGTTTGTCATTATATACTGATCATGCTGTAACAAACAGTTATTTTTTCAATTGGATGTACATCTTATTTGCTTGCCAATTTGTGTTCCCCAGGTTAATATTGGAACCATTGCTTTAAATGGATGTAAAAATGATTTGGATTGAAGTATAGGGGACGCAATATCACAATTTGCAGATGGCTGAGAAATATGGAGCCTGGGTAACAGTGAATAGCACCGCAAGTAGCAGCAACAACTTATATTTATACAGCGCCTTTAACATAATAAAATGTCCCAAGGCGCCTCACAAGAATATTACAAAGCGAAGTATGACACTGAGCCACAAAAGGCGATATTGGGTCAGATGATCAAAAGCTTGGTCAAAGAGGTAGGTTTTTAAGGAGCTTGTTACAGGAGGAAAGTGAACTGGAGAGGCAGAGAGGTGTAGGGAGGGTATTCCAAAGCTTGGGGCCTAGACAACTGAATGCATGGCCACCAAGATGTTCTTGACCAGGAACCAATGTAGGTCAGCGAGCACAGGGGTGAATAGGGGAACGGGACTTGGTGCGAGTTAAGACACGGGTAGCAGAATTTTGGATGCATTAGAATAGTCAGGTCTAGAGGTGACGAAGGCAGGAATGAGTGTTACAACAGCAGATGAGCTGAGATGGGGCGAAGTCAGGCAATGTTACGGAGGTAGAAATAGGTGATCATCGTGATGGCGCAGATATGAGGTCATACTCTCATCTCGGAGTCAAATTCACAGCAACCTCAGGAGAATGCAGACAGAATTAAATTAGGCAGATAGGTATCGAATTAAATTTAATGTGGAGAATTGTGAGGTGACACATTTTGTGAAGATGAAATGAGAGAGGGCATATACACAGTAAAACTTCAAAAGGTGCAGAGAGACTTTTGAGTTCAGATACACAACTTTAAAAGTGGAAGCACACTAAATAGAAGAGCAAAGAGGTAATGCTAACTCTATGCAAATCATTGGTTAGGCAACAGTTAGAATATTGGGTACAGTTTTGTACCAAATACTTTAGGAAAGGGTGAGGAGTAGGTTGACTAAGACTGGACTTTGGAAGACAGTCTTTAGTTATCAAGAATCTGGGGCTCCTCATTAGAAAAATGAAGTTGAAAAGTCTGACAGCTAGTCAAAATTGAGAGGCTTTCACGAGGTAAATCAAGGAAAATTCATATGGCTCAGTTGGTAGCACTCTTGCCTCTGAGTCACTAAGTTCTGGGTTCAAGTCCTACTCCAAGGCTTGAGCACAAAAATGAATGTTGACATTCCAGTGCAGTACTGAGGGAGCGCTGCACTGTCGGAGGTGCTGTTTTTTGGATGAGTCGTTAAACCGAGGCCCCATCTATTTTCTTGGGTGAATGTAAATATCCCATGGCACTATTTCGAAGAAGAGCAGGGAAGTTATCCCAAGTATGCTGGCCAATATTTTTCCTCAATCAAGATCACAAAAAGAGATTATCTGGCCATTATCGCATTGCTGTTTGTGGGCTTTTTCTGTGCACATACTGGTTTCTGCATTTCCTGCATTACAACAGTGACTACACTTCAAAAAGTACTTCATTGACCGTAAAGCGCTTTGAGATGCTCAGTGGTCATAAAGGCACTATATAAATGCAAGTCCTTTTTATCTTTAATCTGTGAGCTGGTAACTAAACGTCATAAATTTGCATTTATCACCAAAAGAGCAACAGGAGAAGTTAGAAGAAATCATTTTACATGGATTGTCATTAGGACATGGAATATCCTACCAGCAGCAGTGGTGGAAGAAATCTGTAATAGCTTCTAAGGGAGAATGGGATAAGTACTTGAAAAAGGGTATGGAGTAAGGACAGGGGAATGGGGGAAATGGATAACTCTTTCAGAGAGCCAGCAGTGGCACAAGGGTCTGAATGGCCTCCTGTGCTGTAATTTTCAATGGTTTTACAGTGAGTTAAACCATAGAAGAGGATGTCACAGCCAAACTCAATCTTGTCCTTGCCCAACAGTCATGCATGTCATTGGATCCAATGTCACTGCTTAATAGTTGGAAGCAGAGATCCTTACCATTTTTTCCCTCAAAATATATGCTTTATTCACAAAATTTTGCAAAACTACATTACACAACAGTTCAAATTTGACATTACATAATGTACAATACCATTCACTTTCTTTCAGTACCATACATGGCACTCTGAGGTGCCTCCCTACACTTACAATTACAAGTTATATTTACAATATGCATTTCACATCAAACATTCTCTGGTGCATACAGCCTGAGGGGTTTTCCACGAGTTCCAGTCTCTCGGTATACTATGGCAGGAGGAATCTCTTGCCTGAGACCACCCAAAATGGAAAAGAAGCATCCGCGAAGGTGGCAGCCAGTTCGAACAATGTCTACATGCCCAGGCAGCGACCAAGTGCAAACAACGGAAGGAGCGTTCAGAAATTCGAGCATCCCATTCACTCGCCTCCAAACACCACCTGCCCCACCTGTGCGGATCCAGAATTAGACTATTCAGTCACCTAAGGACCCACAACCCTGGAGTGGAAGAAAGACATTCTCGTTCCCGAGGGACTGCCTAAAAAGAGGAGATACTCTGGCGGGAGGGTCTTAGACTGTGGCCTTTCCTCATTGAGCCTTTGCGGCGATTGCCCTATGCACGTAGTCCTTGGTCTTGGAATGTGTCTGTCTGCAACATACGGTTGTGGACAGCTCTTCTGGAAGACCAACAAGTTTTAGTCAGACTAAAGTGCGTCTTTCACTGAGTTGATCGTTCTCCAGCAGCAATGGATGTTTGTCTCAGTATGCGTCCTTGGGAACAGACCGTATAGCACAGAGTCCTGCATTACTGTGCAGCTCGGGATGAACCTTGACAAAAACCGCTGCATCTTTTTCCAGGCCTTTGCAAAGGTACATTCCAAAAGAAGGTGAGCCGTGGTCTTTTCCCCACTGCAACTGCCTCGAGGGCAGTGTATAGTGGCATTGAGACTCCAAGTGTGCTTGAAGGATCTGATGGGGAGGGCCCTTCTCACCACCAGCCAAACTACATCTTGGTGCTTGTTTGAAAGTTCTGATGATGAAGCATTCTGCTAAATGCCTTTAACAGTCTGCTCAGAGAACCATCCAACAGGATCCACCATTTACTTTTCTCACAGGGCCTCGAGGATGTTGCATGCGGACCACTGCCTGATGGAATTGTGGTCAAAGGTGTTTTTCTGCACAAACTTTTCCACGAAGGAGAGGTGGCATGGCATGGTCAGACAGAATGGAGCGTTCCGCGGCAACGTAGCCAGACCCATCCTTCATAATACCAGGGACATATTAGAACCTCAGCATATAGTGACACTCTGTGTTTGCATATCGAGGGACTATGCACAGCTTGATGCACCTGCGCACAAAGGTGGTCATCAGGATGAGGGCGACGCTGGCCATGTTTCCCCCTTTATCTAAAGATTTTCGATCTCCAGTTGAAGCGGAAGATGGCTCGGGTGACCGCCGCGGGATATGGGCCAGATCTGCGCCACATACAGCAACACCAAGAGTACCTCACACCTGATCACCAAGTTCTCACCAACAATGGGGAGAAAGTGTTGCTCCCACATGCCCAGTTTCTGTTTCATCATGGCTGCTCACTTCTCCCAGTTTCTGGCGCAGGCCCAGATCCTCTAAAACCTATCCCCAGCACCTTCAGGTAGTCTGACCTGATGGTGAAGGAGCACAGGATCAGTCAGCCCAGTTCCCAAAGAACATGGGGTGACTCTTGCTGCAATTTACTTTGGCTCACGAGGCCTGTTCAAATTGATTGCAGATATTCATCAGTCTGAGAACCAATAGTAGATTCAAGCAGAAGATGGCGACATATACAGGGAGGCTTTGACCTGAACACAATCGCTGCTTGGGATCATCACCCTTCTTATACCCACATCCTTCCTAGTGGACTCGACAAAACATTCAATACAGCACACCAATAAGATAGAGGAGAGAGGACAGCTTTGCCTGACTCTAGATTTGATCGTAAAGCTTTCCAATGACCACCCATTGATGGGAGCTGCACCACTGATGTTTGTGTAGAGCATTTGGATCCAAATGCGGATTCCCTCCCCAAGCCCTATTTTGGAGAGCATGTCCATCATGTAGGCGTATGATATTCTGTCAAAGGTCATCTCCTGGTCCAAGCTAATGAGGCAGGTGTCCATCCTCATGTCTTAGGCAATCGTATCCCTGTGTAGTGCGAGGCTATTGGGATTCTCCTGCCAGGTACAGCGCAGATCTGATCAGTGTGGCTCACCAACTCCAGCGCAGACTTGACTCGATTGGCGATGACCTTGGACGAAATGTAATAGTTCACCTTAAGCAGTGAAATAGACCTCCAATTTCTGATTTCCTCCCTCTTCCCTACCATTTGTAGATAAAGGTGATGATGCCTTTCCTTATGGATTCTGACATACTGCCAACTGGAAGCAAACTTCCAGCAGGTCCCTCAGAGTCAAATACAACTCGGCCAGTAAGCCGTCGCTTCCGGGAGCTTTACTCATCCCTGACGGCCTTTGTCAGCTCATCCAGAGTTAACGGTTTGTCCAGACTCTCCCGCTGGCTGTCGTCTAAGACATCCGTGATAGAGGACTGGGAGGCTTCACGTCGTACAATCCGGCATAAACGGATTCGCTGATCCTTAGTATGTCAGGCTGCCCTGATGTTAAAAATCCATCTTTTTCCTTCACACTGCTGATCACAGAGCTCTCTCAGGAAAAGAAGACTAAACGCGAGCACATCTCATCTGCTCCACGGAGTGGACTCTGGACCGGGAGATGATCTTAGAGGCCAGAGGCAAATAGCAAGGTTTGCTGGCTCTTCACCCTTAGGAGATCCTCCTTGACATCCACCCCCATCAACTGCAGCAGGAGCAGATTCTGTATGCTTTTCTGGAGTCGGGGCATTTCCCTCTGACTCTGTCTTGCCTTCTGACCACCTTTGAGGATAAAGAACCTCTTGATGTTTGCCTTGATCGCTTTCTACCTGCCTCTAAGAGACTCAAAGAAGGGTTTCACGGTTCTCCAACCTTTTTAATCCCTTTTGAGCTCCTCTGATTTCTGGGGTCAACAGTTTCATGTTCAGCTTCCATGTCCCCCATCCCAATCTTCTGGTCTTCCTATAGGTGGCAGTCAACCAGTAGGAGGCAGTGGTCAAAAAAGAACACCGGCTTGATATCGGTGGATCTGACCGTGAGCACTCGGGACACAAACTGGAAGTCTATTGTGAGGAAAACCACATCTGCCAAGAATGAAGCATATTCATTTCGTCATATGGAACATAATTTTAAACTCTTACTGGACCGAAAACATGGCTGCACCTGCATTCTAAAAGGACAGTGGCTGGAACCATTTGCATTCTAAGAGACAGTTGCCTGGAGAAAACAATGGAACTGCTCCCTGATTCAATTAACCAAATGGATTTTGATCCAAAGACATTGAGTGTGTGAAGGTCAGCATTCCAGCCCCCTACTGAGGATGTCTACTAAGATTGAAAGAATCCACAAAACCTAGCTCGGCAGGTTGTTCCAGGAAAGGAGCTAATTGCATGACTGGTCTGCTGGCCCACATTTGGTTTGAATTATGTTCACAGAACAGTTTGAGGTCAGACTGCAACTGAACTTGAAGAGAGAGCATCTCCCTCTCTCTCAAAAAGAAGAGACTGCAACTGGATTTCTAGAAGACAGAAAACCATTGAATAAGTTGAAAGAGTGCACCGGGCCCCAAAGAGACGGGAAGATTTAACTGCAATGCAAAGACTTTACATCGACCTCAAAAGACAATAAATGAACTCCAGCTATTGCTTCAACCTTTCCCCTTGATTCTTTCTCCTTTTCTGTTTCTATCTGCAT
The DNA here is from genome assembly GCF_036365525.1 of Heterodontus francisci. Lineage (NCBI taxonomy): Eukaryota > Metazoa > Chordata > Chondrichthyes > Heterodontiformes > Heterodontidae > Heterodontus > Heterodontus francisci. The sequence continues at coordinate 69,432,788 of NC_090380.1, forward strand.
GTGTGTTTATCGCGTGTGCATGCTAATGTGGTCGTGTCGCGTATTTTTAGTAGTTTTAACCAAATAAGAGTTTCACGGTTAATAAACTTACACCTTTCTTGTTTAAACCTAAGAAAACCTGTCTGGTTGATTTCTTTGCCTATAATCTTTAAACCCATTTCAATTGGAGAGCAGTGAACAAGGATTCACTGAGGTGAAGCTAAAAACAGGGGGTTTTAAAAATTAAACCCTGTTATGGTCAAACCAGAAAAAGGCTGATAGGGAACCCCTAGATCCCTTTCTCACCTGGTCATAACACTATCCTGGAATGGACATACCCATCTGGTCTCGCCCATGTATATCTATGCGGCACTTTGTCTGCAGGGTTGCTGAAGACGTCGCACAACTTGGTGTCTTTTACCGCTTCCGTCAGGAGTCTGGTTTGCTGTCGGCTCTGTTGGATTGTCCAGCCGCATCGATGATACAGTTGAAGTCACCGCCTAGAATCACCAGCTTGGACATCGACAACTGCTGGAAGACAGTCATCCACTTGTTCTTTAGACCCAGGGCGTACACTTTGATTAACTGGAGCAGAGTGTTTTGTACAATACATTTGCTACGAGGAGGTGGCCACCCTGCACCTCCTTGACTTCGGTGATGGTGAAGTTGCCACCTGACAGCCAAATACCCAGACTGGAGGAATGGTAATTGTTTACTCCTGACCAGATCAATGGCCCATGGGACCACCATTGTGGTGATTGCCTGTATGTGCTGAGGTGTGCACTCCTGCAGAAACAGCAGGTCGGCTTTGACCTTGGCAAGGTACCCCATGGCCAAAACACATAGCATAGTGCTTTAACACTACACAGGTTAACAGAGGCAATCTTTGAACCCATTTCTATTGTGTAATTTACCTGTTCGATTGTCTATGCTAATCCCAACCCTTGGCTATGTCCCTGTATACATGTAGTGTTCACACCAATTTTACTCAACACCCTAGATTAGGTAGAGTTTAATTGTGGCACCCCTCCTGCTGCTCCAGCTAATTCTGTAGAGACTGGGCATCAAACTAGCAGCCTTCTGGTTCATGTGATTAGACTACGCATTCGGTAATTTTGATGATCCATGGGGGAGATTTATTAAATATCCAGTTATAGAGTCATAGTTATACAGCAGTTATATATTATCGGGGATAATATACTGAATTCACTAAATCTGGTAATTTGTGGGCTAGTACTAGAATTCATTACTGAGAAACCAAAGAGAGGCTAAGGAGCTCAATGTCTTGAAAAGCCTTAAATACATAAACATTCAAATATAATTTAAAAGCGACGAGTCATTGTATTTAGAGAAATGTCTCATTTGCAGCCATCATTTAGATGACCTTATCCTGAAAAATGGTATAAGGCTGTCCTCTATTCCAACCAAAATTTACCAAACCCTATTTTCACTGCTATGCTTCTTCACTTTTTTAAAAAAAAAAATAATGTTTAATTATTTTTAACAACTATTTTGTTCCATTAACTGAAGCTATTGTATGACCTTCATAGTTTTGTTTGCTTCTTGGGCGCACCTCTAATTCTGGCCTCTTGTACATCTCTGATTTTAATCACTGCACCATTGGTGGCCATACTTTCAGCTGCCAAGACTCTAGGTTCTGGAATTTCCTCCTTACACCTCTCCACCTCTCTTTCCACCTGCGAGAAGCTCCTTGAAACCGACTTCTTTGACCAAGCTTTTGGTCATCTGACCAAACATCACCTTTTGTGGCTCAGTGTCATACTTTGTTTTTTAATGCTCCTGTGAAGCGCCTTGGGACGTTTATTAAGTACTATATATAAGTTGTTGTTAACAATGAATTTGCTGATGGCTTTACAATGGGATAAGTTATAGCAATCTGCTCTGCAGTAGTTACATAACCAAGGCAGGATATTGTGGGTATTTTGTTCTGAATACCTTTGGCAATTCTTCTAATCACTGGGCAACCATTGCACAATTAAGTTTGTGTAACCAGCATCACAACGCTATATTTATTAAAGTTCCATTATTTTTAAATGGAAAAGTGTAAATCCTGGCCTATTTAAAAACTAAGAGTGAACTAAAAGCTTTTAACAGTAATGATGAGCAATAAAAAGCTTGTGCGACAAGACTGTTTTGCAGTGGACCTATGTTTTTGATACTGGGTTGGTGTGGCTGTTGCCAGTTTCTACACAGAAGTGTGATGCAAATAGAGCTACAGATTTTCATGTTCTGCTGAAATAATAGGTTACTGGATAAACTACACTTTACAGTGTTACGACCGAGGCGGGAGCAATGCACTGTCAATTCAGTCCCATCACTCCACAGGTTGCAACATATTATTAAAGTTTTCCCACCCAACCGGAAAATAGCCAAATTAAACACTCTAGTAACCCCCAGAATAAAACCAGGTATCTTTAGACAACAACAAATTAACTATTTATTAAAAAACTAAATCTTAAACGCTATTAAGATAAACCTATGTCTACAGACCTTATAATTTTTTTTAACCTAACTTTCCCATTCTCTCACACACATTCAAAACTAAGTTAACTGGTTTTATAAGTGGTGTTTTTTTAAACAAAATTAGCTGTTTCTTAATAAATAAATAGGAAAGTCTTTGTGGGTTACAGTCCTGATGGTGAGGTATCCTAGTGTAAAAATAATCAAATGCCTCTTGAAGTCTTCACACAGATTTGATGAAAGTCTGTTCTTGATGGGCATTCAAAGCACTTCAACTGCAGCAGGCATCAAACAGTTCTTTAAACAAGGAGTGTAGCAGTGGGTCCACTCGGATTTTAAAACTGACAGTCTCTTCGTCGAAACTTTACTCCAGAAATACAATAGTCTCTTCAAAGGGTTTTTTTCTCCTTGGGCAATTAACCTGGCCTATAGCTCATTGTAGAATTTCTGCTGAAAGAAATAGACAGCTCTTTCCTTCAGTCAGCACGCTTCCCTGGTGCCTGGCTCAGACTGGTTTTAGCTTTTTTTTTTACACTCCGTCAAATCGAAACATTATACCATGTGTCCTCTCTCCTGCTGTGGCCTAGGGACAGGTGCAGCTGGCACCCTATGCTCAGTCTTAAAGGTACATTGTTTTCAAACAGAGTCTTAAAGGCACACTGTTTTTAATCCAAGTTGAAAATAAATACAGTTTCGTGACAACAGCAAAACATACCTACTTAAAGCTGTTTGTACTTAAAATATCCACTGAATCAAAATGGTGACTATTGACAGATGTATTTTAGGGATTTTTTTGAGCATGCATTCTGCTGCAAAATCAGCTGCAATATTTTAAATTTCAGCTGAGTATTTCCCACTCTCTTGTCTTGCCTACCAGAGGAGTAGAGCAAATTGTATTTTTTTTTTTGGCTGGCACAGCTATGCTGCATGAGGAGCAAGAATATGGGGATTAAAGATACCGCATCTTAAGGATGCTGGAATTTTACTAGGGCCCTGACTCTAATAGTAACATTTTTAAGGTTGTTTATGGGAATTAGTGTACATTAAATTTATCCATCATTTGATTACTCCAATGAAGAGTAAATCATGGTACAATAGTTAAATCTTTTGCAATAAAATTGCCTGAAAAAGTTCTCCCAAGGAATGTTCCAAATAGCTATCTGGTTTAAACTTTCAGCTGAACTTTCCTGTCTAGTTCCTCCTAAACTCCCATATGTTTCCTAAAAAAAAAACTTTCTCCTCCCTGGATCCAAATTGCATTGAAATTAGGACTGTGCACCATTTTTTAAAAATCTAATTCATCCTTAGCTGATGCTTGCACCCTTGAGTGTTCTCGGCCTTCTACAAATACACAGGCCTTTAATACCCTTCACTTAACTGTTACCTACTTTACCTTAACTTCCCCTCTACTCTTTCAGTCTATGGTGGCCTATACTATTGGCCTTTATTCAACCAAGTAAAGAATTTTATTAAATTGCATCCTGAAAATGTAAGCCTTTAATTACTTCTATCTTTTTTTCTAGGTCCTCGCACAGTGTTTTTCTGGTCGCCAATTATGAAATGGGTGAGTATATCATGTTACATCAAACTCAAAGGTTTAGCATATCAGCACAATGTTGATCAGGTATTATGACTGATCCAGAGAGAAGTTAGTCAACAATGCACATCTACAATGTAAAATTGTCATTATATACTCGTCCAGAATTTCCTGCAATAGCAGGGTTAAAGGTCTGCAAATGAAACCCAACCCGAGCCCGACCTGGCCCGATTCCTTTCATTTTCTCCCGCACCCAACCCGACCCGATCCAACCACTAGAATGTTCAGTTAACCTAACTTCCGTTTTTCACTTTTTAAGCTTGTGCAGATAAGCAACTGTAACTGGACTTGAAAGGTTGTTTAAAAAGTACATTAAGATTGAAGCCACATACTGGAGGTCATGATAGAGTGTGTCTGACCCGACTCGACCCCGAATGCCAGACCTGGAAGAGTGACCCGACCCGAACCCAACACATGTCGTCGGGTCCTGTCGTGTTCGGATCGGGTAGCCATGCTCTAGGCAGGATCGGTGATGCACATTGTAAATTTTGCTTTTTTTGTGCACTGAGCATGCCTTTGCTAATTTTCTCCTAAATTTCCTGCTATTAATATGCCGCAGCAAGTGTAGCGTCAAATTTGAAGCAGTGAAGCCAGTGTATCGATCCCACTGCTGATGGTGACATTTCTCTTTCATGGTGATACTAACTAACTAGAAGAGTGACAACTTTTCTACTGAATTTAAACAAATCTTGCCAATTCAAGATAACCGGGATTGGCTTTTCCAGACTTTTTTTTAAAGTTTCTAAAGTTCTGTTCCTGTAAAACAAATAACAATATACAGTTATGGAACAATATATGGAAAGGGGGAATATTGTTAAAATTGTTGAATATTGTTAAAATTGTGATGGGAAATTTAAGATGTCGATTTACTTAATTTGAATAGATATTTTTATGTCTTCCTTGCTTTATCCTGAAACGTGAATAAGTTAGCAACAGTTGATCAGAATTTTACAGATGACAAATTCAGCAATTTCTGTGTGCAACTGAAAACAGAAAGTGATGCTGTAATATGTAGTAATGTTATGGTTGAAGTGGGGTGTAAATGCACTATTAAAAAATTAGGATAACTTAATTTTGAACATGGAACAAAATTGAACCTCTATGTAGTTGCAGTAAGTTCAGACAGAGCAAACACAGCTTTCGAGCAATGTTCAGAGAGACCAATAAATATGTGTTTTTATATTGTGCTACACTCAATAAAGCTAGGTGATTAAGTGACTAGGAATGTGAAGTTTGCCCAATTTTCCTCTTCATTAATTGTGACAGTGAGGCCAACTGTAGTCCCCTATAACTGCCTTTACTGAAACCAGTTAATCCAAGACAGACTAAGAATGGAACTCAAGACTGTCCTGGTCTGATTGGCTCAGCTACTCATTGTCTTAACCAATTAAAAATGCTGAGAAATGTTGTTGGACTTTGAACCCATTAAATCTAATTTGTAAAAAATATATGCCAAACCAGAGAGGTAAATGCATTTGTGGTATATTGTCACCGATGTGGTGTATTTCATGTCTTTTTTATCTGTACAGGGTTTAGTCACTGCAGGATTAGCTGACTTGGCCAGGCCTCCAAACAAACTTAGTCCAGCTCAGTCAGGCGTGCTTTGTGCTACAGGTAATATAAAGGCTTTTTATATATTTTTTGTAATGTATTCTAGTTTGCACTTTATTCACTCTTAGACCCCAGCCTTTAGCTGGGATGCTGATTTGTTCCTGTTGCCAAGTAGTGAACAGCAATTACTTGGACCAGTTTTAACCGTCTCCCTTTCTTCCCCCAGCCAACTCTTTTTGCGGGGGAAGTACTACCATAGCATTACAACTGAGAGAAAGAACTAGTGGGTGATCTAACCTTTCTCTGATGGTGCCACATGATGGTGCTGTAAAGTACATTGCTGCCTAACATAAATAGTTTTTATTTTTTCACTGTCTTAATACAAGTATTCTTACAAGACAGCATTTGCTCCAAAAGTGATCAAGTTGAATTTTAGCAGCACTAGGACAGTTCTTGTAATATTAATTGAAGTAGTTGATTATTTAAGTAATAGTTCCAAAGTAAAAACTAGATGTTTCAATTATACCTCCCATTGGTCTTCGTTAACTGTCCATCTCCATAAACCACAAGTTGGGGGCGCAAATAACTATCATTGCTGTCAGTGGCACTCTATTTGGTTCTTTACTGTTAGTACAGCTTCTCCACAAGATACTAATATATTCTGAGTGTTCCAGAGATGAATACAAATCTATCTAGCAAACTTGAACATAGTTCCAGTTTAAGAGTGGGAAGTAGAGAAAGTGCGAGTTCCAATAGTGTTCTTTGTCTTAAAGCAGTTGGGACTTTTGAGCTTGTCTGAAGGGCAACCCATTAGAGCAGAATCACAGAATAATACAGTGCAGAAGAGGCCCTTTGGCCCATCGAGTCTGCACCGATGCATTAAAGACACCTGACCTGTCTACCTAATCCCATTTGCCAGCACTTGGCCCATAGCCTTGGATGTTATGACGTGCCAAGTGCTCATCCAGGTACTTTTTAAAGGATTTGAGGCAACAAGCCTCTACCACCCTCCCAGGCAGTGCATTCCAGACTGTAACCACCCTCTGGGTAAAAAAGTTCTTCCTCAAATCCCCCTTAAACCTCCTGCCCCTCACCTTAAACTTGTGTCCCCTCAGAACTGACCCTTCAACTAAGGGGAACAGCTGCTCCTTATCCACCCTGTCCATGCCCCTCATAATCTTGTACACCTCGATCAGGTCACCCCTCAGTCTTCTCTGCCCCAGCGAAAACAGCCCAAGCCTATCCAACCTCTCTTCATAGCTTAAATGTTCCATCCCAGGGCGGCGCAGTGGTTAGCACTGCAGCCTCACAGCTCCAGGGACCCGGGTTCGATTCTGGGTACTGCCTGTGCGGAGTTTGCAAGTTCTCCCTGTGACCAAGTGGGTTTTCGCCGGGTGCTCCGGTTTCCTCCCACAGCCAAAGACTTGCAGGTTGGTAGGTAAATTGGCCATTGTAAATTGCCCCTAGTGTAGGTAGGTGGTAGGGAATATGGGATTACTGCAGGGTTAGTATAAATGGGTGGTTGTTGGTCGGCACAGACTCGGTGGGCCGAAGGGCCTGTTTCAGTGCTGTATCTCAAAAATAAAATAAACATCCTGGTGAATCGCCTCTGCACCCCCTCCAGTGCTATCGCATCCTTCCTATAATGTGGCGACCAGAATTGCACACAGTACTCCAGCTGTAGCTTCACCAAAGTTCTATACAACTCCAACATGACCTCCCTGCTTTTGTAATCTATGCCTCGATTGATAAAGGCAAGTGTCCCATATGCCTTTTTCACCACCCTATTAACCTGCCCTTCTGCCTTCAGAGATCTATGGACAAACACGCCAAGGTCCCTTTGTTCCTCGGAACTTCCCAGTGTCAGGCTATTTATTGAATACTTGCGTGTCACATTACTCCTTCCAAAGTGTATCACCTCACACTTTTCAGGGTTAAATTCTATCTGCCACTTTTCTGCCCATTTGACCATCCCGTCTATATCTTCCTATAACCCAAGACACTCAACCTCACTGTTAACCACTCGGCCAATCTTTGTGTCATTCGCGAACTTACTGATCCTACCCCCCACATAGTCATCAATGTCGTTTATATAAATGACAAACAATAGGGGACCCAGCACAGATCCCTGTGGTACGCCTCTGGACACTGGCTTCCAGTCACTAAAACAGCCATCTGTCATCACTCTCTGTCTCCTACAGCTAAGCCAATTTTGAATCCACCTTATCAAGTTACCCTGTATCCCATGTGCATTTGCTTTCTTGATAAGTCTCCCATGTAGGACCTTGTCAAAGGCTTTGCTGAAATCCATGTAAACTACATCAACTGCACTACCCTCATCTACACACCTGGTCACATGCTCAAAAAATTCAATCAAATTTGTTAGGCATGACCTTCCTCTGACAAAGCCATGCTGACTATTCCAAATCAAATTTTGCCTCTCCAAGTGAAGATAGATTCTCCTTCAGAATTTTCTCCAATAGTTTCCCTACCACTGACGTGAGACTCACTGGTCTGTAGTTCCCTGGCTTATCTTTACAACCTTTCTTAAATAGTGGGACCACATTAGCTATTCTGCAGTCCTCTGGCACCTCCCTCCTGGCCAGAAAGGAATTAAAAATTTGGGTCAGAGCCACTGCAATCTCCACCCTCGCCTCCCACAGCGCATCCTGGGACACAAATCGTCCAGACCTGGAGATTTGTCCACTTTTAAGCCTGTCAAAACCTCCAATACCTTGTCACTCCCTATGACAATTTGCTCAAGAACCTAACAGTCTCTCTCTCTCTCTCTCTGAGTTCCATATCTACATCCTCATTCTCTTGAGTGAAGACAGATGTGAAGTATTCGTTCAACACCCTACCAATGTCCTCTGGCTCCACCCACAGATATCCCCCTTGGTCCCTAATAGGTCCTACTCTTTCCCTGGTTATCCTCTTCCCATTGATATACTTATAGAATATCTTGGGATTTTCCCTACTTTTACCAGCCATAGCTTTCTCATATCCCCTCTTTGCTCTCCTAATTGCTTTATTAAGCTCCATCCTACACTTTCTGTACTCCACTAATGCTTCCGTTGATTTGCTCTCCTTGTATTTGCTGAAAGCCTCTCTCTTCCTTCTCATCGTACCCGGAGTGTTTCTGATCATCCATGGTTCTCTGGGCCTGTTGCTCCTACCTATTACCCTAGAGGAAACATGTTGGGCCTGTACCCTCCCCATTTCCTTTTTGAATGCCCCCCATTGCTCTTCTGTAGACTTCCAGACAAGTAACTCTTTCCAGTCTACCTTGGCCAGATCCTGCCTTATTTTACTTAAATTCGCTCTTCCCCCAATCCAAAACATTTTTTTGCAACTTGTCTATTTCTTTCTCCATAACAAGCTTAAATTGTAGCATGTTCTGATCACTATCACCAAAAGGCTCCCCCACCAACACATCAACCACCTGTCTGGCTTCATTCCCCAGAATTAGGTCCAGCACTGCACCCTCCCTTGTTGGATCCTCTACATATTGAGCTAAAAAGTTCTCCTGTATACATTTTAAGAACTCCACTCCATCTAAGCCCTTAACACTATGACTATCCCAATTAATGTTGGGAAAGTTGAAATCACCTAATATAATTACCCTATTATTATTTTTACACACCTTTGCGAATTGCGCACATATTTGCTCCTCAATTTCCCGCTGACTATCTGGGGATCTATAATAAACACCTAGCAATGTGGCTGTCCCTTTTTTTATTCCTAAACTGTATCCATAAAGCTTCATTTGATGCCCCCTCCAAGATATCATCTCTCCTTACTGCAGTAACTGACTCCTTAACTAATATTGCAATGCTCCCTCCTCTTTTACCCCCTCCTCTGTCTCGCCTGAAGATTCTATATCCCGGGATATTGAGCTGCCAATCCTGCCCCTCCCTCAACCATGTCTCCGTGATGCCTACTATATCACAATTCCACGTGTCAATCCTTGCCCTTAACTCATCCGTTTTACCTGTAATACTCCTGGCATTAAAGTAGAGGCCATCCATCCTGGTCTTACTCCCTTGAAACTTACTTCTGCTGTATTCTCTCTGACTTGTTTGCTTTCCTGTGTTTAGATGTGTCCCTATTCTGCTAGGAGTCAGCATCCCCTCCCCCTGCCAAATTAGTTTAAACTCCTCCCAACAGCACTAGCAAACCCGCCAGCAAGGATGTTAGTCCCCCTCTGGTTCAGATGTAGACCGTCCTGCTTGTACAGGTCCCACCTTTCCCAGAAACGGTCCCAGTGGTCCAGGAATCTAAAACCCTCCCTCCTGCACCAACTCTTAAACCACACATTCATCTGTGCTATTCTCCTATTTCTATACTCGCTAGCAGGTGGCACTGGGAGTAATCCAGAGATTACAACCCGAGAGATCCTGAATACTGGGGGGTGGGGGGGGGGGTGTATTTTGGAATTTTACTTTCTTGCCTTTTGGCAATCAATGAATACTTGCACAATATGGGCTAGATTTTACCTTGGGTGGACGGGAATTCGCCACCGACGTGAATGTCGGTTGTGAACCTGCTTCTGCCTAGCCCGGGGATCTGTATTGCATTTTACGGGTCCCCGGGCTTTAATTGTCCCGAGGGGGGACTTCCACCCACTTGAGGGAGGAGATCCCGCCTCAGTTAGCTGCTGGCCAATCAGCGGGCCGGGTACTCTTAGTCCCAGCAGCACCACCGGGAGCGGTGGCCTCTGCTGGGACTGCAGCCCAGCCGAAGCCATGGATGAAGGTGGGAAAGTAAGTAGGGGCATGCCTCACCAGGGGGATCGGTCCTTTCTTGGTGAGGCTGGAGTGGTCGTTTGGGGGGAGGGCAGGGGTGTCCTGAGTCGCAGGGGTGGGTTTGGAGGCAGGGACGGCCCTCAATCAGGCACTCTGTGCCATGATTGCCATGACCCCCCTTCCCCCCCGGGCGCAGAAAGGCCGGCAGGTATCGCTGGGCGGCCTTTCACGTCCTCAGCACGCCCACTTGTCATGGGTAAAATACCTGTGGAGGCAGGCGAGGGCTCTTCAGTGGCCATTAAGTGGCCACTTAAGGGCCTTGATTGGCCTCGGGCGGCTTTCCCCCCTCCCCGCCCGGCGCCATAAACTTGGCCGGAGGCGGAAGCAGGGCGGGTAGGCCTCCCGAAGCCTTCCGCTCAATTTTATACCACCCCCATGCCACCATCCAACCTGCTGGGGCGGCGTACAATTCAGCCCTATGTTTGTTCAAGAGAATGACCCAGAAATTGCAGTTGTAATGACAGCAAAACTGTCAGCATCGCTGCCATTACCAGGTAAAACTGACAGCAACTTCTGGCATCCACACGTAAGCAGTTAAATGAGGAAAACTGGAAATTGCTGTCGGTGATGCCCTGCTCCGCCAAAAGGTGCGCTGTTGCAGTCTTCGCAGATGCAACCAACATAGAATCAGTGAATTGACGTGAACTTCAACATATTATGCACTATTCTCACTGTAAAAACCAATGAAAATGTTAAGCCTTGTTTAATCAGACATGACTTAGTACACCATTAAAAATGAAGTCATAATTACTGCTGAATAAACTCTCAGGCCCTGCAAAACTTACTTTAGAAATGTGGAGTCTCATTCTCTCAGAACATTTGAAAATTGCATGATTTTTAAAATTTTTATTTTTTAAAGTTTCTTTGATAATTCAGCTTCTACCTTAATCCCATGTGTATGTCCCAATCTTTATTTTGCTTTCTTTACATTGATTAAAATATGAATTACAAACCCTGCCTTTTCCTGCATTGTTGTCTGAGAATTCTTCAATCTGATTGGCTGATCAGCCTGCCTGCACTGTTGCTGAACATCACAGATGGCACCAAATTCAAAGTCACATTGTAATGGAGGAAATCCACACTCTAGAGCCTGCTAAATCTCTGTGGAAAACTTCTCTTGAGGTTAGCAGTGAGCACTGATTCTTCGCTGCTGACTGCAAAATCTGGCCCATTAAGTAGCTCGGATAAAGTCCACAATAAGCCCATTGACCACCTTCTGATTCCATGCTTTGTGGTTGATTTTGCACATTTTGATTGTAACTGAACAATAGAAATTAATAAACTATTTTTTATAACAGGTTTGATTTGGTCCAGATACTCCCTTGTGATTATTCCGAAGAACTGGAGTTTGTTTGCTGTAAACTTCTTTCTGGGCTGTGCAGGTTGTATACAGCTAACCCGTATTGCAAAGTAAGTATCTGCTGTCGCAAAATTTGTTTACTGCTGTCATTGTTTACACACTAGAAATGTTAGATTCTAAAATAAGATTGTTTTCACTTTCTAAGTCTCTTTAAACTATAAACGTACCTTACCTCCTGTATGAATTTCTGGTAGACATTGCAATGTTACATTTCCACACATTTCAATAAGTCTGAAATGTTTGTTTTCCTCAATGTTTTGCTTACTTTCACATCCAATGTTGTCTGCTTCTGCCCTCAGCTTAAGCCTTCAGCTCTGAACCCTTTTGTCACCTCTAGACTCAACTATCTTAACGAACTCCAACTTCTCCAAAACTCTGCCTCACACATTCTATCGTGCTAAGTCCCACTCGTCTATCACTAGACGGGAGTCAGTCCCCTAATCCTTTCAATACTGTTCTTGTCTTTGTGCATCAATCTCTCCAAGGCCTTGCTGCACCTGTCTGCAATCTCCTCCGGCCCTATATCCATCTGATATGTTCTGTTCTGCTGACTCAAGCCTTCTATGGATCCTACTCCCTTCCCCTCCTTTTACCCCATCAATGGTGGCAGTCTTCAGTCATCTCAGTCCTAACTCTTTGAAACGTCCTCCCTAAATCTCTCCATCTCTTTACCATGTTTTTCAAAACCTTCTCATCAAGTCGGCAGCACAGAAACAGGGCATTCAGCCCAAATGGTCCTCTCACCCGTCAGCCTCCTCCTCATTGTCTAACGCTGTCACCATACCCTACTGTTCCTTTCTCCCTCTTGTGTTTATCTAGCTTCTCCTTAAATGCACCTATGCCATTTGTTACCAGATATATAAAAATCTTACATTATATTAATCATTTTGATCCACCCAAAGATGTGCAGTACATAAGCATGAAAATTGCTTAGCTTAATTTTTAAAAACAAAATAATAAACCTGCACGGTTATAAAGAGATGATATACATCTGATATTTTTAAAGCAAACTGTTGGTTTGAATCTCAGAGCCTTAAACCTGCTCCTGCTTTTTCATTTTCACTTAGATTAATCCTCAATGTTGGATTATTTTTTACAATATTAAGTAACTGAAATTGAATGTGTTGTTTGATAAAGAAGTAAAATATCTCCTGATGTGTTTCCTGTTTGTTAGAATTTCTGCAGTTCCATTCTAGATCATGTTTTACAAGTACTGACATTTATATTGTAACACTGTACTAAGGAAGGATGGCGTGTAATGCTACTCATCTTTTTTTGTTTCATACTAAATACCAACTTTATTGTCCTTTCGATGTTTGCTTACTGTCTCATTTATGTCCTCAGGTACAACTACAATTTAAAATCCAAGGGCGAACATCCTGAATAAACTCCAACATTAACCACAAGAATTCAAAATATCATCTTGTCTTTATTTTTATTGTGCCTTGTAAATGATTCAAGATGACTGATACTACAAAATTATTGAGGCCAGTTATTATAGTGGAGATTCTGTTACATATAATTGTAAATATGTTCTTTATCTCCCAATAAATTTTATCAGTGATACATCAGTTGCAATGATGTTTCTTGGTAACTGAAGCCTTAACACCGGTTATTTTGTTTACTAAAACTTGAATCAAAATTGATCTTTTAACTCTAATGGCATTTCTTAATCACATTTTTGTATTACATTGCAAAGATTGAGCAGTTGTGCATTCAATTTGATTAAATTTGTGCATGCTTAAATGTGTCTCTTAGCTGGTTAAACTAATAATTATGATAATCAGTAGATATTTGTCTTTTTTTTCTAATTAAATCCAAGAAGCACAGTATTGCCTTGCCAGTATCATGCTACTGCTCTGTTTGAAACTGGTTATTTATGTGACTAGGTAAAATAGGCCTGTTTTCTTTTTCTTTTGGTGAGCATTAAGTATTTTTTTCTCGGGCAGTGGTTTAAACTAGGACCGGGAAACTATAAAGTATTGTATTAAATTTATAGCTTAATTAGTTAAACTATTCAATGGAACTATGAATAATCAGATAAAAGGAGAAGCCTGGGAGCAGAACAGCACTGACTGAGAGTCTGAATTGAAGAGGAGGGGAAAGAAATCACAAAGTGACAACACAGGTCAAGGAGTCATGGGGTCTGAGTACACTGGTCAGCTTTTATTTTAATTTAAATTAACTATAAAGTAAGACTGGATCAATTAATTAGTATAAAAATTAAAACCAATTTGATAAATTATATTATAATCACTGTTCAATTAATCAAACCCAGGGGATAAAATTTAAATTAAATAACAAGGGATAGTAACACTAAAAAGGTTCTAAATTTTTAAGTAAATTAAAATTTGAGGTATATAGATAAGAGTTAAGTAAAACATTTAAGTTAACTCCCCTTAAAATAAAGTTTGTCAGCACAAGGGAAGTAGCTGATCAATGAGTCCTTAGTTAAGGCTTAAGATTATTTCTGTTAAATCAGTTAATAGTCTAATAAATAGAGGCATGGCAGAGCATCTCAGTCCTGTGGAATGCACATCTGGTTCAATGTGGCAACTCCAGGCCCCTTCTCGTGACATGGACAACTACTTATGCATGAAGTGTTGTCAGCTGGAGCAGTTCAAGCTCTGCGTTTTGGAGCTTGAGCAGCAGCTGGCGTGACTGCGGTGCATCCGTGAGATTGGGAATACTCTGGATAGCACATTTCTGAATTTGATCATCCAGCAGCTTAAGGGTATGCAGACAGAGAGGGAATAGGTGAGCGCCAGGCAGTTAAGGAGTCCCCGGAATTCCAGCATCCGCAGTATTTTGCTTTTATTTAAGGAGTCCCCGGAGTTCAATTCGCACTCCATTTGGTTGTTGAGTGTGTTGTTTACTCTGGGGAGTACAGCCAGAACCAAGTCCATGGCTGGCTCAGCTGTATGGGGCCTCAGGAGGAAGAGCAGGAAAGCAATAGTGATAGCGGATTCTATAATTAGGGAAACAGACGTTTCTGCAGCCACAAACATGAATCCAGTATGGTATATTGCCTTCCTAATGTCAGGGTCAAGGATGTCACTGAGCGGCTGCAGGGTGACGTGTGAACGGCTAGTGGTCATGGCCCATGTTCGTACCAACAACATTTGTAGAAAAAGGGATGAGGTCCAGCAGGCCGAGTTTAAGGAGCTATGAAAGAAACTGGTAAGCAGGACCCCAGAGGTAGTAATCTCCAGATTGCTCCTGGTGCCACGTGCTATAGAGTATAGAAATAGGAGGATTAAGCAGATGAATGTGCAGCTGGGGAGATGGTGCAGGAGAGAGAGCTTTAGATTCTTGAAATATTGGGACCAGTTTTGGAGGAAATGGGATCTGTACAGGCCAGACAGATTGGCCCCAGCTCTGTTCAGGTGCAATGTCCTTGCGGAGCAGTGTGCTAATGCTATTGGGAAGGGTTTAAACTAACTTGGCAGGGGTGATGGGAACCAGGAAGTAACAGAGAGGAAAAACAAAGTGCACAAAGAATTGGGAGAGACAGAATGCACTAGAATAAGAAATAGTAAAGCATTAGGTGGGATCAGAGTTGGACGGAATGCAATAAGGTCTAAATTAGGTTTCCAGTGCAAAGATATGAACGTATGGAGTGTGATAAATAAGGTTGTTGAGCTTCAGGCGCAGGTAGCCACTTGGAAGCATAATGTTGTGGCAAAAACGAAAACCTGGCTCAAAAAAGGACTGGGTACTAAAGGTTCCTGGATTCAAAATGTTCAGGAGCGATAGGGGAGGAAAGAAAAGAGAAGGGATGGCGCTATTGATTACGGATAATATTACATTGGAAAGAGGATGTTGTCAGGTGTCAAGGACAGACTAAATCTATTTGGTTAGAGCTAAAAAAACAATAGAGGTACCATTACACTAGGGTGCATTCTATAGGCCACCAACTAGTTGAAAAGATATAGAGGAACAAATTTGCAAGTAAATTATAGAGAGGTGTCTAAACTATAGCGTAGTTAAGTGAGACTTTAATTATCCTAATAGAGTAATAGTGTAAAGGGTAGAGAGGGGAAAGAGTTTCTGAAGTATGTTCAGGAGAATTTCCTAGAGCAGTATGTTTCCGGTCAAACAACGAAGGTTCTAGGGAATGAGATGGGACAAGTGGATGAAGTGTCAGTAGGGGAACATTAGGGGACAGTGATCATAGTTTCATAAGGTTTAGGTTAGCTATGGAAAAGGGCAAAGAGAAATCCAGAATAAAAATAAATAATTGGGGGAAGGCCAATTCTAATGGGGTGAGAATGGATCTGGCCCAGATAAATTATAATTCAAGATTGGCAGGCAAAACTGTAATTGAATCATGGGCTACCTTTTAAAGAGAAGGTAGTTCGGGTGCAGTCGAGGTGCATTGTCACGAGGGAGAAAGGTAGGGAAACCAAAGCCAGAGCTCCGATCATGAAAGAGATGAAGCAGAAAAAGGGTGTGTATGTCCGGTGTCAGGCTGATAATACAAATGAGAACCAGGCTGAATATAGAAAGCTCAGAGGGGAAGTAAAAAAAAAAAAGAAATAACAGCAGCAGAGAGAGATTGAGAAGAAACTGGCAGCCAACATAAAAGGGAATTCAAAACTCTTCTATAGGCACATAAGTATTAAAAGGGTGGTAAAAGGAGGAGTAGGGCTGATTAGGGACCTAAAAGGAGATTTACGTATGGAGGCAGAGGGCATAGCTGAAGTACTGAATGACTACTTTCCATCTGTCTTTACCAAGGAAGAAAATGCTGCCAAAGTCATAGTGAAAGAGGAGGTAGTTGAGACACTGGATGGGATAAAATTTGCTAAAGAGGAGGTATTAGAAAGGCTGGCTGAAGAAAGTTGATAAGTCACCAGGACTAGATGGATTGGAGGATACTGAGGGAAGTAAGGGTGGAAATTGCTGAGGCACTGGCCATAATCTTCCAATCCTCCTTGGATACAGGGGTGGTGCCAGAGGACTGAAGAATTATAGTGAATGTAACTCCTTTATTCAAAAAGGGAGGGAGACAGAAAGCAGGAAACTACAGGCCAGTTAGCTTAACATCTATCTTAAGGAAAATAATAGAAGCTATTATTAAAGACAGTATAGCAGGGCACTTAGAAAAATTCAAGTAATCAAGCAGAGTCAACGTGGTTTTGTGAAAGGGAAATCGTGTTTAACCATTGAAGAAGTAACGTACTGTGGGCAAAGGGGAACCGGTGGATGTACTATATTTAAGATTTCCAGAAGGCATTTGATAAGGTGCCACATCAAAAGATATTGTGCAAAAATAAAAGCTCATGGTGTGGGGGTAACATATTGGCATGGATAGATGATTGGTTAGCTAACAGGAAACAGAGAGTAGGCATAAATGGGTCATTGGTTGGCAGGATGTAATGAGTGGTGTGCTGCAGGTATCAGTGCTGAGGCCTCAACTTTTTACAATTTATGTAAATGACTTGGATGAAGGGACCAACGGTATGGTTGCTAAATTCGCTGATGTCACAAAGATAGGAAAGTAAGTTGTGAAGAGGACATGAGGCTACAAAGGGATATAGATAGGTTAAGTGAGCGGGCAAAGATCTGGCAAATGGAGTATAATGTGGGAAAATGTGAAATTGTCCATTTGGTAGGAAGAATAAAAAAGCATATTATCTAAATGGCGAGAGAATGCAGAGCTCTGAGATGCAGAGGGATCTGGCTGTCCTAGTGCATGAATCGCAAAAGGTTAGTATGCCAGTTCAGCAAATAATTATGAAAGCTAATAGAATGTTATTGTTTATTGTGAGGGGGATTGAATACGAAAGTAGGGAGGTTATGCTTCATTTATCCAGAGCATTGGTGAGGCCATATCTGGAATACTGTGTACAGTATTGGTCTCCGTATTTAAGGAAGGATGTAAATGTGTTGGAAGCAGTTCAGAGAAGGTTTACTGGACTAATACCTGGAAAGGGCAGAAATAAAAACAAGAAATGCTGGAAATACTCAGCAGGTCTGGCAGCATTTGTGGAGAGAGAGAAGCAGAGTTAATATTTCAGGTCAGTGACCCTTCATCAGAACTGGCAGAGCCAGAAATTTAATAGGTTTTAAGCAAGTAAATTGGGGGTGGGGCAAGAGATAACAAAAGAGAATGTGTTAATAGGACAAGACCACAGAGAATAACTGACCAGAAGGTCATGGAGCAAAGGCAAACGGTATGTTAATGGTGTGGTGAAAGACATTAGTACAGAGTTTGTACAGAGAGGGTGTTAATTGACAAAACTGAACAGCTTGGCCCCAAGCACAAACATGAAAAACAGTGGATGGGCACAGTAGAAACTAACTAAAATCAAACAAGCACATAAAAAAAGAAAAAGTAATGCAAAATAAAAAGGGGGGCTCATCATGCCCTGAAATTATTGAACTCAATGTTCAGTCCGGCAGGCTGTAGCGTGCCTAATGGGTAAATGAGACGCTATTCCTCGAGCTTGCATTGATGTTCACTGGAACACTGCAGCAATCCCAGGACAGTTATGTGGGCATGAGAGCAGGGGGGAGTGTTGAAATAGCCAGCAACCTGAAGCTTGGGGTCATGCTTTCAACCTTGTCCTATCAACACCTCTTTCGTTATCTCTTGCCCCACCTTCACTTTACTTGCTTAAAACCTATTGCATTTCTGGCTCTGCCAGTTCTGATGAAGGGTCACTGACCTGAAACGTTAACTCTGCTTCTCTCTCCACACATGCTGCCAGACCCGCTGAGAGTATTTCCGGTATTTCTTGTTTTCATTTCAGATTTCCATCATCTGCAGTATTTTGCTTTTATCCTGGAATGGCCAGGTTGCCTGAGGAGGAAAGATTGGACAGGCTAGGCTTGTATTCACTGGAGTTTAGAAAAGCAAGAGGCGATTTGATTGAAACATATAAGATCCTGACAGGGTGGATGTGGAAAGGATGTTTCCCCTTGTGGGAGAATCTAAAACTAGGGGTTATTATTTAAAAATAAGGGGGCGCCCATTTAAGGAGAGATGAGGAGAAATTTTTTCTCTGACGGCTGAGTCTTTGGAACTCTCTCTTCCTCAAAAGGCAGTGGAAGCAGAGATCTTAAAATATTTTTAAGGCAGAGGTAGATAGATTCTTGATAAGGGAGTGCAAGGTTATCGGGGTAGGCGGGAATGTGAAGTTGAGATCACAATCAGATCAGCCATGATCTTATTGAATGACGGAGCAGGCTTGAGGGGCCGAGTGGCCTACTCCTGCTCCTAATTCGTATGGTCGTAAATATTACACCCTTGTTCACAAAAGGGTGTAAGGATTAACTCAGCAACTACAGGCCAGACTGTTTAACCTCGGTAGTGGGAAGACTTTTAGAAACAATAATCCAAGACAAAATTGACAGTCACTTGGACAAATATGGATTAATTAAGGAAAGCCAGCATAGGTTTCATGACGGCAAGTCATGTTTCACTAATTTGATTGAGTTTTTCGATGAAGTAACAGTGAGAGTTGATGACGGTAATGTGGATGATGTGGTGTACATGACTTCGAAAAGGCTTTTGATAAAGTGCCACATAACAGGCTTGTCAGTAAAGTTGAAGCCCATGGAATAAAAGTAACAGTGGCAGTGTGGATACGAAGTTGGCTGAGTGACAGGAAATAGAGAGTAGTGGTTAATGGTTGCTTTTTGGACTGGAGGAAGATACATAGTGGGGTTCTCCAAGGATCAGTATTTGGGCCACTGCATTTCTTTATATAATGACCTAGACTTGGGTGTGCAGGGCATAATTTCAAAATTTGCAGATGACACAAAACCTGTAAGTATTGTGAACTGTGGGGAACATAGTGATTGACTTTAAGAGGACATAGGCTGGTGAAATAGGTGGATGAGAAGTGTGATTTGATCCACTTTGGTAGGAAGAGCAAGCAAAGGCAATATAATATAAAGGATATAATTCAAAAGGGGGTGCAGGAGCAGGTGGGCCGGGGGGTATACATGCACAAATTGTTGAAGGTGGCAGGGCAGGTTGTGAAAGCAGGGAACAGGCATACAGAATCCTGAGTTTTATAAATAGAGGCAAAGAGTACAAAAGCAAGGAAATTATAGTGAGCCTTTATAAAACGCTGGTTTGGTGTCAACTGGAGTATTGTGTCCAATTGTGGGCACCTCACTTCAGGAAGGATGGTTCCAGGGATGAGAGTCTTTAGTTACAGGGGTAAATTAGCTGGGGCTGTTCTCTTTAGAGAAGGTTAAGAGGAGATTTAATGGAGGTGTTCAAAATCATGAGGGGTCTGGACAGAATTGGCAGAAGGATCGAGAACCAGAGGACACAGTTTTGAGGTAATTGGCAAAAGAACCAGAGGTGAGAAAAGGCAAAACTTTTTTTTACACAGCAAGTGGTTAGGATCTGGAATGCAGTGTCTGAGTTATGGTGGAGGCAGATTCAATTGTGGCTTTCAAAAGAGAATAGGAGAATTATCTGAACAGAAAAAAAGTGCAGGGCTGCAGGGAAAAGGCAGGGGAATAGGATTACCTGAGTAGCTCTCGCAGAGAGCCGGTATGGACACAACGGGCCAAATGCCCTCCTTCTCTGCTATAATCATTCTATGATTCTTGCCCCATGTCATACTAGGCCCTCACCTGCCAAGAATGAGGCACAATTAATTTTGTCATGAACATTGATTTTAAACTGTTACTGGAGTGAAGAAAGGACTTGTTAAACAGATCAGCCATGGCTGGAAATGACATTTGCATATTAACACAGTGTTTGGAAGGACAAAGCAGCCATTCCCTGACATTCAACCCACAATGGACTTTCGATCACCAGATGTGAAGGCGGGGGAGCACGCATTCCAGGTCGACTGCTAAGATGACCAAATACAAAAACGGACATGGTCAAACCAACTAAGTCACATGACTAACCTGCTGGGCAACCTGAGTTTTTTGAATTTGTACAAACAGTTTGGGCAGAAAGCAGAATGGTCCTGCATGGAGAAGATCTCTCCTGGCTGGCTCGCAACAGCCTCTCCTGTCTGCCTGTTCCTATCTCTTTCTCACAAGCCTCTGAATCCACTGAAGACACATGAACCCAAGAGAGAAAAATCTCTACAGTGAACAAAGTTTAAGAAAAATATTGGGACCCAACGAAAAGCAAGATCTACCAACAATCAAGGACTCTACAGTGAGCTCGAAGAACCGTAACAAAAACTCTTCAGATATTGCCTCAAACTTTTCCACTTTATTTTTCTTCTGCTCTTTTCTGTCTCTATTTGCATGGGTGTATCGCGGATCCAGGCTAGCGTGGGGCACGTTGTGTATCCGTAGGCGTTAACCGAATTAGAGTTTAAGTTTAATAAATTTCAACTTTTCTTCTTTAAACCTAAGAAAGCCTGTTTGTCCTGGTTTGCTTGCCTTATAATTGGACAG
Source organism: Heterodontus francisci (assembly GCF_036365525.1). Taxonomy (NCBI): domain Eukaryota; kingdom Metazoa; phylum Chordata; class Chondrichthyes; order Heterodontiformes; family Heterodontidae; genus Heterodontus; species Heterodontus francisci. Next base: position 69,453,948 of record NC_090380.1, read on the forward strand.
CGGCGAACAAGGATTCACCAAATGGGAGCTAAAAACACGGTGTGTTTAAAATTAAAGTCTGTTACAGTAAGACCAGGTGAAGGCTGAAAGGGACCCCTAGACCTCTTTCTCACCTGGTCGTAACACCCCATAACTCTGATTTTTATTTATAGTGCTTCAGAATTCTACATCCCACGTGATCTGTCTCAATGCACCCTATCGTCATTTTCTTGGTTGGCCTGATCTACTTCTAAATTACTTCAACCCCCCCTGATGTGCACTGTTTCCCTCCCACTTTTACAGTAAATGGTTTGGGAATGGTATCAGGAGCTAGGTTTATGCCAGCCTCTCCAGAGCTCTGAAACCATACTATTCTCCATCAAAACCTCAGAGCACTATTAGAAACATGGCAAATCTTCTGAGTGTTTTATTTCTTTGTACACAATATGTGTGAATGTGTGTTGTGAGGAAGATGCAAAGTGGCTTCAAGGGGTTTTGGACAGACTTAACGAGTGGGCAAGAACATAGCAAATGGAATATAATGTGGAAAAATGTGAGGTTATCCATTTTAGTAGGAGGAATAGATGTGCAGAGTATTTCTTAAATGGTAAGAGATTAGGAAGTGTAGATGTACAAAGGGACCTGGGTGTCCTTGTCAATAAGTCACTGAAAGCTAACATGCAGGTGCAGCAAACGATTAAGAAGGCTAATGGTATGTTGGCCTTTATCGCTATAGGATTTGAGTACAGGAGTAGTGAAGTCTTGCTTCAATTGTATCGAACCTTGGTTAGACCACACCTGGAGTACTGTGTGCAGTTTTGGTCCCCTTACCTTAGGAAGGGTGTTATTGCCATAGAGGGAGTGCAATGAAGGTTCACCAGATTTGTTCTCAGGATGGTGGGACTGTCCTGTGAAGAGAGATTGGGGAAATGGAGCCTGTATTCTCTAGAGTTTTGAAGAATGAGAGGTGATCTCATTGAAACCTACAAAATACTTAAAGAGATAGACAGGTTAGATGCAGGTAAGATGTTTTCCCCTGGTTGGGGAGTCTAGAACCAGGGGACACGATTTCAAAATAAAGGGGAAGCCACTAAGGACCGAGATGAGGAGAAATTTCTTTACTCAGAGGGTTATGAATCTTTGGATTCTGTACCCCAGAGGGCTGTGGAAGCTCAGTCATTAAGTATGTTTAAAGCAGAGATTGACAGATTTCTAAATCCAAATGACATAAAGAGATATGGGAATAGCGTGGGAAAAAGGCTTTGAAGTGGATGATCAGCCATGATCACATTGAATGGCAGAGCAGGCTTGATGGGCTGAATGGCCTACTCCTGTTCCTGTGTTCCTATGTCCCTAATACTGAGCACTTCTGAAAATTGCCTGTACGGGTTGCTGAAGTTATACGATTCTACCTTCCTGCTCTTCCTTCAGTTAACAAAATTGGCAAAACCTACACCTAGCATGTTAATTGTTAAATGAGCTATAAGTGCATCCTTTCACAGGCTTATGCCAACCTCTTTAAAAGTCAGAGAATAAGTTGATAAAAGAATATGGGATCTCCGATTTTAAAAATAGGGGATGGAGCATAAAAGCAGAAATGTTTTTCTTAGAATACTGTGAACAGATTTGGCACTTTAGGCAAGATGAAATGCAGAAGAGCTTCACTAAGAGGATACAAGAATGACTGGCTTTAGTTATTGAGAAACTAGAGAAGCTAATGTTCTTCTCATTAAAACAAAGTAGGCTAAGTGGAAATCTAATGGTGTTCAAAATTATGAAGGGTTTGAAATTTAAACTGGGCAAAAATATTTTCACTGGTCAGTGAGTTAGTAACCAGAGGGTGTAAATTTAAGATCACAACCAAAATGAGGTGTTCAGATTTTCCTTTCCTCAGAGTTGTGAAGATATGGAACGCTGTATCAGAAACAGCAATGAAAACAGGATCCATTGTAGCTTTTAAGAAGGAAGTAGGGGAAAAAAACACAGGATATGGGAAATAGCAGGGAATGTGAATAAGTAGTTAGTTCTTTCAGTTGCATTAACCTAGCTGCAATTTAAAGAAAAAACTTTTCTTTCTCATCTACCACTCCAAGGAGTTCAATCTCCCTTTAAGTATTCTAATCTGGTATCGTGGGAATTTCTTTGGGAATTTCACTGGCGCTCTCAAAACTAGTCAGAAAAGAAGAAGCTAGTTCTGAAGAAGGGTCACTGACCTGAGACGTTAACTCTGCTTCTCTCTCCACAGATGCTGCCAGACCTGCTGAATATTTCCAGCATTTCTTGTTTTTATTTCATAAAGGAAGAGTTGCACAGGAATGCACAAATGCAGATGTACCTGCATCTAAGGTGGTCTGATCCAAGCCAAGGTTACCCAAGGAGATGATCTAGAGACCTCAGCACAATTACATGGGATCTGCCAATGCCCAACTGTGCCAGAACCATTGTCAGCCAGAAGTACCAGGTGGATGAAACATCTTGGCCTCCTCCTCAGGTCCCTGTCATAGATGCTAGTCTTCAGACAATTAGATTCACTTCACGTAATATGAAGAAACGACTGAAGGTACTGGATACAAGTTCCATTCTTGGAAGTACAATTGGCACCACAGACAGACAGCCGAATATCTGAAACATTCTTTGGGGATTTAGATAATCCAAATGAAATGTTTAATAAATCTTCTCTGATCACAGCTCAGCAAGCTGATCCAGAGTTAAATAAAGTGGCATAATCAGCTCTAACAGAAGCTGATGCAAAAGGAGTTTCAGAAGGCTGTTGTATTAAAGATGGGGTTCTGATGAGGAAGTGGAGACCACCTCACAAACCTGTGGATGATGAGTATCACCGGGAATTATTAAGGTTAGCGCATGAAATTCCTATAGTGGGACATGTGGGGATCCGGAAGACCAAATCACATATACGTCAACATTATTACTGGCCAGGTCTTTCCAAGGATGTGATGCAGTTTTGTAAAACATGCCATGCATGCCAGATTGTGGGGAAACCGCAACCTGCCATAAAACCGGCACCTTTAATTCCCATACCAGTTATTAGAGAACTATTTTGTAGGGTATTAGTAGACTGGGTAGGACCCTTACTGAAAACAAAAGCTGGACACCAATATATACTCACTATCTTGGCTATGGCTACTTTATTCCCAGTGGCCATTCCCTTGAGGACAATTACTGCTAAGGTAGTGGTAGAGAATTTAACCCAATTTTTCACGAGATATGGATTACCGATTGAAATTCATTCGGATCAAGGTTCCTATTTTATGTCTAAAATATTTGGCTAATTTGGGTATAATACAGTTAAAGTCTTCAGCATATCACCCACAGACACAGGGAGCTTTAGAAAGGTACCATCAAACCCTCAAAACAATGGTCAAGGCATACTGTCATGAATATCCCCATGATTGGGATAAAGGGCTGGAATTTCTTTTGTTTGCCACGAGAGATTCACTGAATGAGTCTACAGGTTTTAGTCCTTTTGAATTAGTTTACAGACATGCGATAAAAGGTCCTGTAAAACTAATTAAAGAAGGTTTTTAAGAACAGAGCGATGAATCTTCTGTACTAGATTATATATCCATGTTCCAAGAATGACTCATGAGAGCTTGCAATGTGGCTCAGGAACGTCTTAATGCATCCCAAACCACTATGAAAAAATGGGCAGACAAGCATGCAAAGACCCGAACATTTCAACCAGGGGATGAAGTGTTGGTATTACTAACTTTACAGGATGAACCATTAAAAGCATGGTTCAGTGGTCCATATAAAGTGGTGAAAAGAATTGGTGAGGTAAATTATTTGATTGACACCCCAGATCGCCGGAAACAGAATCGACTGTGTCATATCAATATGTGAAAACTATATTATCGCCAGGAGAAGGATAAGCAAGCATTGGTATGTCAGTTAGTAGGGACAGTTAAGAATGAAAGGGATAGTGAGGATGAGGCAGAAGAAGGCATAGACAATTTCCAAACTGAACCTCCTACTATCCAGTTAGCTAATACAGAATTGGTCAGAAGATTGGACACCAGGCTTTCATATTTAGATGCAGAACAATGAGAAGACCTAACAAGGCTACTCACAGCATTTTAAAGAGTCTGTAGGGATAAGCCTGGATGTACAACCTTAGCCATGCATGATGTGGATGTAGAGGAATCCTTTCCGATAAAACAGCATCCTTACCACTTAAGTCCAGGTAAAAGCGGAAATCCAATACATGTTTGAAAACCACCGAATTGAACCCAGTCAAAGCAGCTGGAGTTCACCGATAGTATTAGCGCCTAAACCTGATGGTTCAACTAGACTTTGCATAGGCTACAGAAAAGTTAATGCAGTAACAAAGGCAGACTCCTACTCAATTCTTTGCTCGGAAGACTGTATTGACAGAATGGGCAGTGCCATCTTTCTTACAAAGATAGATTTGTTAAAGGGATACTAGCAAGTTCTTTTAACACCTCAAGCTAAAGAAATATCAGCTTTTGTCACACTGGACAGGTTTTTCCAGTACCTAGTGATACTATACAAGTTAGGGGGTACTCCAGAAACTTCTCAGAGACAAGTGAACCCAGTGTTAGCCAGTGTTTCTAACTGTGTAGTTTACCTTGATTATGTGCTGGTCTATACTGGCACTTGGAAGGAACACTTGGAGCAACTGGGAGGCTCTGTTTAGAAGGTTGCAATTGGCTGATTTCACTAACCTTTGTGGAAAAATTTAAAATCCAGAATGCCAGAATATTCCAATGGAGTTTACTTTAGCAGCCCTATCACTTAAAGATTGTCTACATTTCGCGAAAAAATAATGTTATTGCAGATGCTTTGTCATGAATCTAACTTTGTTTGAGTTATACGAGTAAAGATGGTACAAAGCAAAAATTTTATTAACTACAAGTTAAGAGTGAATGGTGATGAGTATGAGAATGTGTTTTAAAAGGTTTTCAACTTCTGTTTTTTTATATACATTGTAATGAAATGCATTCAAAAATGGTGTTTCATTTCCCCAAGGGTGGAGGTATTATGAGGGTTTCCATTTTTTGTTAAAACTTGAGAATCTATATTTTAAAACTGAAGAGGCTAAACTTTGGGTGTTTTTCTTAAAATAAGTTACCAGAAGGTTTGAACAAGTTTACTGGAAAGCACCTGTTTGCAAAGAACCCAGCAGGGGGTTAGAATTAGATTAGAATTAGAATATTACAGCGCAGTACAGGCCCTTCGGCCCTCGATGTTGCGCCGATCATCTGACCTACACTATTCCATTTACATCCATATGTCTATCCAATGACCACTTAAATGCCCTTAAAGTTGGCGAGTCTACTACTGTTGCAGGCAGGGCGTTCCACGCCCCTACTACTCTCTGCGTAAAGAAACTACCTCTGACATCTGTCCTATATCTTTCACCCCTCAACTTAAAGCTATGTCCCCTCGTGTTTGCCATCCTCATCCGAGGAAAAAGACTCTCACTATCCACCCTATCTAACCCTCTGATTATCTTGTATGTCTCTATTAAGTCACCTCTCCTCCTCCTTCTCTCTAACGAAAACAACCCCAAGTCCCTCAGCCTTTCCTCGTAAGACCTTCCTTCCATACCAGGCAACATCCTAGTAAATCTCCTCTGCACCCTTTCCAAAGCTTCGACATCCTTCCTATAATGCAGTGACCAGAACTGCACGCAATACTCCAGGTGCGGCCTCACCAGAGTTTTGTACAGCTGCATCATGACCCCGTGGCTCTGAAACTCGATCCCCCTACTAATAAAGGCTAACACACCATATGCCTTCTTAACAGCCCTATTAACCTGGGTAGCAACTTTCAGGGATTTATGTACCTGGATACCAAGATCTCTCTGCTCATCTACACTACCAAGAATCTTCCCATTAGCCCAGTACTCTGCATTGCTGTTACTCCTTCCAAAGTGAATCACCTCACACTTCTCCGCATTAAGCTCCATTTGCCATCTCTCAGCCCAGCTCTGCAGCCTATCTATGTCCCTCTGTACCCTACAACACCCTTCGACACTATCCACAACTCCACCGACCTTCGTGTCATCCGCAAATTTACTAACCCACCCTTCTACACCCTCATCCAGGTCGTTTATAAAAATGACAAACAGCAGTGGCCCCAAAACAGAACCTTGCGGTACACCACTAGTAACTAAACTCCAGGATGAACATTTGCCATCAACCACCACCCTCTGTCTTCTTTCAGCTAGCCAATTTCTGATCCAAAGCTCTAAATCACCTTCAACCCCATACTTGCGTATTTTCTGCAATAGCCTACCGTGGGGAACCTTATCAAACGCCTTACTGAAATCCATATACACCACATCCACGGCTTTACCCTCATCCACCTGTTTGGTCACCTTCTCGAAAAACTCAATAAGGTTTGTGAGGCACGACCTACCTTTCACAAAACCGTGCTGACTATCGCAAATGAACTTATTCTTTTCAAGATGATTATAAATCCTGTCTCTTATAACCTTTTCCAACATTTTACCCACAACCGAAGTAAGGCTCACAGGTCTATAATTACCAGGGCTGTCTCTACTCCCCTTCTTGAACAAGGGGACAACATTTGCTATCCTCCAGTCCTCCGGCACTACTCCTGTCGACAATGACGACTTGAAGATCAACAACAACGGCTCTGCAATCTCCTCCCTGGCTTCCCAGAGAATCCTAGGATAAATCCCATCTGGCCCAGGGGACTTATCTATTTTCACTCTTTCCAAAATTGCTAACACCTCCTCCTTGTGAATCTCAATCCCATCTAGCCTAGTAGGCTGTATCTCAGTAATCTCCTCGGCAACATTTTCTTTCTCTACTGTAAATACTGACGAAAAATATTCATTTAACGCTTCCCCTATCTCCTCTGATTCCGCACACAACTTCCCACTACTATCCTTGATTGGCCCTGTTCTAACTCTTATCATTCGTTTATTCCTGATATACCTATAGAAAGCCTTAGGGTTTTCTTTGATCCTATCCGCCAATGACTTCTCGTGTCCTCTCCTTGCTCTTCTTAGCCCTCCCTTTAGATCCTTCCTGGCTAGCTTGTAACTCTCAAGCGCCCTAACTGAGCCTTCACGTCTCATCCTAACATAAGCTGCCCTCTTCCTCTTGACAAGCGCTTCAACTTCTTGAGTAAACCACGGCTCCCTTGCTCGACAACTTCCTCCCTGCCTGACAGGTACATACTTATCAAGGACACGCATTAGCTGCTCCTTGAATAAGCTCCACATTTCGTTTGTGCCCATCCCCTGCAGTTTCCTTCCCCATCCTACACATCCTAAATCTTGCCTAATCGCGTCATAATTTCCTTTCCCCCAGCTATAATTCTTGCCCTGCGGTATATACCTGTCCCTGCCCATCGCTAAGGTAAACCTAACCGAATTGTGATCACTATCGCCAAAGTGCTCACCTACATCTAAATCGAACACCTGGCCGGGTTCATTACCCAGTACCAAATCCAATGTGGCATCGCCCCTGGTTGGCCTGTCCACATACTGTGTCAGAAAACCCTCCTGCACACACTGGACAAAAACAGACCCATCTAAAGTACTCGAACTATAGTATTTCCAGTCAATATTTGGAAAGTTAAAGTCCCCCATAACCACTACCCTGTTACTCTCGCTCCTGTCGAGAATCATCTTCGCTATCCTTTCCTCTACATCTCTGGAACTATTCAGAGGTCTATAGAAAACTCCCAACAGGGTGACCTCTCCTCTCCTGTTTCTAACCTCGGCCCATGTTGTAACCCTGAAAAAGATACTTACAAGGAAATGACAGTCAAGATTTATGGTGGTCACATGACTTGCCTCTGGAAAGGTTTTAGTTTCATTTTTGAACTGTGAAAAGCCAGTTGGTGTTTGGCCTGAGTCAGTTGGAGTTTTCTTATTGACCTGCCCGGAGAATAGAAGATCCAGCCAGCCCATCTTTCTCTTGAAAAGCAAATCCTGTGTCAAGTATGTTTCCTGTTGCCTCCTGTATTTCAAAAAATCTTGCATGTTTGAAAGAACTTTGCATTGAATGTGTGACAATTGAAACCTTTGGTACACACCTGATGTAAGACCTATGTGAAACCTTCTGTAGTTGCATCTCTTGAAAGCCTACCCAGACTGTTCATCAACATCGCCTGGAAAGAACTGTTCTAGGAAGATTCCTAGTGGCAGCTGCCTATTCGCCTGTGGGACAACTTGCCAAAACAAAGGACTTCCATACCTTCTCTTCAGTCCTTCTATTCCTTTGTAACAGCTGTAAGCAAAAATCCCCCTTTTTCCCCTGTTAATCGGTTGTGTATGTGAGTGTGTGTATGAGGGCTAGGATAATATAAGGGGCTTTAATATTTCAAATCGCGTGTATGTTTACTTTATTATTGGTTAAGACTTGGGTAAAATAAATGGATAATTTTGTTCTTTATTAAAGAAACCTGGTAGGTATGCTTCATTCTGGGGAAAAATAGAGTATATGATGACCGTTTTCGGTAAGTGGGAAAATTTAAATACATGTTGTGACCTGTGGAGAAGTGGGACTGAATTAACAGTGTACTCCTCATGCCTCGGTTGTAATACTGCAAAGGCTATGGGCCCTGACAACATCCTGGCTGTAGTACTGAAGACTCATGCTCCAGAACTAGCTGTGCCCTTAGCCAAACTGTTCTAGTACAGCTACAACACAGGCATCTACCCAAAAATGTGAAAATTCCCCAGGTATATCCTGGCGACCAAAAGCAAGATATATCCAGTCTGGTCAATTACTGTCCCATCAGTCTGCTCTCAATCATCACAAAGTGATAGAAGGTGCTATCAAGCAGTATTTAATCAGAAACAACCGACTCATCGACACTCAGTTTCTGTTCCACCAGGGCAACCCAGCTCCAGGCTTCATTACAGCCTTGGTCCAAACTTGGACAAAAGAGCTGAATTCCAACAGAGCTCAACATTAACCAAGATAAAGCATCCCACTTGATCAGCTCCCCATCCACCACCTTAAACATTCAATCCCTCCACCACTAGCGCACGGTGGCAGCAGTGTTTACCATCGACAAGATGCACTTGCCAAGGCTCCTTCGACAGCACCTTGCAAGCCTGCAACTTCTACCACCTAGAAGGACAAGGGCAGTAGATGCATGGGAACACCATCACCTGCAAGTTCCCCTCCAAGTCACACACCATCCTGACTTGGAACTATATCGCCGTTCCTTCACTGTTGCTGGATCAAAATCCTGGAACTCCCTCCCTCACAGCTCTATGGGTGTACCTGCACCACATGGACTGCAGTGGTTCAAGAAGGCGCTCACCAACCCTGTTCAAGGATAATTAGGGATGGGCAATAAATGCTGGCCATGCCAGTGACATTCACAACCCAAGAACAAGTTTTAAAAAATCTATGCTGCACGTGGCAATCTTATAATCTCCTGGAGTCTGACTGGCAAACCTCATCTAAGAGTATTATTTTCCTATGGTTTTAAAAAGCATCAGCAACTGTTTGCTTTCAAGCTGCCTTGGAGAGATCCATCAAAACAGACAAGCTGCAGTGCACCACAGTCTCCTTCAGGTCACTGATGACTTGTTTGTCATGGCAAATTACTTATCGTTTTTCCAACAGAGAGCTCCCAGCAGGAGAGGGTTCTGCACTTTCTTGGGATAGCGATGTTTCCAAATAAAATTAAAGGCTCTTTCCCTGAATGCACGAAGCATTCGTAATAAGGTAAATGAGCTACCGACACAAATAGAGATAAATTGTTTAGATCTAATCAGAATTACAGAGACAGGGGTGGAATTTAGTGAGACCAACAAGAGCAGGAATGGAGGCGGGGGAGGGGCCTGGAGAATAGCAGTGGACGTGCTTGCCCAGAAATCTGACATTGTGACATTGATTCCAGATGTTGTCAGCAGCAGGAAAGCACCAAGGCAGGGTCGACTCACCAACGTGACAGGATTGCAATTTAAATCGGTGAACAGCTTGTTGTAATACATTTGCATGGACCTGATTGGAATTCAATGGAGCGTTAGGAATTAAGTCAATAGCGGGCCATGATGATATGTCTTCTGATCCCAGCTGTTGAAAGGTGGCGGCACTAAGGTGAGGCCTCAGTGCTGCCAAGGGAGGGCAGCCCTGAGGAGCATTGGATAAGGGAAGAGGGGGGGAGCAGAGGCCATTGATGCCCTGCAGTGCTGGCCACCCAGCATGTGTAGGCTTGGTGCCAGGGCCGGGTGGGCTCAGTCGCGGGTGACAGGATCTGGTGGCTATAGTGTTGGGTGCTGGAATCTGTGCAAGGGTGGGCACTGTGGGCCATTAGCGCATATTCTGAGGAGAATAGCAAAGGGAAAGGCACCAAGGCAAGTTCGCCTCTGCAAGGACAACGCTCTGGAGGGCTACTGCAGCTGGCATGGGTCAAATACACCCTGTCTTTTTGGACTCCCATGGCACAATGCAGCGTCTTTGATAGAGGTAGGGCCAAGAGGCAAGTGCGCCCACCTATGAAGCCCCAAGAGGTGAGAGACAACAGCCAGCAATGTCAAGAAAGGCCTACCTGCACAAAAAAGTGTACTGGACTCGTCTCAGCTACCTCCAAATGTCCGAGCGGCATTGTCAGCAAAGTCAGTGGCTCTTCAGGAAGGCTGTTACCAACATATGCACCATGCTGCAGGATGAATTGCGATCTGTAGGCTCCAGTGGTCATCCTATACCTGTGACCCTATGTGTGTGACCCAGAGGATTACCATGGCACTCAACTTTTACGCATCTGACTTTTCCCAGGGATCCAGTGGGGACATGTGTGGGGCTTCCATTCAATCAATGTTCAACTGGTCTGCGACCACTGAAAGCAGCCACAACAACATAGTTTACCAGTCCCAGGTGCCACAGCTTTTCATGCCCCCCTCTCGCCTTCAAGAATGGATTCTCAGGGACAAAGGCTACCCATTGAAAACACGGCTACTGATGCCTGTGAGGAACCTCGCACTGCAGCAAAGGAGAGGTGCAACACTTGCCACGGCTCCACTAGAGCGACCATCGAGCAGGCCATTTGGTTGCTGAAGATGAAAGTTTGGTGCCTCGATTGTTCTGGCGGTACCCTGCAGTATGCCCCTGTGAGGGTCTCGTGTATCGTGGTGGTCTGCAGTTCCCTGCACAATCTAGCACTGCAGAGGGGAGAAGCATTGCATGAGGAGGACATGATTGATCGTCAGTCCTCAACTGACATTGGAGGATATGGAGGATGCTCATGAGCAGGCAGCATTGGATATTGAATCCCTTGCACCGGAGACCAGGTCCATTGAGATAAGGGTAAGGGAGGCGAGAGACAATCTCATACATAATCACTTCCTGCCACCTTGATGGCCTTTCAAAGTGAATTCAATAAAGATTCACCTCACTGTATTCAGTCTGTCACCTCCTCTATCTTGATTCCATGCCTAGCGCCCAACTTCATCACGTGCTCTGGCACATCTGAGACGCTCACCAAACGCGACCTGTGCCTACAATGGCAGCCCAATGAGGCAGCAAAGATGAAGGCAGCAGCTCACCATTCAGGGATGAAAGAATGTGCATTTCACAACAATTAATGTGAATTGTATTGATCACAAAGGTTTATAAAACAGTATACATGGTCAATGGAAAACACTCGTGAATCCCCAGTGTCTCTCGGTGCTTTTCGTAATAGGTTTACGAGTGCTTCTATGAGGTATGACCCCTGCGCTAGCAACTGGGCTGGAGGCAGGCTGCTGATCAGGCTTGCCCTTAGCCTGGGATGACTTTGGCTGCCATCCTCTGGCTGCCTGAGGCCTGGAGGGCCTTGGCTGGCTGAGGGCTTGCCGCATAGGTACAGGAGCTTCCTCAGTTGTTGCGGTTACTGAGCTGGGCTCACTGGCAGAGGGGCTGAGGAGCCGCCGTCCACACTCAGGGTGTCCTGAAGGGAGCCCACAGATGTTGGGGTCAGCCTCTCCTCCTCCCTTTCAAGGCTCACTTGAACCTTCCTTCTCACCAGAGAAGGATGAGGACCTGGAGAAGAATCCATGGAATCCACTGCTGCGTTGAGCTCGTGGCCCAGGCAATGGTGTACAAGTCTGTATGCATTTGTGGAATCTGGCTCTCCATGAGGGTCGCCAGCCTCTCAATGGAGGAAGCCATGTGCTTACATACCTGAGACGTAGCAGCAGTCATGGCATGGATGGACCCTTCCATCGTCTATTCATTGCCATGCATTGCTTCTGGCAGTTCCACCAGATATTCCCTCTCTGCAACTCCAGCATGCCCTTTGCTGTCGATACCAGAGGCTTATCATCAGCCTGAGGCTCAGCGTGGGCCTGACCACCCACAATCCTCCAACTGCCAGAGGCCTTGGCTGTCATAGCCTCAATCAGTTATTCGGGCGCACGTGTGGTGCTCTCGCCAGCTTGTGACCCTGAATCTAAGGCCGAGTGCATACCCACTGGCATCAACATCGCTGCGCTGTGGAAGGTGCAGGAGAATCATGTGACTGTGAATCCTCTGACTGCTCCTCCTCCTCAGAGGTTGATGGCTACCCACTTCAGCTTGAGCCTCCTACAGATGATGACCTGCATGAGAGAACACAAACATCTGTGGGTTGGGCTGTGCAGATCTTGTCATGCCAATCATACGTGATGTGGCTCTCCAGAAGCATGACGGAGGTCAGATGAACACAATCCTCACTTTCCTGTCCCACCATTCGCTATTGAGCAGCCACCCTGGGCACCTGCTGGCTTCAGTGCCTTTTCCTCCACTATAGACAGTGGCTGGAGATCTGGGACGTCCACGCCAGTCCTCGAGGCCTCCCTAAGTTATGGTCCTGTTTGTCCTGTGTGGAAATTGGGATATAGTAAGACGTCACAAGAAGAGCAACAGAACAGTTATGCTAATGGCAGCTCCTTGTCTCCTGATAGGGTTTCCCACATGACTTCGCCCCACATCCTCTCTCAGGACACGTAATGGGGGTGAGCTTTGAAAGAAGGACCCTGTCGCCGAAAAGCAGGCATCCATCTGCCAGGATTTGGGGAAGCCTCACCCCTTTGCCAGTACCTTTGTGGTCACTCCCTCCCCATGTTGCGCTCCCTCCTGTGTAGTCACATGCAAGCCTCAAAGAGAGAGAGGTATGGAGGGCTCACATTGGCAGAATGAAGGAGGTCATTGACCCTCTTTCAACACTGGACCCAGTTGCGTCGGGTGACCCCATGGCTGCTGACTCCTCTGCAATCTCCATCAGGCTTGCTTGGTTAGGCGGAAGGACCTCTTCTTGTCATCCCTTGGAAAGAGGACCTCCCGCCTTTCCCTTGCAGCCTGGAGGAGAATCTCCAGGCAGGCATCACTAAACTGTGGGGCCACCTGGTGTCTCGCCTTAGCCATGGTGCCAGGTCACTCAGCTGTGTGCCAATGGTGGTAGATTCTTCTTTGTGGGGGTGTGGAGACAGGTGTTCAAACACCTCTTCACCAGCTGCAGCAGCACTCCAGAATCAGTGATTCAGTGAAAGGCAGCAATACAAGCAGGGCTGGCAGCGCTTTAAATATGGCGCCAGCACCTGTATTGGAGTCATCTGATGCTGCAATTACCACCCCAGAGCCCACCCCGTTGCATGATTGGATGGGCCCCGCACCTCCAATATGTTAAGTGGCCGCCCGCCATGTGATTGCGGTTGGCCAGCCGCACATGTCTCAGGCGGCAATGGCACCTGCTTCTGGTTCCGCCACCGGGACTAGTGATGGGATCACTAAATTCAGCCAATGGTTACAAGGTAACCAAGGTTGGGAATTATATATCCAGGGTACAGAGCATTTCAAAAAGACGGACAAAATGGATAGGAGGAGGAGCATCCCAGATAGTAAAGGACATTAGTGAGACTGGATCTTGGCTCAGAAGATCAGGAAGTAGAATCAATATGGGTGGAGACTAGGAATAACAAGGGCCAGAAAAATCTGGTGGGAGTAGTTTATAAACCTCGTAACAGTAATTACACCTTTGGACAGAGCATTATAGCAAGAAGTAATTGGAGCTTATAACAAAGGCAACATAATAATCACGCGGGACTTTAATCCTCATTTGACTGGACAAATCAAATTAGCAAAGGTAGGCTGGAAGATGAGTTTGTAGAATGCTTTTGCCACAGTTTCATGGAACGATATGTGGTGGGACCAATTTGGGATATAGCTATCTTAAATCTAGTATTGTGCAATTGTGCAGGTTTAATTAGTAATCTCATGGTAAAAGATCCTCTGGGGAAAGGTTTGACAGCGACATGCTCCAGTTCCAAACAAAAATCTAAACTTAAACAGAGCCAATTAGATGGGTATGAGAGGAGAGCTGGCTAAGTTTGAATGGGTAAATAGACTCAAAGGTATAGCATAAATAAACAGTGGGAAACATTTAAAGAAACAATTCAAAATGTTTAAAACATTTTTCCAGTAAAAACAAAAACTCAGCAAGAAAGATCCATCCTTGTCTTCCTAGGGAAGTTAAGGATAGTATTAGATTAAAAGAAGAGGTATATAATGATACAAAGAATAGTACTAAGCCTGAGTATTGGGAATGTTTTAAAGCAAATGGCGACCAAAAAATTGATAAAAAGGGAAAAAATAGAATATGAGAATAAACTAGCCAGGAATATAAAATAGCTTGTCAGAGCTTTTAAAAGTGTATCAAAAGGAGAGTAGCTAAAGTAAACAATCCCTTAGAGGCAAATACAGAAGAAATTTCACAGGGAATGAGGAAATGGCAGAAACATTTAATATTTTGTGTCTGTCTTCACAGTAGAAGACACAAATTACATACCAGAAATAGAGGGTAACCAAAGGGCTAATAAGAATGAGGAGCTTAAGGTAATTAATATCAGCAGAGAAAAGAAATTGGAGAAACTTAAGGGACTAAAAGCCAACAAATCTCCAGGACCTGATGGGCTACATCCGAGGATTCTAAAAGAGGTAGCTGCAGAGATAGTGGATGCACTGGTTATAATTGTCCAAAATTCCCTAGATTCTAGACCAGTCCCAGTTGATTGGAAGTTAGCAAATGTAACTCCACTATTCAAGAAAGGAGGGAGAGAGGAAACAGGGAACTACATGTCAGTTAGCCTGACATCAGTCGTTGGGAAAATGCTGGAATCTATTATTAAGGAAGTCTTAAAAATGCACTTAGAAAATCATAGTATGATCATACAAAGTCAACATGGTTTTACAAAAGGGAAATTGTGTTTGCCAAATTTTTTAGAGTTTTTTGAAGATGTAGCTAGTAGATAAAGGGGAACCAATGGATGTGCTTGGATTTCCAAAAGGAATTTGAAAAGGTGCCACACAAAAGGTTAGTACACAAGGTAAGGACTCATAGAGTTGTGGCTAATATATTAGCATGGATTGAGGATTGATTAAAAGACAGGAAGCAGAGAGTAGGGATAAATGGGGCATTTTCAAGTTGACAGGCTGTAAGTCCCGTCTTCACACTGAGAATACCCTCCATCGTGTTGTGTGGAACTACCACCATGCTCAATGGGATAGATTCCAGACAGATCTGGCAGCTCAAAACTGGGCATCCAAGAGGTGCTGTGGACCATCAGCAATAGCAGAGCTTTATTCAAACACAATCTGTAACCTCATGACCCGCCACATTCCTCACTCTACCATTACCATCAAGCCAAGGGATCAACCCCTGGGTCAATGAGGAGCACCAAGCATACCTACAAATGAGATGCCAACCTGGTGAAGTTACAACACAGGACTACTTGCATGTCAAGCAGCAGAAGCAGCATGTGATAGAAAGAGTTAAGCAATCCCACAACCAACAGATCAGATCAAAGCTCTGCAGTCCTGCTACATCCAGTCGTGAATGGTGGTGGACAATTAAGCAACTAACAGAAGGAGGAGGCTCCACAAATATCCCCATCTTTAATGATGGGGGAGCCCAGCACATCAGTGCAAAAGACAAGGCTGAAGCATTTGCAACAATCTTCAGCCAGAATCGCTGAATGGATGATCCATCTTGGCCTCATCCTCAGGTACCCAGCATCACAGATGCCAGTCTTCATCCAATTCAATTCACTATCAACATCCTGAGGGTTACCATTGACCAGGAACAGAACTGGAGCAGCCACATAAATACAGTGGCCAGTCAGAGGCTGGGAATTCTATGGCGAGTAACCCACCCCCTGACTCCCCAAACCCTGTCCACCATCTATAAGGCACAAATCAGGAGCCTGATGGAATACTCTCCACTTGCCTGGATGGTTGCAGCTCAAACAACACTCAAGAAACTTGACACCATCCAGGACAAAGCAGTCTGCTTGATCCATCCACCACCTTCAACATTCACTCCGACCACCACTGATGCACAGTGGCAGTAGAATGTACCATATACAAGATGCACTGCAGCAACTTACCACGTCTCCTTCAACAGCACTTTCCAAACCCATGACCTCTTCCACCTAGAAGGACAATGACAGCAGATGCATGGGAACACCACCACCTGCAAGTTCCCCTCCAAGTCACACACCATCTTGGCTTGGAAATATATTGCCATTCCTTCACTATCGCTGGACCAAAATCCTGGAACTCCCTCCCTCACAGCACAGTGAGTGTACTTGCACTAGGTGGACTACAGTGGTTCAAGAAGGCAGCTCACCATCATGTTCTCAAGGACAATTAGTGATGGGCAACAAATCCTGGCCTTGACAGCGATGCCCACAACCCATGAAACGAATTTTTAAAAATTAGTGGAGTGCTGGGGCCTCAGCTATTTACAATCTATGTTGATGACTTACACAAAGAGATGGAAAGTAATGTATCCAAGTTTTCTGATGATGTAAAGTTAGGTGGGAATGTAAGCTGTGAGGAGAACACCAATAGGCTGCAAGGTGACATAGACAGGTTAAGTGAGTGGGCAACAAGGCGGCAGATGGAATATAATGTAGGGAAATGTGAGGTTGTTCACGTTGGTAGTAAGAATTGAAAAGCAGAATATTTTTTTAAAAGCATGAAACTGTTAAATGTTGATGTTCAGAGAGATTTGCGTGTTTTTTTAATTCATTCATGGGATGTGGGCGTCACTGGCTATGCTGGTATTTATTGCTGATCCCTAATTGCACTTGAGAAGGTGGTGGTGAGCTGCCTTCTTGAACCGCTGCAGTCCATGTGGGGTAGGTACACCCACAGTGCTTTTAGGAAGGGAGTTCCAGGATTTTGACCCAGTGACAGTGAAGGAACAGCAATATAGTTCCAAGTCAGGATGGTGTGTGACTGGGATGGGAATTTGCAGGTGGTGATGTTCCCATGCATCAGCTTCTCTTGTCCTTCGAGGTGTTAGAGGTCGCGGGTTTGGAAGGTGCTGTCTAAGGAGCTTTGGTGCGTTGCTGCAGTGCATCTTGTAGATGGTACACACTGTGTATTCGTACAAGGAACACATTCGTACAGTTAGCATGTAGGTACAGCAAGCAGTTAGGAAGGCAAATGGCATGTTGGCCTTTATTACAAGGGGTTAGGAGTAGAAGAATAAGAAGTCTTGCTACAATTTATAGGGATTTGGTGAGACCACACCTGGAGTACTGTGTGCAGTTTTGGTCTCCATATCTAGGGAAAGATATACTTACTTTGGAGACGGTACAGTGAAGGGTCACTAAATTGGTTCCTGAGATGAGAGGGTTGTTCTATCATGACAGGCTGAATAAATTGGGCCTATACTTTCCGGGGTTTCGAAGAATTAGAGGTGGTCTCATTGAAATATACAAGATTCCACAGGGACTTGACTGGATAGATACTGAGAGGTTGTTTCCCTGGCTGTGGAATCTAGAACACAGGCGCACAGCCACAGGATAAAGAAGTGATCATTTAGGACTGCGATGAGGAGAAATTTCTTCACAGAAGATTGTGAATCTTTGGAATTGTCTACCCCAGAGGGTTGTGGATGCGTCATCATTGAATATATTCAGGATTGAGATCAATACATTTTTGACCCCTCAGGGAATCAAGGGATATGGCGAGCATTCAGAAATGTGGAGATGAGGTAGAAGATCAGCCATGATCATACTGAATGGTGGAGCAGGCTTGAGGGGCCAAATGGTCTACTCCTGATCCTATTTCTTATGTTCTGATGATGCAGGGTCTCAATGATGGAATCCCTGTGGTCATGCAGGCTCCTTTCATGAATGCTTCCGCTTTTATGGATAGGAAGGAGTTCCATTCAATCAATGCATAGAGTGTATGTGATGATCAGTGACACATCATAAAGGTGGATGCCATGTACACTGGTAGTTCAAACAATGCATTTATCTTATGCTAGTCTACAACAACTTGAAATTGTGGAGGAACCTTTAATAAAACAAGATGTTCCACATGATTTTGCAGATGGATGTAAAGTAATGGATGCTGAGCCAGGAAGATATAAGTTAGGAGAGGTGATCAAATGTAGTTAAAGAGGTGAATTTTAAAAGTGGACAGAAGTAGAGAGGTGTGATGATTTAGGGAGAGAGTTCCAGAGAGTAGTAACCAGGCAGCTGAGGGCTTTACCACCATTGGTGGGATGAAGAGAGTGGGCGATAAGTAACAGGCCGGAGAGTGAGCAATGGAAAATTTGAGGTGTAGAACTGCAGAAGCTTGATGGTAAGGGTAGGATGAGGACATGTAGAGACTTGTAAATGAGGACAAAGATCTTAAATAATTTGCACTGGGAAACAGAGAGCCAGTGAAGATCGACAGAAATGGGGTGACTGGGACTTAGTGTGAGCAAGACACAAACAGCAGAATTCTGGACAAAGTGGAGTCAATGAAGGGAAGCGAGTACAGGGCTAGCAAGGAGGGTATTGGAATAGTCCAATATGGAAGTGACAAAGATATTAATGGTTGCAGTAACAAAAGGCCATGAAGTGGAGATTGAGGCAAGCAATGCCGTGGTGATGGAATTAAGCAATTCTGGTGTTAGATGGTAAATGAGGTTTAGAGCTCAGTTCAGGGTTAAAAACATAATGCCAATGTTTTGAAAGGTTTGGTTCAAACTTAGAGGGTGGCTAGCGGGAGAAATTGATTCAGTGTTGAAGGAACAGCATTTGTGATGGGGTACAAAGACAATGGCTTTGGATTTACTGATATTGAGCTGTGGGCACTCATCCAAGACTGGGTGACTGATTTTATTATGGAGACTCTCCTGCTCACCTGTAGTAACTTTGGTGGAAGAACCACAGAAAATGGTGAAAAAAATATACAGTGGAGAGCTCTGTTTCTTGAGGGACAGTTAGTTGTCTTCTTACAGATAGCTATAGAAATAGAAGAGGAACAAGTATTATACATTGCTTGTAGATTGCCAATACTGGTTTTGACCCTGGAGAGGAGGATGGCCAGACAAACACAGAAGAAATTTTCCACTCCCAGGAAGTTTGCCAAAGTAAGTGTATCCAACACTATGTTACATCAGGTTAAATGGTGCCCTATTTTTGCCACAAGCACTTCCACCTCAAACAGCCGCATGATAAATTAGTGAATGACAGAGCCTGCAAACAATCAGGGGCAGGTAGAATAAGTGTCAGTGATAAGCATTATCCTGCAGATGCACGGTACCTTTCTGCATGATCCTTGCTGATTGCTCCACACATTCTAGCCCACTATTTCAAAGGTAATTTCTTCACACCTAATTCTAGATTTCCAGTTGGTTGGGCCTCCTCTTGTTGCTTACATCTCTCGTGCATTATTTTTTCCCTGCAATCATGAACAGCTTAGGGAAACGCTGTATGTTTGATGAGCCATGACATGGTAACATATATGGCCAATATAAACAGAAAATGCTGGAAATACTCATGCTCACGTTTCACCAGAACCTGCTGGGTATTTACAGCATTTCCTGCATTTATTTCAGATGTCCAACATCTGCTGTATTTTGATTTTGCGTTGAATGTATATGACCACCCTGCCTCCCAAAGCATGTCTGAGCATGCAACATGGACGTTGCTGTCGATGGAAACATGAGTGATCTACAACATTAAAGGATTTCCTGAAAGATGCAAGATATGTCATACATCAAAATGGGTTTTCTGTAATAGTGTTAAGGCTAGGATTTCAAAATGCTAAAACCAACAGGTTAAGGTAAAGCTGTTAAAGATGAAAATACTTGTTGTATGCATGCTAGATGTTAATTGTGTTTAATCATATGCAGGTGGAGGGTGTTAATCTGGGTCTTACCTGAGTATATATATATTATTTATTCATTCATAGGATGTGGGCGACACTGGCCAGACCAGTATTTATTGCCCATCCCTAATTGCCCTTGAGAAGGTGGTGGTGAGCTGCCTTCTTGAACCGCTGCAGTCCATTTGGATAGGTACACCCACAGTGCTGTTAGGAAGGGAGTTCCAGGATTTTGACCCTAGACACTTACTGAAACTGGGTGAAGGTTTGATGAGAAGTTGCATGATTGCAATTTTTATGCTTTGTAAAATAAATACAAGACTGGCTCCAGCACAATCCTTCAACAACAAGCTTTCTAGAGTATAATGTCGTAGAAGAGGATGGTTGCCTAAAGGTGAAGGTTGGAAACTAAGAAAAAAAATTCTCATAGAAAACTAAAATTCCAGTGGCTATTGTGGAAAATGGCAGAAAGCAAGGGTAAATTGTCAGGGTATGATTACCCTCTGATGTTCTGAGTCTGAACCATATGACCAGTGGAAGAATGAAGTGGATATATGGACATGGGTTACATCTCTACCAAAAAGGAACAAGGTATGGCCTTGGCATTGTCAGTTCCAACCAAAAGTAAAATCAGAAGTAAAGTGTTTTGTGAACTGGATGCTTTTTTTCATTCGTTCTTGGGATGTGGGCATCGCTAGCTAGGCCAGCATTTATTGTTTACTTGTCAGTTGTATACTGATGATGGTTTGGATCTTCTGTTAGAATTTTTGGATGAGATTGACAAGAAAGATGACCTATTAAATGCCTTAGCGGCATGGTCAGACTTTGATAGATTTCAGAAAACTGATGATTATTCAATGGAAGAATATATCATGGACTTTAACAGATTACTTGGAAGATCGAGGAAATTCAATCTGGAGATCCCTGGTTCAGTGCCAGCCTTTAAATTGCTAGATTGTGCTAGGGTGTTTCATATGAACAGGCTCCTGGTTCTAAGTGGGGTTTGGATCGTGGAAAAAGACTTCCTATTGGATCAGATGTCTGCTGCTTTAAGATTTCTGGGGAAACAGTTATTTCCTGCAGCCTTGGTAGAACAAATGGGACATTCTGTAGTGACACACAAAATGGAGGGCTCAATGTTTGCTGGATTTCAAAATGGTCCAGCTACTGGATGCAGGCACCAATACAATGAAAAAAGTTAAAGCCAAGAAGAATGAGGATGAAAGTGGCTTTAGCAGGTCTGGCTATTACAGCAGAAGTCAGAATTGGAACATCAATAATAAGTGAATGAATCCCAGGTATGTGATTCAATGTATCATTAGACAATGAACTGCCCAAAATGAGAAACATGACACATGACAAAGAATTGAGGCAGAAGAGGAAGATGATGAATCTGAATTGTACTAGTCAAAAGGAGTTTTTTCATCCTGTGATGAATGTGTTAGTCATGGGTTCATTCAACTGTGCTGTGTTTGTTAGTGCTTGTACATCGACAGTATGTAGAGCAGATTGTTTATAATGTTATCTGGATTCACTCACTAGTGAGGATCGACATAAGGTTAAGGAGTATAAAAGAACTACCAGCTTTAGGTTTGGTGATGACAGCACATTGAAAACACTAAAGGGAGTTGTAAATCCATGTAAAATAGCTGGAGTAAGCCACTTATCAGTACTGATGTAGTTTCTAGTGAGATATCTTTACTGTTGTGTAAGCCTTCAATGCAAAAGACACAGATGAAACTTGATACGAAGCATGATAAGGCAATTGTTTTTGGGAAGGCTGTGAATTTGCAGTTTATCCAGTCAGGGCATTGTTGTATCCGTTTACAAAACCTAATATTTCTAGTCAGTGTTAAAGAAGTATTAATGTCATCAGATGATAAGAATCAGGAAAAAAAGCAAATTGTCTTGAAGTTACACAATTTGTTCACCCTTCTTGTCAAAAATAACAAACCCTGCTAAAAGATGCAGGTGTGATTGGCGTATACGAGGGGGGGATAATAGAGATTAGTGAGAAGTGTGAAATTGGTTTTTAAAAAAGTATCGGAGGATGCCAGCACATCCATCATCATATGACTTTAACGAGGTAGTTGCCATGGATTTAAAGGTATGGGACAAAGACAGAAATATTTTCAGTCTACATTTTTATAAACCAGGCAACCAGATTTAGTCTTTCTACAATAATACATAGCAAGGACAAAAGGGTGATCATAGATAAAATCATTAGAGAAATGGATAGGGACTGGTCCTTGGGGAAGCAGCTAAGTTTCTGACTGACCATGGAGTGGAATTTGCCAATGACAAGTTCAGACATGTGAATACATGAACATTATGGCCATGAATACTGCAGCTGAAAGTCCTTTCAGCAACGGACCGTGTGAAAGGAATTGCATGGTGATCAATGAAATGCTGCATAAAATCTTACCTTACCAGCCAAATTACAAGTTGACTACATGGGTGGTTCATGCAAAGAATTTGCTTCAGATGGTTGGAGGGTATAGTTCCTATCAATTGGTCTATGGGTGGAATCCCAAATTGCCTTCTGTACTGTGCAACAGTCCTCCTGCTCTAGAAGGTACTATAGAATTAGTTCCCTTTTTTTTCTCCTGCACATTTGAATGTTTTACATGCAGGAAGATGGGCTTTCATCAAGGCTGAGGTCCTGGAGAAAATTTGAAGCTCCGAGACATCATATAAGGCCATCTGAGAGAGAATTTTAATTTGGGAGTTTTGGTGTATTATAAAAGGTCATAGGGAATGGAATGGTGCTGTTAAGGTAATAAGTCGTAATGGTAAGACTATAGTTATCAAACATTGAAATTAAACTATTGAGCTTCATTCCTCATGATTAATCAGGATTGATTACAAAATCTTAGAATCTGAGCAGCCAATAGAAGGAAACTAGGCACCTTGTACTTCAAATGCTCATGTGTTTTGTGATGAAGGTTTTAAGGAACAGAATACAGTAGATCAAGGGTTGGATAGTGATAATGTGAGCAATCACGACGCACAGGACAGCTATCACATCCAAAGGCCAATTGCCCTGAGTCGGTACTCAGGTGATGTATGTCCCAGAGGGGTCAAGTGAGTGGAGGGGTGTGACAATTGTGGGACCTGCAGGAAAATCTACTGGCAAGTTTTAAATATTGGTTGAATGTTTAGGATGATCGCCAAGAAGTGAGGTCCATAGACTGGCAGAATGGGGTGAAAGTGGAGAGTAAGAAAGCACAGTGCAAGTTCTAATAGTGGGCCTGGACGTGACTCTTGCTTCAGGAAACAATCACGTATTGGAGAAAGAGCCTCCGACAATGCAAGAGGGCAATCTTACAGTAGTCCCTGTTACGACCAAGGTGGGAGTACTGCACTGTCAATGCAGTTCCACTACTCCACAGGTCACAGCATATTATTAGTTTTCCACTTACTGGAAATTAGCCAAATTAAACACTTTATTAACCCCCAGAATAAAACACACCAAATCAAGTATCTTTAAACAACAAATTAAGATTTAGTTTATTAATAAATAGTTAAACAATATTGAGAGAAATCTATGTCTGAAAAGACTTTGTAATTTCTTATTTCTCCTAACCCTCATGCACATACACACATACATTCAAAAACCAATCGTTAACGGTTCTAAAATTATATTTTTTTAAATTAGAGCTGTTTCTTAGGAATAATAAAACAACTGGGTTGTAAGTCCTAGTTGGTTACTTTCCTGGTTCAGTGAGGTGTTCCAGAGTCGAAAACTCCAGGCGAGTTTGATGAACAGTCTGTAATGGATAGGCGTACAAGGCACATTGGCTGCAGTAGGCATCACACAGATCTTTCAACAAGGAACATAACAGGTCTATTTAGATTTTGAATTAGCAGTCTATCAGTAGAAACTTTACTGAGTTTCCAGAACTCCCAGAAATGGGAGTAAAAAGCAATTTGCTACCTCCAACAATGGAAAGATTCCTTTCTGGGGTCTTTTCCTCTTTAGGTGAAATACAGCCTGTAGGCCAATGTAGATCTTCTGCTGAGAGAGAGACAAATCCTTCCTTCAAGGAGAGCACGCTTCGCTGGTCTGCCAGATCAAACTGGTTCTAGCCAGTCTCTACACACAGTCAAACTGATACAATATGGCATGTGACCTCTCTCTTGCTGTTGCCTAGGAACAGGCTTGTAGCTCGAACACACTGTTCCCAGATAATATAAAAACTTTTCTCAGTCTTAAAGATTTTAAACAGAGAGAAAAAAAACACTTCCATGACATCCCAAAAGGCATCAAAGTGCTTGTAGAGGCCATAGTTTAAATAGATTACACAATGTAATGAAGGCTGAAGAGCAGTCTCCCAATAGAAGCAAAGTCCTCATGACTGTGAAGTTTTGGTGTCTGCCAATAAACTTGATAAATTAATGAGAGGCAAAACAAAAAGGAGTTATAGTTGGAGAGAGTTTGATATTTATTCTGTGGTACCAGTTAAGGGACAGCTAGCCTTGTCATGCAGATGGATTTGTACTTAAAATGTCCTTGTAGATGGGACTTGTGAGGCTAGTTGCGAAGGGTTTTGAAGAGCGACTGGGTAATAAAGATGTCAGTGGACTCTTTCCCTCCCAGTCTGGAAAAGTAATCTTCAAAATCCTTTTGACTCTTTTGGCTACATTCATGGGAGTATAGATCAATCGATATAAAACCTGCATTTTTGCAGGGTGATACTTCTCAGTTTCTGAAACTGCCTAGAGGTAACAGATGCAAAAGGAGAATTCTGAAAACTGAACAAATGCATCTATGGCCTTAATGATTCTTCCAGGATGTGGTATTTCTCAGTGATATAAATAAAAGCAAAATACTGCAGATGCTGGAAATCTGAAATAAAAACAAGAAATGCTGAAAATACTCAGCAGGTCTAGCAGCATCTGTGGAGAAAGAAACAGAGTTAACGTTTCAGGTCAGTGACTCCTGATCAGAACTGGCAAAGGTTAGAAATGTAATAGGTTTTAAGCAAATAAAGCTGGGGTGGGGTAAGAGATAGCAAAAGGTAAGGTGTTACTAGGACAGGGTCACAGAGAATAACTGACCAGAAGGTCATAGAGCAAAGGCAAACGGTATATTAATGGTGTGTTGAAAGACAAAGCGTTAGTGCAGAGAGGGTGCTAATGGACAGAAAAATGAACAGCCCTGGCCCAAAGCATAAACATGAAAAAAACAGTGGGCAGGCACAGGGTAAGAAAAATGAATGATGAAGCAAACTAAAATAAAATAAAAGAAAAAGAAAAAAGAAAAAATAACTGAAAATAAAAAGGGAGGCCTGTCATGCTCTGAAATTATTGAACTCAATGTTCAGTCCGGCAGGCTGTTGTGTGCCTAAACGGTAAATGAGATGCTGTTCCTCGAACTTGCGTTGATGTTCACTGGAACACTGCAGCAATCCCAGGACAGATATGTGGGCATGAGAGCAGGGAGGTATGTTGAAATGGCAAGCAACTGGAAGCTCAGGGTCATGCTTTCGGACTGAGTGGAGGTGTTCCGCAAAGCGGTCACCCAATCTGCGTTTGGTCTCCCTAGTGTAGAGGAGACTACATTGTGAGCAGCGAATACAGTATACTAAATTGTAAGAAGTACAAGTAAATCGCTGCTTCACCTGAAAGGAGTGTTTAGGGCCTTGGATAGTGAGGAGAGAGGAGGTCAAAGTGCAGGTATTACACCTCCTGCGATTGCATGGGAAAGGGACGAGGTGTTGGGGGTAACGGAGGAGTGGACCAGGGTGTCACGGAGGGAGCGATCCCTTCGGAATTCTGACAGGGGAGGGGAGGGGAAGATGTGTTTGGTAGTGGCATCACGCTGGAGGTGAGATCTGTTTTGCTGAAAATTAGCTGTGTTCAACTAAAGATTGGGAGTCAGGCTTCTGGGGCTTTAAAATTTATTGGTTTAGATATTAAGCAGAGTAGGTCTGGAATAACTTTAAATCAACAATCCTATTTAGAGAGAGTTACCCCCATCCCAATATATTGTGCCAGGTCATCACAGAAAGATGATATATCTAAAGAAGAGAGAGAGCAATTGCGAAGCTTAATTGGTCAATTAAACTGGTCGTGTACTCAGACTAGACCTGATGCTAGTTTTGATGGACAGGAATTAAATACTATGATGAAATGCTCAAAAGTTGCGAATGTTTTAAGAGAAAATAAAACATAAAAAAAATTTTAATCTGGAGAAATGCATACTTAAGTTCCCATTCTTGAATGACCCAAAGAATATGAAACTAGTCACTTTAGCAATGCTTCACATGCTAATCTTGCTGATGGATATTTGAGTACAGCTGGTTTTATAATATTTTTGAGTGAAAATAGGAAATGTTGGCTTGTAGCTTGGAAAACTAAAAATAAAAAGTGTCGGTACAAGTACTATAGCTGTGGAAATACTGGCTCTTGTGGGGGCAGTGGATATGGGGTTCTATTTCTCAAATATTTTGGGTGAGATTCTGTACAAGGGACATACTGAAGATATAACACTCATTGAATGTTATGCAGATAATCATTTCTTGTGGGATAATGTGCACTCTACAAAGTATGAAAAAAAGGTACATGTTGATCTTGCTGGATTGAAACAAGTGCTGGAGAGAAAGAAAATCTCAAATTAAATGGGTACATGCAAGCTCCAACAACACTCAAGAAGCTCAACACCATCCAGGGCAAAGCAGCCTGCTTGATTGGCACCCCATCCACATTCACTCTCTCCACCACCGATGCACAGTGGCAGCACTGTGTACCATCTACAAGATGCACTGCAGCAACCAAGGCTCCTTAGCCCCATCCACCACTTAAAACATTCACTTCCTCCACTACTGGGCACAATGGCACCAGCATGTCTACAAGACACAAGATGCACCGCATCAACTCACCAAGGCTCCTTTGACAACACCTTCCAAACCCATGACCTCGACCACCTAGAAGGACAAGGGCAGCAGTTGCATGGGAACACCACCACCTGCAAGTTCCTCTCCAAGTCACACACCATCCTGACTTGGAACTATATCGGCGTTCCTTCATTGTCGCTGGGTCAAAATCCTGGAACTCCCTTCCTTTCAGCACTGTGGTTGTACCTACCCCACATAACTGCAGCGGTTCAAGGAGGTGGCCCACCATCACCTTCTCAAGGGCAATTAGGGATGGGCAATAAATGCTGGCCTGGTCAGCGTGCCCACATCCCATACATGAATTTTTAAAAAGCCATCAACTATCTGTACAAGCATTTCTTTTTGTAAAACAAACTGTTAGGGATCCTAGAGGAGGGGCATCTCACAATGTAATGCTTTGTACTGAATATGGAATTTATTTTGATTTGTTTTGAAATGTTTGTGCATGTTAAACTCTTAAGTTAGATTTCCTTCTGTTTCTTTAGTCATATGCAGGTGGAGGGTGTTAATTAGGGTCTTACCTGAGTATCTGTACGGAGACACTTACTGAAATTGGGTGAAGGTTTGAGTGAGGAGCTGCATGTTTTGTCATCTATTTACTTTGTTAAATAAATGTAAGACTGAGTAAAGATTGGCTCCAGCATATTCCTTCAACAGCCTTTCTGGAG
Organism: Heterodontus francisci; assembly: GCF_036365525.1. NCBI lineage: Eukaryota > Metazoa > Chordata > Chondrichthyes > Heterodontiformes > Heterodontidae > Heterodontus > Heterodontus francisci. The sequence continues at coordinate 69,481,602 of NC_090380.1, forward strand.
TATAACACTAGATACCATTTAACATGATGTAGCTTAGTTCTGCAGCTAAGCATATGTACTTAGGCGAGTTTTTTGAGGGTGGAAAATGTCATCTTTGTTCTGGTTTCATATCCATCTTTACATTTTATATGTAGAGTGCATTTCATTGAAAACTCATTCTAAATACCTGCAGTTAACTGTTACTCCTGTAGGTATCACTGATGTATTTTCAATGTTAAAGATGTTAGTGAATGCTAGTTTTAAAGTTAACCATTACACCGTGACACACAATAGCTGCTAATTTGTAGCAAGAGAATATTATTCTGTGATTGCACGATGTGGCAATTGCTTTGTGTTTTCTAAAAATATTAATCCTTCATTTCCCTCAACTGCATTTTATGTCTTTAAGGTTTAAATAACAAAAATACATATTTCACATTAACATAATTACATTTGTTAATTGAATTGTCTGTGCTTTCTAATGCCTTTTCATTTTGATGGCCTTAGTCTTGCCCAAAATACACGGATTTTAACTAGATATTTTCCCTCACAATGATTAGGGGAGTTTTCAATCACATCTGTGAATCCTGAGCTTGTGCATTTTGTAGAATTTCCTAGCAACTGATCTCTGCATCACAGGATTTAAGGTCAAAGTATCCCCTTATTCTGTGAAGATTCCAGAATGTGTTTGCTTTTTTCCAAAAGAATTGGAAATTGAATTGAGGTTTTATTTCATGCAAATGATGAATATTTGTAAATATAGTTATGCTTTTCTGTTTTGAAATCCTGACAAATAGAAGCAGTTGTGGGAATGGTGACACGTTATGGGTTCTCTGTTAAAGTAAAAAACACGGGTTACTAATGGGTGAGTTTTTTTTTTGGTCATTCTTGACGTGTGTGTGTGTGTGTGTGTGTGTGTGTGTGTGTGTGTGTGTGTGTGTGTGTGTGTGTGTGTGTGTGTGTGTGTGTGTGTGTGTGTGTGTGTGTGTGTGTGTGTGTGTGTGTGTGTGTGTGTGTGTGTGTGATTAGAAATTTTCTCTTGCACCTTTTTGAAGCTTCACAAACTTTTTTACGAAAGTATACAGTAATGATTACACCGGAGCATTTTATGGTAATGGTTATTTTGCATTTATTAAAAGGGTATACATGCAACTCACTAATAGTGTGAAATAAAAACAGAAAGTCCTGGAAATACTCAGCAGGTCAGGCAGCATCTGTGGAGAGAGAAGCAGAGTTGGGGGAGGGGGGGAGGGGGTTGTGGGGGGGAAGAGAACAAAAGGGAAAGGGAAGGTGTGTGATAGGGCAGAGGGCAGGAGAGATTAAATAACAAAGCTGTTCTGGGACAAAGGCAAAGAGTGTGTTAATGCTTGTGGTGAAAGACAAAGCATTAGTCCAGAGAGAGTGTTAATAGCAGAATAATGCGCAGCTCTGTCTACATGAAAAACAGGCACATGGTCACTGATAGTGTGCTCCTGCTGCATTCCAGAGCTGCAGGAAGGCCAATTTCAGTGGGGTGAGAATAATTCCAATTTACCTGGACCAGATCCAAAGATTGGCAGGCAAAATTGTAATGGAACAGTGGGCTGACGTTTAAAAGAAGATAGTCTCAGTCGAGAGACATTGACACAAGGGAGAAAGGTCGGGCAACCAAAACCAGAGCTCCATGGATGTATTATAGAGAGTAAGATGCAGCAGGAAACGGATGCTTATTACAGATGCCAGGTTGATAATACAAGTGAGAACCAGGCTGAATAGAGAAATTTCAGAGGGGAAGTGAAAAAGGAAATAGAGGCAAAGAGAGAGTATGAGAAGAGATTGCAGCTAACATAAAAGGGAATCCAAAAGCCTTCTATTGGCATATAAATAGTAAGAGGAGGGGTGGGGTCGATTAGGGATCAAAAGGGAATTTATACATGGAGACAGTAGACATGGCTGAGATACTAAACGAATACTTTGCATCTACGTTTACCAGGGAAGAAGATGCTGCCCAAGTCATAGTGAAAGAGGAGGTAGTTGAGACACTGGATGGACTAAAAATTGATAAAGAGGAGGTATTAGAAAGGCCGGCTGTACAAAGTTTATAATCCACCAGGACCAGATGAAATACATCCAAGCATACTGAGGGAAGTAAAGGTGGAAATTGCAAATGCACTGGCCATGATCTTCCAATCAAAGAACAAAGAACAAGAACAAAGAACAGTACAGCCATTCGGCCCTCCAAGCCTGCGCCGATCTTGATGCCTGCCTAAACTAAAACCTTCTGCACTTCCGGGGACCATATCCCTCTATTCCCATCCTATTCATGTATTTGTCAAGATGCCTCTTAAACGTCTCTATGGTACCTGCTTCCACCACCTCCCCCGGCAACAAGTTCCAGGCACTCACCACCCTCTGTGTAAAGAACTTGCCTCGCACATCCCCTCTAAACTTTGCCCCTCTCACCTTAAACCTATGTCCCCTAGTAACTGACTCTTCCACCCTGGGAAAAATCTTCTGACTATCCACTCTGTCCATGCCACTTCTAACTTTGTAAACCTCTATCATGTTGCCCCTCCACCTCCGTCGTTCCAGTGAAAACAATCCGAGTTTATCCAACCTCTCCTCATTGCTAATGCCCGCCAGACCAGGCAACATCCTGGTAAGCCTCTTCTGTACCCTCTCCAAAGCCTCCACATCCTTCTGGTAGTGTGGCGACCAGAATTGCACGCAATATTCTAAGTGTGGCCTAACTAAAGTTCTGTACAGCTGCAGCATGACTTGCCAATTTTTATACTCTATGACCCGAACGATGAAGGCAAGCATGCCATATGCACCTGTGGACCTGTACGCCCAGATCTCTCTGCCTGTCAATACTCCTAAGGGTTCTGCCATTTACTGTATACTTCCCACCTACATTAGACCTTCCAAAATGCATTACCTCACATTTGTCCGAATTAAACACCATCTGCCATTTCTCCGCCCAAGTCTCCAACCGATCAATATCCTGCTGTATCCTCTAACAATCCTCATCACTGTCCGCAACTCCACCAACCTTTGTGTCATCCGCAAACTTACTAATCAGCCCAGCTCCATTTTCCTCCAAATCATTTATATATACTACAAACAGCAAAAGTCCCAGCACTAATCCCTGCGGAACACCACTAGTCACATCCCTCCATTCAGAAAAGCACCCTTCCACTGCTACCCTCTGTCTTCTATGACCGAGCCAGTTCTGTATCCATCTTGCCAGCTCACCTCTGATCCCATGTGACTTCACCTTTTGTATCAGTCTGCCATGGGGGACCTTGTCAAAGGCTTTACTGAAGTCCACATAGATAACATCCACTGTAATCCTCTCTAAATATGGGAGTGGTGCCAGAGGATTAGATAATCGCAAATAATATGCCCTTATCCAAAAAAGTGAGGATAAATCTAGCACCTACAGGCCAGTCCATTTAACCTCTGACAGGAAAACTCTTAGAAAAGATAATTTAAGATAAAATTGACAGTCACTTGGACAAATATGAATTAATTAAGGAAAGCCAGCACAGATTTGTTAAAGGCAAATAGTGTTTAACTAACTTGCTTGAGTTTTTTTGATGAAGGTAATGCAGTTGATGTGGTGCACATGGACTTCTAAAAGGCATTTAATAAATTGCCACATAACAGGCTTGTCAGTAAATTTGAAGCCCATGGAATAAAACGGACAGTGACAGCATAGATACGAAGTTGACTGAGTGACAGGACTAAAGGTATACTGTGGGGTTCCCCAGGGGTCTGTACTAGGATCACCGCTTTTCTTGACATGTTTTAATGACTTAGATTTGCGTGTACATGGCACTATTTCAAAATTGGCAGATGACACAAAACTTGGAAGTATTGCGCATTATGAGGAAAATCTTCAAAAGGACATAGACAGACGGTGGAATGGGTGGGCATGTGGCAGATGAAATTTAATGCAGAGAAGTGTGGTGATACATTTTCGTAGGAAGAACAAGAGGAGGCAATATAAAAATAAAGGGTACAATTTTAACTGGGGTTCAGGTACAAAGAAACTTGTGTGTATGTGCACAAATCATCCAGAAGTTGGCAGGGCAGGATGAGAAAGTAATTAAAAAGGCATTCAGGATCCTGGGCTGGGCTTTATGGCGTAGAGTACAAAAGCAAGGAAGTTATGATGAAACTTTATAAAACATTAGTCCAGCCTCAGTTGAAGTATTGTGTTCAGTTCTGGGCACCTCACTTTAGGAAGGATGTGAAGGCTTTAGAGATGGTGCAGAAAAGATTTGAGAATGTTTCCAAGAATGAAGGACTTCAGTTACATGGATAGATTGGAAAAATTGCTGTTGTCCTTAGTGAAAGGAAGATTGAGAAGAGATTTGATAGAGGTGTTCAAAATCATGAAGTCTCCAGACAGTGTAGATAAAGAGAAACTGTTCCCACAGATGGAATGTCGAGGACCAGAGGACACCAACTTAAGCTGATTGGCAAAAGAACCAATGACGACATGAGGAAAGCTTCTTTACAGGCCAGTGATTCGGATTTGGAATGTATTGCCTGAGTGTGAAGAGGGCAGATTCAATTCTGGCTCAAAAGGGAATGGGATAACACCTGAAGAGAGAATTTACAGGGCGACAGGGAAATGGCAGGGGGGTGGGACTAGTTAAGTTGCACTTGCAGAGAGTCAGCATGGGCATGATAGGCTAAATAATCTCCTTCTGTGCTGTGACCATTCAAATACTCTATCAATACATTTCACACTGCTGGCCCATAATTTATTCAATTGTTAAAATTAATGCTTGAATGAATTATGGTTAAATGCTTCAAGCAAAGTGCAGTCCATCTGGTGTGGGTACACCCACAGTGCTGTTAGGAAGGGACTTCCAGGATTTTGACCCAGCGACAGTGAAGGAGTGGCAATATAGTTCCAAGTCAGGATGGAGTTTGGCTTGAAGGGGAACTTGCAGGTGGTGGTGCTTCCGTGCATCTGCTGCCCTTGTCCTTTGAGGTGGAAGAGGTCACGGGTTTGAAAAGTGATATCAAAGGAGGTGTGGTGCCGTGCTACAGTGCATCTTGTATATGGTATACACTGCTGCCACTGTGCTTCAATGGTGGAGGGAGTGAATGTTTAAGGTCGTGGATGGGGTGCTGATCAAGTGGACTGCTTTGTCCTGGATGATGTCAAGCTTCCTGAGTGTATTTGGAGCCGCACTCATCCAGTCAAGTGGAAAGTAGTCCATCACACTCTTGACTTGTGCCTTTGTAGATAGTGGACAGGCATTGGAGTCAGAATTCCCAGTCTCTGACCTGCTCTTGTAGCCACTGTATTTATGTGGCTGCTCCAGTTCAGTTTCTGCTCAATGGTAACCCCCAGGATGTTGATTGGGGGAGGGGGGCGGGGGGGGAATTCAGCAATGGTAATGTTGTTGAACGTAAAGGGGAGATGGTTAGATTCTCTCTTGTTGGAGATGGTCATTGCCTGGCACTTGTGTGGCACGAATGTTACTTGCCACTTATCAGCCCAAGCCTGGATGTTGTCCAGGTCTTGCTGCATTTAGACACAAGCTACTTCAGAATCTGAGGAGTGCAAATGGTACTGAATGTCATACAATCAACAGCGAACATCCCACTTCTGACCTTATGATGGAGGGAAGATTATGATGAAGCAGCTGAAGATGGTTGGGCTGAGGACACTACCCTGAGGAACTCCTGCAGTGATGTCCTGGGACTGAGATGATTGGCCTCCAAGGGTGAAAGGGGGAACCAAGAAAATTACAGACCAGTAAGCCTGACATCTGTGGTGGGCAAGTTACTGGAGTCTATAATCAAGGATAGGGTGACTGCACACCTAGAAAATTTTCAGTTAATCTGGGACAGCCAGCATGGATTCATGACGGGAAGGTCATGCCTGACAAATCTCATTGAATTTTTTGAAGAGGTGACTAAGGTGGTGGACAGGGGAATGTCTATGGAAGTTATTTATATGGACTTCCAGAAGGCATTTGATAAAGTCCCACATAAGAGACTGTTAACTGAGGTAGAAGCCCATGGAGTTGAGGGTAAATTATTGACATGGTTAGGAAGTAAGTTGAGTGGTAGGTGACAAAGAGTGGGGATAACGGGTAAGTACTCCGATTGGCAGGATGTGACTTGTGGTGTCCCGCAGGGATCTGTGTTGGGGCCTCAATTATTCACATTATTCATTAACGACTTGGACGATGGCATAGTAAGTGATATATCCAAATTTGCTGATGATACAAAGTTAGGTGGCATTGTAGACAGTCTAGACGATAGCATAAAATTGCAAAGGGATATTGACAGACTAGGTGAGTGGGCAAAACTGTGGCAGATGGATTTCAATGCGGGCAAGTGTGAGATTATCCATTTTGGACCAAAAAAGGATAGAGCAGGGTACTTTCTAAATGGGAAGAGGTTAAGTACAGTGGATGTACAAAGAGACTTGTGGGTTCAGGTGCCACGAGCAAGTGCAGAAAATAATCAAAAAGGCTAATGGAATGCTAGCCTTTATATCTAGAGGATTGGAGTATAAAGACACAGAGGTTATGCTGCAGCTGTACAAAACCCTGGTTAGACCCCACTTGGAGTACTGTGAGCAGTTCTGGGCACCACACCTTAGGAAGGATATATTGGTCTTGGAGGGAGTACAATGTAGGTTTACAAGAATGATACCTGGACTACAGGGGTTAAGTTATGAGGAGAGATTACACAAATTAGGCCTGTTTTAGCTAGAATTTAGAAGGTTAAGGGGTGATCTAATCGACGTCTTCAAGATATTAACAGGGAAAGACAGGCTAGATAAAGATAGACTATTTCCACTGGTTGGAGATTCTAAAACTAGGGGGCATAGTCTAAAAATTAGGACCAGACCGTTCAGGAGAAATGTTAGGAAGCACTTCTTCACGCAAGGGGTGGCAGAGGTTTGGAACTCTCACCCACAAACAGCAGTTGAAGCTAGAACAGTTGTTAATTTTAAATCTGAGTTAGATAGATTTTTGTTAAGCAAAGATATTAAGGGATATGGGCCAAAGGCAGGTATGTGGAGTTAGGCCGCGGATCAGCCATGATCTCTTTGAATGGCGGGACAGGCTTGAGGGGCTGAATGACCTACTCCAGTTCCTATCTTCCTATGTTCCTATAATCACAACCATCTTCCTTTTGTGCCAGGTATGACTCCAACCAGCGGAGAATTTTCCCCTGATTCCCATTGACTTCAGTTTGGCTCGGGCTCCTTGATGCCACACTCGGTCAAATGCATAGATAACAACTAGCGGATAATGGGGAATGTAGTGGCAGTGATATCTGACCTACTGGAACATGTAGGAAGTGCAGGCTTGATATTTCAAAAGGGGCTAAATAGGTGTTAGATTTAGCTCCCCTATTGCTACCATATCCCAATTAAAGGCCTGCACAGGTCAGGGGAAAAAAACCTGACCCGAACCCAACCGGACCATATCGGACCCAGCCCAAAGTCCTTCCAATTTTTCCCACGCCTGACCCGACCCGAACAGGAGCCCGACCCAACCACCGGAATGTTCCCTTTACCTATCTTGTGACTCCGAAGCTGCAGCATGAGCGTGATGATGCCATCGAGATGCTCACTGCGCAGACTCAGAGTTTCCCTCCTTGAAATTCCGGACTCCCAACTCAGATAGGGTTTTTACTTTTAACACTTACCTGCAATTCTTGCTGTGTGTGTCCAACCCAGACCCGGCCAGACCCGACCTGAGCCCAAAGTCGGACTCGGAAGAGTGACCAGACCCGACCCGACCCGACCCGTACCCGACACATGTCGTCGGGTTCCTTCGGGTTCGGGTCGGGTAGCAGGCCTTTAATCCCAATAACTCCCAAAGCTCTAAAACCCCTGTCTAAGTCCTGCTGGATCTCAGATTCTCCTTCCTTAGACATCGTCTCGCCAACCTTTACATCTCAGAAATCCCTTCCAGTGCTCACAATCCTGGAGCCTTTCAACCTGGGGTTCACAAAAGGGTTCCAAGGGGTGTGCCAAAAATAACATGAGAATGCATAGAAAAAACACAACTGGTACACATAAATTAACAGCTTACTACCTGGAAGAAATACCTACATTTGTCTGAGTGAGTTTGTCTATCTAAATAGGGCCACTGCATTCTGAACGCAAGTCATTCTGTATCATTTAGAAACGTTTCAACAAAAAGGCATTTCAGACTTATAAAGACGTTTTATGTCTCAACATGAGTTCAACCAGATAGGAACATAGAAACTGCTTCACAATTCAATTAGCTCATGACTGATCATCACCTACCTTAACGGCACTTTCCGCACAATCCCCATATCTCTTGATGTCATTAGTATCCAGAAATCTATCTATTTCTGTCTTGAACATGCTCAATGATTGAGCTTCCACAGCCCTCTGGGGTAGAGAATTCCACAGATTCACCACCCTCTGAGTGAAGAAATTCCTCCTTATCTCAGTCTCAGAATAAAGGGTAGATCATTTAAGACTATGTCCCTTGGTTCTAGACTCACCAGCCAGGAAAACATCCTATCTACATACACCCTCTCACACCCCATAAGAATTTTGTATGCTTCAATGAGATCACCTCTCATTCTTCGAAAGTCTAGAGATTACAGGTCCAGTTTCCTCAATCTCTCCTCATAAGACAATCCTGCCATCCCAGGGACTAGTCTGGTGAACCTCCGCTGCACTCCCTCTATGGCAAGTATATCCTTCCTTAGATGAGGAGACCAAAACTGTACACAGTACTCCAGGTGCAGTCTCACCAAGGCTCGATACAATTGCAGCAAGACTTCTTTACTCCTGTACTCAAATCCCCCTGTGATGAAGACCAGCATACCATTTGCCTTCCTAATTGCTTGCTGCACCTGCATGCTAGCTTTTAGTGACTCATGAACAAGGACACTCAGGTCCCTTGGACATCAACACTCACCATTTAAGAAATAATCTATCTCTTTGTTTTTCCTAGCAAAGTGGATCACCTCTCACTTATTCACATTATATTCCATCTGCCATGTTCCTGCTCATTCACTTAGCCAGAACAAGTCCCCCTGAAGCCTCTTTGCATCCTCCTCACAACTTACATTCTCACCTGGTTTTGTGTCATCAGCAAATTTGGAAATATTACATTTGGTTCCCACATCCAAATCATTTATATAGATTGTGAACAGCTGTGGCCCCAGCACTGATCCTTGCAGTACCCCACTAGTAACAGCCTGCCATCCTGAGAATGACCCATTTATTCCTACTCTCTGCTTTCTGTCTGTTAGCCAATTCTCAATCCATACCACTATATTACCCCCAATCACATGTGCTCTAATATTGTTTACTTATCTCCTGTGTGGAGCCTTATCAAAAGTCACCTTAAAATCCAAATACACACGTTGATGGGCAGGCGGTGGAACAGTGGTAATGTCACTGGACTAGTAATCCAGATGCCGAGACTAATGCTCTGGGGATAAGGGTTCGTCTCCCATCATGGCAGATGGTGAAATTTGAATTCAATTAATAAATCTGGAATTTTTAAAAAAGGCTAGTCTAATGGCAACCATGAAAGTATTGTCAATTGTTGTAAAAACCCATCTGGATCACTAATGTCCTTTAGGGAAGGAAATCTGCTGTCCTTACCTGGTCTGGCCTTCATGTGACTCCAGACCCCCAGCAATGTGTTTGACTGTTAAATGCCCAGTGAAATGGCCTAGCAAGCCACTCAGTTGTATTAAACCACTACAAATGCAAGAAAAGGAATGGAACCGGATGGACAACCTGGCATTGACCTAGGCACTGGAAACGACAACAGCAAACCCAGGCCTGTCGACCCTGCAAAGTCCTCCTGACTAACATGCCAAAACTGGGAGAACTATTCCACAGAATAATCAAGCAACAGCCTGGCATAGTCATACTCACGGTATCATACCTTACACACAATGTCCCAGACACCATCATCACCATCCCTGGGTATGATCTGTCCCACCGGCAGGACAGACCCACCAGGGATGGTGGCACAGTGGTATACAGTCTGGGGGAGTTGCCCTGGGAGTCCTTAACATTGACTCCAGACCCCATGAAGTCTCAGGGCATCATGTCAAACATGGGCCAGGAACCTTCCTGCTGATTACCACCTGCCGCCCTCCCTCAACTGATGAATCAGTGCTTCTCCACGTTGAACACTATCAGTTGAACCCTCCTCAGATACTGAAAGAGTCCATGTAGAAATGCAGCAAGACCTGGACAATATCCAGGCTTGGGCTGATGAGTGGCAAGTAACATTCGCGCCACACAAGTGCCAGGCAATGACCATCCCAAATTAAAGAATCTAACCATTTCCCTTTGACATTCAATGGCATTATGATCACTGAATCCCACACTATCAACATCCTGGGGGCTTACCATTGACCAGAAATTGAACTGGAGTAGCCACATAAATACTGTGGCTACAAGAGCAGGTCGGAGGCTAGGAATCACGCAGCAAGTAACTCACCTCCTGACTCCCAAAATCCTGTCCACCATCTACAAGGCATAAGTTAGGAGTGTGATGGGATACTCTCCACTTTTCTGGATGGGTGCAGCTCCAACGACACTCAAGAAGCTCGACACCATCCAGGACAAAGCAGCCTGCTTGTTTGGCACCCCATCCACTACTTTCAACATTCATTCCCTCCACCACCACACAGTGACAGCAGTGTGTACCATCGACAAGATGCACAGCAGCAACTCAACAAGGGTCCTTCAACAGCACCTTCCAAACCCACGACCTCTACCACCTAGAAGGACAAGGGCAGCAGATGCATGGGAACACCACCACCTGCAAGTTCCCCTCCAAGTCACACACCATCCTGTCTTGGATCTAAATCGCCATTCCTTCACTGTCACTGGGTCAAAATCCTGGAATTCCCTTCCTAACAGCAGTGTTGGTGTACCTACACCCCAAGGACTGCAGCGGTTCAAGAAGGCAGCTCGCCACCACCTTCTCGAGGGCAATTAGGGATGGGCAATAAATGCTGGCCTAGTCAGTGAGGCCCACATCCCATGAACGAATATAAAAAAATCCACTGGTTCTCCTTTTATCTATGCTACAAGTAACATCCTCAATAAAAACTCCAACAGGTTTATCAAACATGATTTTCCTTTCATAAATCCGTATTGACTCTGCCCAATCATATCATTATTTTCTAAGTGTCTAGTTATCACACAGTTTATAATAGATTCTAACATTTTCCCTGCCACTGATGTCAAACTAACAGGTCCATTGTTTCCCATTTTTTCTCTCTCCCTTTTCCTTAAACAGTGGGGTTACATTTGCTACTATTCAGTCTGCAGGAACCTTTCCAGAATCTATAGAATTTTGAAAGGTAACCACTAATGTATCCACTATCTCTATAGCCATCTCCTTCAACACTCTGGGATGTAGCCCATCTGGTCCAGGAGATTTAACAACCTTCAATCCAGTTCATTTTTTGTGTACTACCTCTTTATTAATACTAATTTCTTTCAGTTCCTCATTTTTACAAATAGCTTGGCTTCCTAGTATTTCTGGGAGATTTTCTGTATCTTCCTCCGTGAAGACAGGCATAAAGTAATTGTTTAGTTTCTCTGCCATTTTCCTATTCTCCATCAAATTTTCCTATCTCTGCCTGTAATGGATCTACAATTGCCGTTGCTAATCTTTTCCTTTTCACATACCTAAAGAAGCTTTCACGGTCCACCATTATGTTCTCGCTAACTTGCATTTATATTCTCTTTTCCCTTTCTTTATCAGTTTCTTGGTCATCCTTGGCTGGGTTCTAAATTGCTCCCAATCCTCAGGCTTACCACTTTTACTGGCACCTTATAAGCCACTTCCTTTGATCTAATGCAATCTTTAACTTTTGTTTACCATGGTTGATTCATCTCTCCTGTTGGGTTTCTTTGTCTTAGAGGAATGTATATTTGTTGTAGACCATGTAATACTACTTTAAATACTAACCATTGTCTGTCTACTGTCAAATCTTATAATGTATTTTCCCAATCCACCATAGCCACTTGCCCCCCCCCCCATACCTTCACAGTTTGCTTTGCTCAGATTAAAGACCCTAGTTTCAGAATGAATTATATCACTTTGAAACTAAGAATTTTACATTACCATATTATGGTCACTATTTCCCAAAGGCTCCATTACAGCAAAGTTATTAATTAGCCCTTTCTCATTACATCATAAATCTAAAATAGCCCAATTCCTAGTTGGTTCTTCAATGTACTGTTTCAGAAACCCATCTCGTACACACTCCAGGAATTCATCCTCCACAGCATTAGTACTGATTAAGTTTATCCAGTCAGTATGTAAATTGAAGTGGCCCATCATTACTGTGTTACCTATGTTACATGCACCTCTAATTTCCTGATTTATACCATGCCCAAAATTATGATTACTGTTTGGCCTATAAACAACTCCCTCCAATGTTTGCTGCCCCATGCTGCTTCTTAGCTCCATCTAAATTGATTCTAAACCTTGTTCCTTCGATCTAAGATCCTCTCTCTCTAATGTGCTGATCTCTTCCCTTATTAAAAGCGCTACCCCACCTCCTTTTCCTTTTTGCCTATCCTTCCTAAATGACGTATACCCTTGAATATTCAGTTCCCAGTCTTGGTCACCCTGTAACCATGTCTCGAATGGCAATTAAATCATACCCATTTACCTCTCTTTGTGCCTTCAAATCATCTACCTTGTTATAAATGCTGCGTGCATTCAGATAGAGTGCCTTTAACCTTGTCTTTTCAACATTATTCCGCATTCTGATCCTATTTGATGCTTTGATCCTTTGCTTCATCTGTCTTCTAATTTCACTCACTACTTTTCTACTTCCCATTACCAGTTTTGCTTCCCTCCCGTCTTTCCTTCCTGTCACACTCCGATTATCAGTTCCCTTATTGCTACCTTGCTCTCTTGTCTTCTCCACTCTCTGTCTCTAAATTATCACATCTTCCCTCACTCTATCTCTTGCCCCCACTATTTAGTTTAAAGCCCTCATACCGCCCTAGTTATAAGACTCTCCAGAACACTGATCCTAGCACGATTCAGGTGAAGACTGTCCCAACGGTACAGGTCCCACTTTCCCCAGTACTGGTGCAGTGCCCATGAATCAAAACCCATTTCTCCCACACCAATCTTTGAGCCACATATTTAACCCTCTAATCTTACTTACCCTACTCCAATTTGCTCATGGCTGAGATAATAATAGAGATCATTATCTTTGAGGTTCTGCTTTTTAATTTAGCCCCTAACTGCTCATACTCTCTATGCAGAACCCCTAGCCCTATCTATGTCGTTGGTACCCATGTGGACCACGACAACCGGATCCTCCCCCCTCCCGTGTGGAGATAGTCACATGAGGGATGTGACAGCAGGGGTTGTCAACATGTCGAACGCAAACTACTGGTGACTCGCAGTTGGGTTTTGAGCAGCTCACATAAAGCTTTGAAAAATTGCACTTAAAGAGAAAACCCGAGCAAACAGTGATAAAAAGTAATATCTAGACTAGTGTAAAGGAAGTCCACGGTTGCTCATCTTTTCTTTGAGCCTTCTCAGTCAAAAAGTTACCATTCGATAACACCACTCTCTGCCATAGATTCATAGAATCACAGAGTCATACAGTACAGAAACAGGCCGTTCGGTCCACCGTGTCTGTGCAGGCCATCAAGCACCTACCTATTCTACTCCCATTTTCCAGCACTTGGCCCGTAGCCTTGTATGCTATGGCGTTTCAAGTGCTCATCTAAATACTTCTTAAATGTTGTGAGGGTTCCTGCCTCTACCACATCTTCAGGCAGTACATTCCAGATTCCGACTACCCTCTGGGTGAAATTTTTTTCCTCAAATCCCCTCTAAACCTCCTGCCCCTTACCTTAAATCTATGCCCCCTGGTTATTGACCCCTCTGCTAAGGGAAAAAGTTTCTTCCTATCTAATCTATCAATGCCCCTCACAATTTTGTATACCTCAATCATGTCCCCTCTCAGCCTTCTCTGCTCTAAGGAAAACAATCCTAGCCCATCTGTCTCTCATCATAGCTGAAATGCTCCAGCCTAGGCAACCTCCTGGTGAATCTCCTCTGCACCCTCTCCAGTGCAATCACATCCTTCCTACAATGTGGTGCCCAGAACTGTACACAGTACTCCAGCCGTAGCCTAACTAGCGTTTTATACAGCTCCATCATAACCTCCCTGCTCTCATATTCTATGCCTCGGCTAATAAAGGCAAGTATCCCAGATGCCTTTCTAACCACCTTATTTACCTGTGCTGCTGCCTTCAGTGATCTATGGACAAGTACACCAAGGTTCCTCTGACTTTCTGTACTTCCTATAGTCCTACCATCCATTGTATATTCCCTTGCCTTGTTAGTCCTCCCAAAATGCATCACCTCACATTTCTCAGGATTAAATTCCATTTGCCACTGCTCCGCCCATCTTACAAGCCCATCTAGATCGTCTTGTAATCTAAGGCTTTCCTCCTCATTGTTTACGACAGCACCAATTTTTGTGACATCTGCAAACTTACTGATCATACCTCCTATATTCACGTCTAAATCATAATGTACACTACAAATAGCAAGGGTCCCTGTGGTAAACCACTGGTCACAGGCTTCCACTCGCAGAAATAATCCTCGACCATCACCCTCTGCCTCCTGCCACTAAGCCAATTTTAGATCCAATTTGCCAAATTGCCCTGGATCCCATGGGCTCTTACCTTCTTAACCAATCTCCCTTGAAGGACCTTATCAAAAGCCTTACTGAAGTCCATGTAGACTACATCAACTGCTTTACCCTCATGTACCCATCGAGTCCACTCCTCGAAAAATTCAATCAAGTTCGTTAGACACGATCTCCCCCTGACAAAGCCATGCTGACTATCCTTGATTAATCCTGTCTCTCAGAACTTTTTCCAATAGTTTCCCTACCACTGATGTTCAACTCACCAGCCTGTAATTACCTGGTTTATCCCTGCTACCCTTCTTGAACAATGGTACCATTGGTACCATGTGGCCAGAAAGGATTTGAAAATTTGTGTCAGAGCCCCTGCTATCTCCTCCCTTGCCTCACATAACAGCCTGGGATACATCTCATCTGGGCCTGGGGATTTATCCACTTTTAAGCCTGCTAAATCAGCTAATACTTCCTCCCTTTCAATGCTAATTTGTTCAAGTATATCACAATCCCCCTCCCTGATCTCTACACCGACATCATCCTTCTCCATAGTGAACACAGATGAAAAGTAATCTCTTAAAACCTCACCTATATCCTCTGGCTCCACACACAGATTGCCGCTTTGGTCCCTGCTCTTTCCCTGCTTATCCTCTTGCCCTTAATATACTTATAAAATTCCTTAGGACTTTCCTTTATCTTGCCCGCTAGTGTTTTTTCATGTCCCATCTTCGCTCTCCTAATTACTTTTGTAAGTACACCCCTACACTTTCTATACTCCTCTAGGACCTCTGCTGTTTTCAGTGCTCTGAATCTGCCAAAAGCCTCCTTTTTTTTTCTGATCCAATCTTTTATATCTCTTGACATCCAGGGTTCCCCGGTCTTGTTGGTCCTACCCTTCACCTTAACATGTTGGTTCTGAAGTCTCACTATTTCCTTTTTGAATGACTCCCACTGGTCTGATGTAGACTTTCCTACAAGTAGCTGCTCCCAGTCCACTTTGGTCAGATCCTGTTTTATCATACTGAAATCAGCCTTCCCCCAATTCAGTACCTTTATTTCCGATACGTCTTTGTCCTTTTCCATAACTACCTTAAATCTTACAGAGTTATGGTCACTATCCCCGAAATGCTCCCCCACTGACACTTCTACCACTTGTCCAGCTTCGTTCCCTAGTATTAGGTGCAGTACTGCCCTTCTCTTGTAGGACTTTCTACGTACTGGCTCAAAAAGCTCTCCTGTATGCATTTTAAGAATTCCGCCTCCTTTAAGCCTTTTGCACTAAGACCATTCCAGTTGATATTAGGGAAGTTGAAATCCCCTACTATTATTACCCTATTATTTTTACACCTCTCTGAGATTTGCATACATATCTGCTCCTCTATCTCTCCCCGACTGTTTGGAGGCTTGGAGTACACTCCCAACCAAGTGATTGCCCCCCTTTTGTTTTTTTTGCCAGTCCCTCTCTAATAGCAGCAGCAGCTCCTTCACCTTTCTGAGATCCACTACAGCCCGCCATGCACACTGGGAGTTGTAGTCCCACCTCTCTGCATCCACCGGCCACTTACAGCAAGATCCAGGCAGCATGGGGACTACAACACCCAACGTGCCCCAGGAGCCCCTAAGCGGGCGTAACCCAGCCCTTCCCCTCTCCCTGCACTCTCAGTGACGTCACAATGCTAATCATTCCTTTCCACCACCCCCTTGAACGTATAAAGTTTCCTCAATGGACCAAACTTTTATTAGCGACAATCTGGGTAGTACAGCTTGCATTTGAATCTCAAAGTTGCTTTCGTTTTATTTCCCTGTATTATAGCACTTCTTTTCAATTATTTGAAAACGTTTACTGGTTTAGGAAAAATGGCCAAGATCAGCTTCTGTTCCAGTTGTATCTGAAAGACTCCATCAGGTTTTCCCTCTCCAGCTGCAAACTGAATTTCGCAGGACTGGTGGACCACATGCAGTGTCAAGTATCACATTGAAGTTAAGTTCAGTTTTCCTTCGTATTAAATATAATTCAATAGCTACATATTTAGTTTGCATTTATCTATCCATATTTTTCAATGTATATTTAAGTGGCTCATTTCAGAAGTAGCTCTCACTAACGAAAAGGTTGGTGACCCCTGGAAGATAGGGTGTCAATCATCTGACATAATTTTCTGGACCTGCCTTTGCCTCATGCTGACAAGTAAGGGGGAGCTCAGTTTTGGATTGAGGGGGTGGGGTGGCAAAATGTCATATACCTGGTAAATGTTATAACAAGATGACAAAACATTACTTCAGGGTTAGCATCTGTGAAATTGAAGATCTTTTTTCCAAAAAATTTGCTTTAATTGGGAAGGGAAGCCATGTGATAAGTTTGAATGTTGGTGCAAGAACTGAGAATTGTTGTTGGTGCTGAGCAACAAGTTTCACATTAAGTAAAACAAAAATAATAAATATACATGTTTAATTATATAACTAATTTTTATACAGAAAAGGTACTTGTATTTTAGGGAGTCCATGGGATTTTTAAGTGCTTTGATAGTGCTCCCTGATCCTATAACAACCTTAAATGTTCATGGACCATGAGAACTCCCTCCCCCATGTTCCCATATCCTAGAACCCCACTCTGTGATCCTAAATCCCAGGACCTACCCTAATGTTCCTCCTCCTTCTCCAATGCTTGCAGAACCATGGGATTCTAATCCTGAGATCCAAATCACAGTCCCTGCTCCTGGAGGCCCATTACAAAATACTGCTTGCCAGCTTTCTCTGTAATTATTTTTGAATGCATGGGTGCACCCATAAGGTACACCCACAGTGCTGTGCATTTAAATGTGTGGCCTCTTAAATTTTTTTTTTTGCTTGGCCGTGCAGGCACGATAACTTAGAGGGACCTGTGAGTTTTTTGTATCTTCACAACACTGACAAGCTCTTCATGGCTTGGAGCCACTTGCAATAATGCATTAGGACATAAGCAGTGACAATTTGAACTTCAGCACCAATAAGAAAGATTATTACTTTTGGTATTCTGACTTTAGGCTAAGCAATATAATTTTTCTCAATATTGACACCAATTTGCAGCATTAATGTGGTGCGTGAGGAACCTATGCTGTTGGATCCCTGTCCACTTTATAGCCTATTGAATCTTCTGGAGGAAATGGTGCCAGTGCTGGAAACTAGCTACATTTAAATTCAGTAATGACAGGGTGATGCCATATGTCACTTTTTTTGTCAATCCAGCTTTGTTAATGCTGGGTGCTAATATTTGCTGGTACATAATGGGCATCCAGTGTTGCTAAGAGAGATGTAACAACTATTAACATTTAAATGTTTAAAACAAGTCTAATCGATACAGGGTATAAATGAACTGACTCGGGATCTGGTGTTTGCAGGATACTTTTAGTGAACAAGCACTGTGATTGTGGATCCTTTTTTCTCCTGTAATCAAGGGATCAGTCCTGTATTTTGTAACAGATTCTGAAGTCTTAATTAAAGGAAAAATAAGTCACCATTTTCTTTATCCATATTCAATAGATCAAATAAGGATATAGGAGGAAGTTCTTAAAATCATAGAATCATAGAAAGTTTAAGGCACAGAAAGAGGCCACTTGGCCCATCGTGTCTGTGCCCTGCAGATTACGGCACTTGAGGTGCATATCCAGACTCCTTTTGAATGAGTTGAGGGTTTCTGCCTCAATTACCCATTCAGGCAATGAGTTCCAGACCCCTAGCACCCGCTGGGTGAAAAAGTTTTTCCTCATCTCCCCTCTAATTTTTCTACCAATCACTTTAAATCTATGCCCCCTCATTCCTGACCTCTCTGCTAAGGTGAATAGACCCTTCACCTCCACTCTATCCAGGCCCCTCAAAATTTTGTACATTTCAATCAAATCTCCCCTCAGCCTTCTCTGTTCCAACCCCAGCCTATCCAATCTTTCCTCATAGCTGCATTTTTCCAGTCCTGCCAGCATCCTGTTAAAAATGAGCCCTTCACGATGATACTGCCATCAGTGAATGGCGATTTCGATCATGCTCTTCTTTGGTTTTGCCCATTACTGCAATATCATCGGCAATGCATATACATCCAGGCACATTTTCTATAGTTCTGTCCATATGCTGCAGAAACAGATCTTGACTGACAGATAAGCTGAAGGGTTGTCTCTGGAAGCAATGTCTTCCAAATGGTGTTCTGATGGTGGTGACTTCCTGAGATTCCTTAGCTAGGTGTACCGACCAATATCCATGATTGGCATCCAACTTGGAGAAGAATTTGGCTCCTGTGAACTTGGGATTCAATTCCCCTAGTGTTGGAATCTTGTGGCGGCATCGCTTTAAGGAGAGGTTTACACGCCTCATATCTAGACATACCCTGATTGCTACATCCTTCTTTAGTATGCACGTAATTGAGCTGCACCAGTCTGTATGATGATGCACATGACAGATGATACCATTGCATTCCATGATATCTAACTCGCGCTTAAGCTTTTCTTGTATGTGCACACTGCACTTTCTGGGAGGGTCGATTGACAGAATTGCATCCTCTCTGAGGTGCAGTACGGCATCACCTTTGAAATTTCCTATGGCGTCGAACCTATCCGGGTACATATATTGTAGGTTGTGGACTGACTCAATGCGGGTACCCTTGGTCTCTTTTGCTATAATGGGTACCTTGGTGATCTTGTGGATGATCACGATGTTGAGGTCCTTACATGCTGGTAGTTCTGCCACTGCTGGTCCGCTCGTGTCTACTAGGTAGAATGTTTGTGGTTTCCATGCCGATCAGCCATATCTGCATTGCGTTGCTAATGTGCCACTCCAAGGGATGGGTGACCCGTTGTATGCAGATAACTTGGCAGTTGTTGGTTGTATCATTGATTTCCAATAACGCCGATACATATCTTTCAGAATTCAGACTGGTAGGATATTTGCACTAAACTTGAGTGTATGTTTGCCAGCTTTCTTTGGGCACATGATATTAATAGTGGCAAAAGATTCCTGTTGTTTGACTTCAATGACATGATGTGTTAGGTTCACACTGTGGATCGCCTGTTTGTCATCTGTCTAAGGACTGGCTCTCTTTGAATCTTGTCTCAGGTTTGTTTCGCTGTGGACTTCGTGTATCTGCTTGTGTTTATGCAGGTCTCTGGCACTTTCCTTGTTGCCATTTCCTTGTTGCTGCGCCTGTCATCTGTTTGCTTGTCAGAGTCAGAGTTATACAGCACAGAAACAGGCCATTTGGCCCATCATGTCTGTGCCGGCCATCAAGCACCTATCTATTCTAATCCCATTTTCCAGCACTTGGCTCGTAGCCTTGTATGCTATGGCATTTCAAGTGCTCATCTAAATACTTCTTAAATGTTGTAAGGGTTCCTGCCTCTACCACTCCTTCAGGCAGTGTGTTCCAGATTCCAACCACCCTCTGGGAGAAATTTTTTTTCCTCAAATCCCCTCTAAGCCTCCTGCCCCTTACCTTAAATCTATGCCCCCTGGTTATTGACACCTCCGCTAAGGGAAAATAGTTTCTTCCTACCCTATCTATGGCCCTCATAATTTTGTATACCTCAATCAGGTTGTGTTTTACTGTGACTTCTGGCTGCATCTTTGGAGCCAGATTTCTTGCATAGGCGGGCACAGTGTCCTTCTGCAATGCACGCCTTGCACAGATCTCGAAATGCAGAACAACTTCACCGTGAGTGGGACCGACAACACATACCACACAACTTGCTTGCTCTTTCTGACCTGCTTATGGTGCTGATACTGTTGGCTGCACGTAGTGCTTTCAGGTGCTGTTGTCCAGCTATAATGGCTTCGTATTTCTTGCCATTTTCCAGCAGTGCGTCAATACGGTGACCTTTCTTTTTCCCCAAGAGGTCTTTCTGAAGCGCTTCAATGTGTGTCGATACAATCACCAACTCCATTATTTGGTCTGACAGCTCAGCTACTGAAAAATCGCATGCGTTGCCCTTAATACAGCACCTGCTGATGAACTGATCTATTTATTCCTGTGATTGTTGCCTGTAGGTCATCAATTCCAGGCGGTGAATTCACTCATAATCAGAGCTGATCTTCTAGCACTTTCCATATCTTTGTGGGATCTTTCTGGTCCTTGTCAGATACTCCAGAAGTGTTGATTCTGTGGAATCCCACATTTCCAATTGCTATTAATATTTTTATAGCCTGTTTTTCTGATTCTACAATTATTTGGTCTGTGAAGAGTAACTGCATTCTTGTTTTGAATAGTTGGAACTCGGATAGATATCCATAATTCTGCTGTTATTTTGCTTTAAAACTTGTTCTATGACCAGCACTGTTTCCCCTTTAAAAACAGTCTGTTTAGACTTGCTACTTTGATTTACAGGAGCAGGTGTTTGCCAGTGCTGTGTGTTTATCTTGCTTCCAGCACTTAAGCCTGTTCAGTTTACACAGCTGCTCACTAGCTGCTGGAGTTTGTTTATGTTCTTCACACTCAAGTGGTTTTAATGTTTTTTTTTACTGTGGCTTCTTGAATGGAAGCACTTATTCAGGTTCAAGTAGTTTAATGTTTTTTTTAACTTTGGCTGTGTGGATGAAGGCTCTGCAGTGATCAGGTTTTCCCACGCTTTTTCTAATGTATGCCTCCTGTAATGACATGACCTCGATCAGCTCGGGGAAGGAGTTGGGTCTTCCCCATTATTTTTTCTACACGGATCTTTTGAGAAAACAAAACAATCTTTTGAAGGACTTTAAAGCTTTTTTTAAAACCAGTATCCCTCGCTTGTGGGCACAATGACTCACCCAATTTACTTGCAGGCTGTCGTTCTGTGCTCTGTCTTCTACAGCTTGAGGTAAGTTCTTTTTTCACTGGTTGAGTCAGTATTTTTCTTGAACTTTCTCTCGACTGGCTGTAGGAAAGGTTGTTTTCAGAGATTTAACTGTGGTCTTCAACCTCAGATTTTGTCTTCTCACCACAGCTGCCACCTTATAATGAGTTCTTTTATGCTGTCTGCAACATAAATGAGATATGTGGAGTCCAGTTGGTTGAAGATCTAAAACAGGTTTATTACAGATAAACTATTGTACAGTACAGAATTAACTATTTACAGAACCTTACTCTGGGTGTTACAGTAGCAGAGTGACTCTGGCTTCGAATCACATGACTATGTCCATTAGCGTATGAAGATCTTAAAGGGACATCACTCTTAAAGGCAATCATACAACAGTCATTTTGTCAGAGGGGAAACAGGCGCCTTGATTTGAATGAGATTAAGAGAATTATTGTTAGAAGAAAGTGATTGGGAAGAAGAATTTGGTAGATTGGCTGGAATACAAGATTGCTTATTTATTTGGTCCTTCGTTCTTGAAAGAAATATGAAAAAATGTTTTATTAAAGGATAGACAAGATGAAGGATTATGTGGAACTGACTACCGGGACGGCTATGATATAAATCAAGACAATGGTGCTCAAGCGATAGATTGTGTGCATGCATGCAGTCGTGCATGGTAGATAGGGCAGATAGCATGAACAGCAGACAGCAGTACTCAGAAGAGTATTGAATATCACAAGGTATTGGTGATTATAAGTAAATCCACTGGTGCAAGTGTGAAACTTCAGCTCAAATCAGAGGTGGAAGCAGGTGCTGAGAAGAGAGATTTTGCATGAAAACTGTTCATAGTCACAAATGAGAAGGGGTGGGGACAACATGATGAGCAGGATGAAAGAGACAAACAACAGTCATGACAAAGAGAGGAACAGAAGGAGAAGAAGCCTTCCAGGGTGACATTTGTGAAAGAGAAGCAGCAGAGAATCAAATAGTAAAAAGCAAACTGCAAGTGCTGAAATCCTAATATAAAAACAGAAATTACTGGAATTAACAAAACAAGCCCACCAGCAATTCTAAAGAGGAAAAACAGGCGAATATTTCAGGTATACCCCCTTCATCTGAGCTGAATGTATTCCTTTGACATTTGAAGGTGTTGACACTTCACTCATAATTTTGATGTATCAATACCAATATAAATCATTTGTTTTATGAACTGCCAACAGAATATTTTCTTAAAATTTACAGTTGGTTTTAATAATAATTTCCTACATTACAACAGTGACTACACTTCAAAAGTACTTCATTGGCTGTAAGCACTTAGAGACATCCGGTGGTCCTGAAAAGCGCTATATAAATGCAAGTCTTTTTTTAATGATGCAACTGTTGTGTATTCGATATAAATACATTATTCACCACTAGAGGGCACCATTTATCTTAGCTGCAGACTACAGGCAATGGCTATAACTTCTTCAACAACAAGCAATGCAACATAAAATCCGACAAATAGTTTAACGTTGTCAGAGTTACCTTCCTTTAGTAGAAAGAAAATGTAACAATGAATACAAGAAATAGGAATGGGAGTAGACCGTATGGCCCATTGAGTCTGCTCTGCTATTCAATATGATCTTAGCTGATCTTAGGCTTCAACTCCACTTTCCCGCCCATTCGCCATATCCCTTGATTCCCTGAGACCAAATAACTGTCTATCCCAGCCTGAAATGTATTCAATGATGGAGCATCGACAACCCTCTGGGGTAGAGAATTCCAAAGATTCACAACCCTTTGAGTGAAGTAATTCTCCTCACCTTAGCCCTAAAGGGAACCTGGTGGTGTAATGGTATTGTCACTGGACTGGTATTCCAGGGTAGTGTTCTGGGGTCAGGGTTTGAATCCCACCATGGCAGAAGGTGGAATTTGAATTCAATTAACAAAGGTAGTCTAATGATGACTGTGAAATCATTGTTGTAAAAGCCCATCTGGTTCACTAATGCCCTTTAAGGAAGGAACTCTGCTGTCCTTCCCTGGGCTGGCCTGCATGTGACTCAAGACCCACAGCAACATGGTTGACTCTGAGATGGCCTGTCAATAAGGAATGAAACCAGCCAAACTACCAGAAATGACAAAGTCCTCCTTACTAACATCTGAGGGCTTCTGCCAAAGTTGGGAGAGTTGTCGCACAGACTAGTCAAGCAATAGCCTGACATAGTCATACTCACCAAATCATACCTGACAGACAATGTCCCAAACACCACCATCACCATCCCTGGGTATGTCCAGTTCCACCGGCAGGACAGACACAGCACATTGGTATGCGGCTGGGAGGGAGTTGTCCTGGGAGTCCTCAACAGCGACTCCATGAAGACTCATGGTATGAGGCCAAACATGAACAAGGAAACCTCCTGCTGATTACCACCAACCACATCCCCTCAGCTGATGAATCAGCACTCCTCCATGTTGAACACCACTTGGAGGAAGCACTGAGGGTAACAAGGGCACAAAATGTACTCTGGGTAGGGGACTTCAATTTCCATCACTAAGAGTGGCTCCATAGCACCATTACATGCCAAATCCTAAAGGACGTTGCTGCTAGACTGGGTCTGTGGCAGGTGGTGAGGGAAAAACACAAAAACATACTTGACCTTGTCCTCACCAATCTGCCTGTCATAGATGCATCTGTCCATGACAGTATTGGTAGAAGTGCCCACTACACAGTCCTTATGGAGACAAAGTTGCGTCTTGACATTGACGATACCCTCCATCATGTTGTATGGCACTACTACCACCATGCTAAATGCGATAGATTTTGAACAAATCCAGCAATGCAAAACTGGCACCCATGAGGTGCTGTGGGCAATCAACAGCAGCAGAATTGTACTCAACTACGATCTCAAACCTCATGGCCTGGCATATCCCCCACCCTATCACTCCCATAAAGCTGGGGGATCAACCCTGGTTCAATGAAAAGTGCAGGAGGGTATGCCAGTAGCAGCCCCAGGTATACCTCCAAAATGTGGTGCTATCCTGGTGAAGCTACAACATAGGACAACTTGCATGCCAAACAGCGGAAGTAGCATGCGATAGACAGAGCTAAGTGATCTCATAACCAACGGATCAGATCTAAGCTCTGCAGTCCTGCCACATCCAGTCATGAATGATAGTGGGCAGTTAAACAACTAACTGGAGGAGGTGGCTCCACAAATATCCCCATCCTCAGTGATGGGGGAGCTCAGCACATCAGTGCAAAAGACAAGACTGAAGCATTTGCAACAACCTTCAGCCAGAAGTGCCAAGTAGATAATCCATCTTAGCCTCCTCCTGACTTCCCCAGCATCATGGATGCCAGTCTTAAGCCACTTTGATTCACTCCACATGATATCAAGAAACGACTGAAGGCACTGGATACTGCAAAGACGTTCGGCCCTGACAACGTTCCGGCAAAAGTACTGAAGACTTGTGCTCCAGATCTTGCTGCGCCCCTAGCCAAGCTGTTTCAGTACAGCTACAACACTGGCATCTACCCGGCAATGTGGAAAATTGCCCAGGTATGTCCTACACACAAACAGCAGGACAAGTCCAACCCAGCCGATTACTGCCCCATCAGTCTACTCTCGATCATCAATAAAGAGATGGAAGGTGTCGTCGACAGTGCTATCAAGCGGCACTTGCTTAGCAATAAGCTGCTCAGTTTGGGTTCTGCCAGGGCCACTCAGCTCCTGACCTCATTACAGCCTTGGTTCAAACATGGACAAAAGGGTAGAACTCAAGAGGTGAGGTGAGAATGACTGCTCTTGACATCAAGGCAGCATTTGACCGAATGGACATCAAGGAGCCCTAGCAAAACTGGAGTCAAGGGGATACGGGGGAAAACCCTCCACTGGTTGGAGTCATACGTAGCGCAAAGGAAGATGGTTGTGGTTGTTGGAGGTCAATCACCTCTGCTCCAGGACATCACTGCAGGAATTCCTCAGGGTAGTGTCCTCGGCCCAACCATCTTCAGCTGCATCATCAATGATCTTCCTTCAATCATAAGGTCAGAAGTGGGGTTGTTCGCTGATGATTGCACAATGTTCAGCACCATTTGTGACTCCTCAGATACTGAAGCAGTCCATGTAGAAAAGCAGCAAGACCTGGACAATATCCAAGCTTGGGCTGATAAGTGGCAAGTAACATTCGTGCCACACAAGTGCCAGGCAATGACCATCTCCAACAAGAGAAAATCTAACCATCTCCCCTTGACAGTCAATGGCTTTACAATCGCTGAATCCCCCACTGTCAACATCCTGGGGTTTACCGTTGATCAGAAACTGGAGTAGCCATATAAATACCATGGCTATAATAGCAGGTCAGAGGCTAGGAATCCTGCAGCGGGTAACTCACCTCCTGACTCCCCAAAGTCTGTCCACCATCTACAAGGCACAAGACAGGAGTGTGATGGAATACTCTCCACTTGCCTGGATGGGTGCAGCTCCAACAACACTCAGGAAGCTCGACACCATCCAGGATAAAGCAGCCATTTTGATTGGCACCCCATCAACAAACATTCACTCCCTCCACCACTGACGCACAGTGGCAGCAGTGTGTATCATCTACAAGATGCACTGCAGGAACGCACCAAGGCTCCTTGGACAGCACCTTCCATACCCACAATCTCGACCATCTGGAAGGACAAGGGCAGCAGATGCATGGGAACACCACCACCTGCAAGTTCCCCTCCAAGCCACACACCATCCTGACTTGGAACTCTATTGCCGTTCCTTCACTGTCGCAGGGTCAAAATCCTGGAACTCCCTTCCTAACTGTGGGTGTACCTACCCCACAAGGTCTACAGCAGTTCAAGAAGGCGGCTCACCACCACCTTCTCAAGGGCAATTGGGGATGGGCAATAAATGCTGGCCTGGCCAGCGATGCCCACATCCCATGAATGAATTTAAAAAGAAATGATCTGCCCCTTATTCTTAGACTGTGCTCCCATGTTTTTGATTCCTCGACCAGCGGAAACAATCTCTGTGTCTACCCTGTCAAGCCCCTTCAGAATCTTGTATGTTTCAATGAATTAACCTCTCATTCTTCCAAACTCCAGAGAATATAGGCCTAATTTACTCAGCCTCTTATCGTAGGACAACCCCCTCATCCCAGGGACCAATTTAGTGAAACTTCACTGTACTGCTTCCAATGCAAGTATTTCCTTTCTTAAATGTGGAGAACAAAACTGCACACAGTATTCCAGATGTGGTCTCACCAAAACACTGTACAATTATAATATCAAACAGTCCTTCTGCTGATTTGACACACATTTTTGAAACTTGGCCCGCACAGGTCCAGTGAATGGCTGTGCTAATCCCTCATAGCTCAACATGTGTTCAGCTGTATGAGGGATGCCTGCCCCACCCCAACACCCTACCAGTGTTATTTAAAGGGCCAGCCATCCCACCTGCAGGTTTTTAAAAAATTCATTGGTGGGTTGTGAGCATTGCTGGCAATATCAGCATTTATCCCATCATTAATTGCCCTCGAGAAGGTGGTGGTGAACAGCCTTCTTTGAACTGCTGCAATGCTTGTGGTGAAGGCACACTCATTCTGCTGTTGGAGAGAGAGTTCCAGGATTTTGACTTTGTGACTGTGAAGGAGCAGCGATACAGTTTGAAGTAACTGGACTGGTAATCCAGAGGCCCAGACTAATGCTCTGGGAAGGAGGAGGAAGAAGAGGAGTCAGGGAGGAGGCATCCAGGAGCCCTGAGAGAGGACAGCAGGTTCATGCCCTGTGGATGCACAGAGCCCCTGGGCAGCACCTCCGCAATCCTAGTAATCCGTAGGACGGATTGCTGGTTTGCTGTGTGAGCCTGAAGCCCCTTTGACCAGCAGTCAGAGCCTGCATGGATCTCATGAGCTCATTCTGCGCTGCCATTGCAGCATTGAGATACTGGTGGCTTCCGCTTATGCTGCAGTCTGCAAGTTCTGTCATGGAGTTGGCCATCATTTCCGCAGTGGAAAGGAGGGCCTCCAACCTCTGTGCAATGCCTTGTGCCACGTTGGAACTGGCCTCTCTCCTCCCGTTGACCATCACTAAGGCCTCCAGTGCTGCATTCATGAACCTGGTAGCCCTTTGTTTTCCCTGGTACTTCATTTATTCAGCTTCTACTTGCAGCCAATTGCGCTACAGGCAGTCAGAAGCAGCTTCCTTCTAATGAGTGCAGCTCCACTTTAAGAAAGGCAGGCTGCCTTTCGGAGTTTCAGGCAAGCCAGAACATGTGCTAGCCACACACACTGCTAGGCCCCCTGTTGAGTGTTTCGCCAGCCAGCAGCCGGGATGCACTCGGCTGAACGCTATAATCATTCTAATGAGGAGGCAGCATGAAATTTGGGTGCTGCCCGTCTCAATGGGACCAAGCAGATTGGAAATCATGACCTCCACCACCCCGCAACCCCCCCCCCCACCCCACCCCCACGGGCAAAAACAGCAGGAAACCAATTTTTAGACTGTAGTTTCTGTGAGATCACCCTTAATGATTAACAGCTGTGTAACAACGTGATTTCAATGTCAAAAATCACGGTTCGCCGAATGACATTTTCTGTTATTTATGTGCAAATGGTATAACAACAGCAGGCAAAGAGGCAGTTAAACTAAAATATCCAAAAGTTGCTGTCCGAGTTGTGCCACTCCTTCTCCATTAGCTTCAAAAAAATGGCAAATCACTGTCTGTCTCATCATCGACATGCATTGAATGACAGGAAGTTGCTGTATATGCATGGTAGATATGAACTAAACTCACCAAAGAAAGTTCAGTCTTATCATTTAATCAAGTCTAAATACCCTTTTAATGATGTGATGTGTTAAATACTGCCAATCAACCTCTCTGCTACTGAGAATTAAACAACTGCAATTGCAGAGTTTGATGTCTTCAGGTTTTAATTGTTGGAGATTTGAAAAAAAGTTAAATTTAAAATGTTTTACTTTTCCTTTCCGTCTTTCTTCTCCCCGTAATCTAATCTTTTCTTCCCTCTCTTTGGGCCAGATTTTGCTGTCCTAGAGCATCTACTGGTGGCTGCCATTAGTTAGACTTGCCCTTGCATCTTTCAGCTCAAAAATGTTCTGTTCACTAATTTGCTGAAAGTGCGAGCTGACAATGGTCCAGTGAGGGAAATGGGGAATCTGGGACCTGAGTGAACAGGGCAGCCAACAGAGTGTCTCCTTAATCAATGAGATTTAAGTATTGGGAAATAGACAGCGAAAGACTGAAGAATTAAAGGGGGTGAATTCAATGTCAAATCAGAGATTATAAAGAGGAATAAAAAAGAGGGAAAGAAAGATTGGACTATGAGAGAGAGAGAGAAAAAGACTGAAAGATATAGTAAAAAATGTAAAAATTTAAAACTTTACATTTTTAAAATCTAGAACAAATTACAATCTTGTAGCAATTAATTTTAGTTTGTATCTAGCACAGAAATACAGTAACTTAATGATATTCAATACATTTCAATGGTGAGACAAAGAATGTGATGTCATTTTCATGATGGAGCAGTGCAACTTGGACAGCAACGTTTGGATATTTGCATTTAACTGCGCATCTGCCCCGCTCCCGCCACCTGAAATTACTGTACCATTTACACATAAATAACTGAAAGTGACATTAGCCTTGCCATTAATTTGACAGCAAAATATAGTTTTTAAATAGAGCTTTCACTATCGCAGGATGCATGGGGAAAAGCTGCCTCTAAAGAAATGTGAGCTTCAGCTGATGCCTGCAACATTGATTCAATGACAATGACTTCCTAACCAATGGTGTAGCTAATGCTCCCCAACACTCTAAGCATCAACACTTCTGTATCTTAAAATGCAATGCTTTACAAAGGAAAAACTGTACTTTTCATGTCAATGTCTGTTGTGATTTTTTCTCTCTCTCCTCTTTAAGACCCATACTCCATTCCCCAGCTGAGACAGTGATGGGTAACTTCTTGCCAGAGCCATGAGTACATAAAATGGAGTTGCACAGTCTCATTGACAACGATAAGTTGTGGCAGGTGCTGACTGTGGATAGAAGTGGAATTCTCACAAAAAAAGCTTTTCAGTGACTGGTAAGCTGTCAGTGAGAAATAGCAGAAACAAAAAACTGGGCAAAGGACCCCATAGCTGTTTAACCCTTCGATTGTTTATATAACACTTCTGCATCAAGACTTCTATATTTTAAAATATTTGGTTAGATTATTCCAAGAGTACAATAAAATTTGAAATATCTGTAGGTTTCTGTATATTACCCTAAACTAATAAATCAGCATGATAAATACATAAGCAAAAGTGAACTAATGAAATACAACATGAATTTGTGCCTACAATTCTCCTGTATTGACTTAGTGATTTTAGATGAGTTCTTTGAATTGAGTGAAGAAACTTCCCCTGAAAAGTAGAGAATATCACAGATGCGTCAATGTGCAGTGTTGTCCCCTGCGAAAACTGAGTCATTGATCTGAACTGAGCCATTAGGGTATGCACCAAACACAGTAGAGATGCTATCCCTCGAGGAGGAGAAAATCAGGAAGATGAGTCAACTGGCACCTTTGCTCAATGCCTCAGCTACTGACTACATAGTGTAATTGGCAGAAATATAGGAGCACGTCAGCTGTTTGCCTTTTCTGCCAAAGGTTGATGTATGTTGTGGATGGTTCTAAAAGAGAGGGGGAAACAAAGAGGGAGCATGTATTATTCAAATGGTAGAACTTTATTTTTCATTCAATTAAAAAAAATTGAATATTCAAAATCTTTTGACCAAAAATCCTTGACCTATTTGATGGATTGGATGGCTTTCATGGGCTAAATGTAGATATAACTTCTTTTAATGCTCTAACCTTGAATGTGATCTTAGTCATAACATATTACTTTCATGGATTTTCACCTTCTCTTTAAATATTGAGATGATAAAAATAGTCTTAAGCTACAATCTAAAGTTTTTTTTTGCTTGACCCGTAATATAACTAAGTGGAACTGTGGATTCATATTTTCAGTTTGCAATAGGATGGGTTTTTGACTTGCTTGCGCTGCCTGAGGGAGGGTCTGTGGAGATGCCAAGACAATCACCTCTGTGCTTGCTATCATTGGTATTTGGTCCCCAATGTCTCAGATTGAAAACATTCATCATTGTGTTTAAATCTCGCTATGGCCTTGCCCCCGCACCCCCCCACTTTCTCTGCAACCTCATCCAGTACCACAGGCTCACCCCACTGCCCCCACCAACCGCCCCCCCCCCCAAGTTCTCCGTCCATCTGGTCTTTAGCCATTTGTGAACCCCCTCTTTTTTTTCTCCCCCACCATTGACAGATGTGCCCTGAGCCATCTATGTCTCATCCTCTGGAATACCCTTCCTAAACCATTCTGCCTCTTCACCCCCCGCCCCCCCCCCCCCCCCCATCCTCCTTAAAAACCACCTCTGACTAAGCTTCATAAAGTTTAGTTTAGTTTGGTTTAGTTTAGAGATACAGCACTGAAACAGGCCCTTCGGCCCGCCGAGTCTGTGCCGACCATCAACCACCCATTTATACTAATCCTACACTAATCTTTGGCCTGGCATCCGTTTTTTTCCCAATGCCTATCTGAAGTTCCTTCAGATGTTTTTCTATAGGTGTTGTACAAACAGGTTTTTGTTGTAGTAGTGGTAGTAGCAGCTACTAAATGTTCATCAGAGGGAATTAGAGAAAATTTACCTCCTGTTTCCATTTGTACCCTTAGGAGAAGTACTTGGCTGGTGCTTATTGCACTTCCTTGATGCCCATTTGAGTGTGAGAGCTTGATGTATTTGGAACTGTTGGTGTGACCTACGTTGTTGGCTTCATTGCAGCACACTTTGGACCAGCAGTAATGTCATGCCAAGTTTTGTTTGTTTTTAAATACTAGCAGCTGCTGTGCAGGTTTACTCATGGAACAGTCTGGGTCTCAATTATTTATGATGTTCATTCCTAATGTGGTCCATCCAATTAAGGCTCCTGTTCCAAGAAGGCAACTCTAGGTAATTGTTGAGGTTAATCAGAGGTCGGTTGTTCAGTTCTTCTGAGATTTAAGCTCCAGATCAATGTCTGGCTTTTTCCTTCTTTAAGATTGTTTTGCAGCTGCAATCAAATGTGACCTCTGCAATGTAATGTACAGTGTGTATGTGTACATGTTTGTGTACATATATGTATATGTATGCATGTGTGTGTATATATATATATATATATATATGTATATATGTGTGTGTGTTACTGAAATGCATTAATTGTGAACGGGTTTATGAGCAGCTCCTTGAAAGGTTTGCATAGCAAAAAGTAAAACTCTAATTCAGATTCTTTAAGGATTACTGAAATGAATGACTGGGGAAACAGTTGAGTCAGCAGCATTTGGTGCAAGACTGAGACTCATTTATAATGCTCTTTTGTCATAATATGCTGCTTGGCTGGCTCCCAGAATTATATTATAATGAAGATCTGCTGTACTTGTGAGTGCAGGCAGAGCCTAAACTCATAGTTTATTCTTGATTACTTCTTCCATCACTTTGCTAAGTGTTTTTCTATTTATGTGACCTATTCCTCTCATTGGGCTGAGTGGTGAATATTCAACCTATAACATGGGTCCTTTCGCCGTTACACAAATGGTGAACAGGCAGCTCTTGAATTTCTTTGGACTTTCTGCCATTGTAGGCAATAACTTTGCCAGAAGTGTATTGGAGATCCCGTTTAAGTTGGTAAGTTACATCGTAAATATGAATCACTAGCTTCTTTTAAACACTTTGAAGCAAGAAAGAGATCAAAACATATATGCTAGGAATTTTCTCCGGGTTCTTCCAATTGGTTGCCGTGACTTCAGCAGAAGATCTGCTGATATCCTTGATAGACACATGAACAGGGCTTCCATCAACTTTCTGCTGAAGTCCTGGTGGCCAATGAGGAAAACTATGAGGAAATTCCTAGCAATGTTTAGAGTTTAGAGATACAGCACTGAAACAGGCCCTTCGGCCCACCGAGTCTGTGCTGACCATCAACCACCCATTTATACTAATCCTATATTCCTACCACATCCCCACCTGTCCCTATCACCTACCTATACTAGGGACAATTTATAATGGCCAATTTATTTATCAACCTACAAGTCTTTGGCATGTGGGAGGAAACCGGAGCACCCAGAGGAAACCCACGCAGACACAGGGAGAACCTGCAAACTCCACACAGGCAGTACCCAGAATTGAACCCGGGTCGCTGGAGCTGTGAGGCTGCGGTGCTAACCACTGCGCCACTGTGCCGCAGTGATTGAAGAAGGTTGGGCAATCTATTCAACAACCCTGAGTGAAAGCAGGTTATTCTTGCTGGATGTTTAGAATAAACTATTTCATGAATCTTGTGAGAATAAACAACAGAATAAAACTACTTAAAACAGCAAAATGTAAGTTAATGTATGCTTAAAGTACCCATTGTACTTTACCAGTGGGCTATCATTCATAGCATCAGAAGGTAACACATAATTATGCAGTGTTTTATTTTCCCAAATAAAACCTGAGAAATAGCACCTACTATGAGTCAAGTGGTAAATTCACTGTCAAGTGAATTACCTGGAATATAAATCAGAAAATTCTCACGGTTGATCATCAGTTTGTGCTAGGTTAGCTTCTCTCCTCCAGAATGGCTGTAGGGTAGTTTTCATGCCCCTGAGCTAGAGAGATGAAAACATAAAGGCATAAATTCCTGTTCCAGATGCCTATCCAATGTTGCCTGCTTGGAAGTGTGCCTTTTATTTTTCCAAAAATAGACTTTATTTGTAAAAATCTGTAAAAATACATTACAAAACAGTTCCAAGTAGACATTCCAGAAAATGAAAAAGAAATCCGTTTTCTTCAATACAGGATGTGAGTTGCCTCACAACCCTTCCATTCCATTTTATATGCAATGTACATTTGCATTACACAGCAAAACCATATTTTGGTGCATACAGCCCGAGGGGTTTTACACAGGTTCCAGCCCCTTGGTTCACTATGGCGGGAGGACCTTACACTGTGGATTTTCTTCATTGAGCCTTTGTGGCATCTGCCCCAAGCTTTAGTGCGTTTGAAAGTGCGCCTGTGTAGAGATCAGCTGAGAACAGGATCAGTCTCTGCTGTAATGCCTCCTATGAACATAGGAACAGCAGTAGACCACTGAACCCCTCAAACTCACTCTGCCATTCAATTGGATCATGGCACATCTGTACCTCAATTCCACTTTACCAAACGTAGCTCCAAATCCTTTGAAATTTTACCTCACAAAAGTCTAGTGATCTCAATCTTGAAAGGCCCTATTATTGCAGCCACCACAGCCTTTGGGGAGACAGAATTTCAGATTTCTTCCACTTCTTTGAGTGAAAAAGTTCTTCTTGATTCTCCTTCTCAGTGGCCTGGCGTTAATTTGATCATTATGTTTCCTTGTTCTGGATTCTCCCATCAGAGAAACTAACTTCTGTACATCTACACAATCAAATCATTATATCATTTTAAGCACTTCAATTAAATTACCCCTCAACCTTTAAACCCAATGTAATACAACCCAAGTTTATGCAACTATAAATACATAATAGTTACAACACAAAAAGAGGCCATTTGATCCAACCAGTCCACGTCACAATTACCCCCCACAATAGCAAACACTCCTAAACACTTTTACCCATCCTGTTCCCATATTTCTTCACCTGCTTTTCCTATCTAATCTAATCTGAATGACAACGTAGTTTCTACCCTAAACCACTAACCCTGGAAGAGAATTCCATAGATTGAAAACTTGACAAGGCTGCCACTGATGAAGGTGCCTTTTAAAGGCTTTACATTTTTTTTTATCACCCTAATGTAATATTTCCCTGTAATTGTCCCCATCCCTGTAAATTTCATTTATTTACAAAATTTTCTGCTCGCACTACTGCAATGTTCCCTACATCTGCCTGGATCTACCCTCTGTCTATGATTAGCAATGCAAATGGTTGACCCAGAAATTTGAATGTTGTGAGCACATTGTGAAGCAGGTTTGTCTCTTTGACCTTTGGGAATAAAGCACTGCCTGAGGTAGTGCATCGAGAAAAATCAGCAGGAAGGATCACATGCATGCAATCAATAGAAGCGTCCCGATTTTCCATTTGTTTAAACTAATGGTTGAAAATTCAGGTAAGCTACATAGTTGGTGCGCAGTCCTCCCCAGGTGACGCTTTACATCAAGGTGCTAAGGAGGAAGACCTGCCCCTAATATTCTGATGGTATTAACACCAGTCCTTAACTACTACTAGATGAAAATTGGCCCAGCGCCTTTAAGAAAGGAAGTGAGAAATATAGAAGTGAAACAACCTTCCCCTAAAATGCATAAAATTTATTAGACTTTGCCAAAATGTTAATCCCACCTAATCCACCACTAAATATGAGGGTGTCTATGATGCAGTCATCAGATTAAATTAAAATCCTTGAAGGCACCAGAGCAGAAGGACGGTAATACAAGAGAAATGCACTCTCAGCAACTTGAACATTTCTGACAGTGTTGTTGTCTCTGCTAAAACGGTAAGAAAGTTTTTTGCTTCTGTTGGTAAAAACACGTATAATGCATGTCACAAAAATGTCTTTTAGTTGCTTGTGTTATGCAGTTCTTCCAAGCCTTCCTTCCCTAAAATGGCAATAGTTAAAGTCATGCTGGGCTTTCTGGTTCTAGTAATGAAGGGAGAGGCACTTTTATGGCCAACAATGGCATAATAGAACTAATGAACTATGATTTATTAGGAAAGAAAATTAGATTCCATTCCGCAAAGTCAGAATATATTACTGTGTTATTCAGTATCAAAAATAACAGAACACCAAATATTGTTTCTCCTCTTTTTTGGGGGTCTTTCCTTTCTGTTTTGAAGTTGCTGCTTCCTTTTATATATTTTGATTTCTTCGTTTCTTTCAGCTTGCTAATAATTAAGCAGAAGCTCATGGTGCTGTCAGTATGATATTTTTCAATCAGCAGGGACAATATTATCAGTGCTCCCAACACGCTGAGAACAAAACAATCTGGATAGAGTAGGATGGAGCCAGCAGACAGATCTGAGAGGTTTGAATTGGGACAAAATGGGAAGTAAAGGAAAGACATGTAAAATCTGTGAATTGGGACTAAATGAAAAGCATCCAGGAAAGATATCATGGAGGTATAAGATGTGAAACAATGAAATGCAGCCAAGAGAGAGATTAACAAACTGGGACAAAACAAGTCACATCCAGGAGACAGTCAAGGCAAACTTAGACTAAACAAAAAGCTGTGCCTTTATTAATTCTGTAAATTTTTCTTCTTGTAAACGCCCCACAGCTACGAGCATTAAAATAAACATTCAACCTACAATCTTCAATCATTGGATAATAACTATTGCATTTTGAAATATCATTTTGAAGTATTGCAAAGCCATCCTTGCAAGCAAATAAGGATTATAAAAAATGCAAGTTTGAAAGCCTCAAAATGTGCAAGTCAGTAGAATTAGCAGCAAAACATGACACCATTTCTAATAATAAAATCCAATGTTTTGAGGACTAAAGTGGGCAGTGGCACATCAGTGAGAGGAGGGAGAACAGAGATTTAATTTCCCACGAGCTGCTGATCTCAGACACATTGCTTTCAGGAGGTGACAAGCACAGGGGAATGAAAATGAGAGCGATCCCTGTCATGTGCTCTACAGCAGCAGCTAAGAGGTAGCATTGACAGAGGGCTAGAAGCAAGTTATCACCAACACTTGGTAACCTCTCAACTGCAGGCAGTACTTGGGTCAGGAAGGTTTTGCTCCGTGTATAAAAGTAAAGAACAAGACACTGAAAATCTTTGATCCCAGCATAAGTGTAAGTACTGGGATTGGCCTGGTGGGAACCTCTGCTGCTACCCTCCCTGATATTGCGAGATGTGGCTCTGAGTTATGAAGTAGATCAGGTATATTAGCTGCATGTGGGTGAGCGCCTTGCGTGTATGATCACAATATGATAAGGGTTAAGAATTAGAAAGGGATAGAATCAGCACAAAAATAGAGCACAAGATTAGATGATGGCAGATTTCAGAAAGATGAAAAACAAGTTAGCCGAAGTGAGTTAGAAGGAGAAATTGGCACACAGAA
The DNA here is from genome assembly GCF_036365525.1 of Heterodontus francisci. Taxonomy (NCBI): domain Eukaryota; kingdom Metazoa; phylum Chordata; class Chondrichthyes; order Heterodontiformes; family Heterodontidae; genus Heterodontus; species Heterodontus francisci. The sequence continues at coordinate 69,518,133 of NC_090380.1, forward strand.
CTGTAGAGCAACAGTGGGATGTTTTTAAAAAGGTGTCTATAAACTTATTCCTTACACCATTTCACTCATACTAAAACCTTCTGATCAGTAATTCATAGTTTGATTACAATGTAAGACTCCAAAGCGCCTGACAGTAATACAACAAAATATTTACCTTTTCCCCTGCTTTATTTATCATGCCCATCTATACACCACATTATTTAAATTAATGTTAAATTTTGATGGATTTTGTTAACTGGCACTTAGAACGTCTCTATTTTGGTATTTAAGGATGCTTAAATATTGATATTTGCAGCATCTACAATTGGAAGTAATTTGATAAAAGAATGACAAAGTAATGCAGTGATATTGCATTACTTGGTTAATCTTTAGTGAATTATTCACTGTTGTGATGTTTCAATGATGCAATTTACAGCATTAATACACCAAGATGCAGATTTTATAAGTAACAGAACTTAGGTGTAATATGCCTGTGAATTTTAACCTTCATATATCAAGAAGATCTACAGTGCAAATGAATAATACATCTATGAGCTGGATTTTATGGCGCTGGCAGGGGTTCCAATGATGGGCCGAAAAGGCAAGGGGAACCCTGCCTTGGCCCTTTGGGAGACCCCTGGCTACATGTTACGGCACTTGGGCAATTAATTGCCTGCGCCAGTGTCCTCGGGAGCAATGGCCACTGCTTGAACTGCAGCAGTCATCTGAAGAAGAGCCGTGCTGGAACCCCAACTGCAGGTAAGTGGGGGCTGGCTTGCGGGGACCACTCAGGCAGGCCCTTGCAGGGGAAGGGGGGGATGGGTTACTAAGGGCAGGGAGGTGGGTGATAGTACAGGGCTGGCCTTTGCTGCCAGGGGCCCTCTGTGGGCCAAAGATTGCTCACAGAGGAAGTCTCAAGTCCACAGGGAAGCCAACTGCTTTTATTGGGCGGTGTCCCCAAGTGGCAGAGGCACCCCCCCACCCCACTCCCGCTGGTCAAATGATGGTGGGAAGAGACCTTTAAGTGGCCATTATTTGGCCGCTGGGTGGGAAGGCCGTCCTCAGCCTTCGCCGCCCCAAACTAAATTGGAAAGCATCTGGAAGACGATAGGCACTCCACCCCTCCAACTTCCCATGCTATTTTGTGGGCCCTCCCGCCTCCCAGCTTGTCCCTAGGGGACCCATAAAATTCAGTCCGATGTTTCCATTTTTAAAATTTAAATGCCTAGCACTTGAAATTTACATTCATTTCCTACAAATTATATGTCAAACCAAATAATCATTTCTTAAAGCCCTTCAGCAGCAAAGAACAAGTCAAAGCATAATACAAACCAGGGGTCCTCAACGTGTCCGTACATGGACACCAGTATCCGTGGAAAAGATTTTGAGGTCTGAGACTGATAATGTCAGGGATGAGAAATTTTCCATTGGCTTCTTCAGACTGGTTTAAAAAAAAATCTTGTGTCAATTTCACAGCTGACAGGTGCTGAAATCGAGAACAGCGGCTTCCAAACTTTGGACAGATTCGGGGTTTTCTGGTGGTTCCGATTCTTTTTACAAAGCCTGCTAGAAAACCATGAATTTGTCCGAAGTTCAGAAACCGCTGTTCCTGCTCATCAGCAATGGTCAGAAGGAGGGGAGAGGGGGGTGCAGAGAGACAGAGAGAGAAAGAGGGAGCTGGGAGAGAGGGGGACAGAGAGAGAGAGGGGGCAAAGGGAGAGAGAGAGACGGGCAGAGAGAGGGGCAGAAAGAGGGGAAAGAGACAGAAAGGGGGGACAGAGAGAGAGGGGTCAGGGAGAGAGTGGGGGGAACGACACAGAGAGAGAAATGATACAGAGAGGAGGGGAAATTACATGGGGGGGGAAACAACATTGGGGGATGACACAGAGAAAGGGGGACAACACGGGGGGGGCAACACAGAAAGGGGGGGGGAAACAAAGAGGGAATGAAGAGAGACAGACAGCTAAAGGCAGGGAGAGAGAGCAATCAAGATCCCTCCAGACAAATTGGCAACTATCTGGAATACTTCGCATCACTACGGCAAGTGTGCGGGCAGACATTGACTACTTGTGCAAGCAAAAGAAAAATGCCAGGTATCTCACTAAACCAGTGTCCAACATAGAGATGAAAAAGTAAGTCAATAAATTAGTCTTCTCATTTAAAGGTTCTTCACAAAAATGCACATTTGATGTTTTTTTTTATTAATAGTAAGATAAATGTTTAATTCTTTTATCTTTCCGAAATTGTCTCACCGGCCCCCTATATAAGACAAAAATTGTAATTTGGCCCCCATGCAAAAAGCTTGGATATCCCTGCTCCAAGCCTTTAAATTTGTGTTTTAAAATAATCTAGCAGCTAGGTTATTCTAAAACACAAGTTTAAAGGCTTGAGTTATGTAAACTCATTTTAAAATGGCAAATGTCATTTAGGGAATGTCTTGATTTCTATGCTCTGGCAAACATTACTTTCACTTGGGACACTAGCTCACTAACATGTTGAAAGTTGCTGGACCTTTACTTCTATGTAAATGTTGCAATTCTGCTGCTATCTATTTGGAATCACATTGTTCCAGAGCTTGTATTGAGGGGAAAACAGGCAAGAAAATTCAAGGAATCTCCAGAAGTCAGCACTGTAAGTTCCTCATGAATACAAGAGTAAGGTGTCATGGGACTGAATGATATTGGTAAAAACAGGATGCTGCTGACCTATATACAATAGTAAGAACAATGTCATATATAGTTTCAATAAATCTTCATCTATGATGAACTATCTATGATTCCATAACAAAATCCATGCTGCATGTGCAGTTTTTAAAACTGTCAGGGAAGACATAGTAAAAATTTATTATGTTTCAGTGACTTTGTTAGACAGTCACTAACTCATTTTTTTTTGCTGCGAATTGGATTAAAGAACACAATTACAGGTCTGTCAAAGATCAGTAACTGCAATATGCAGCATTTACTATCCAGTTTGAGGCGGATAACCTCATTGGCCAATGTCATTTGAAATTATGGTTGTATCATAATTACATTATGTTAAAAGTGCACCTTTGCTAACAGGTAAGAGATTTGGCTTGGACATAAATTGGTTCGTCCGGAGTACAATCTTACAGATAGTGACTAAACAATTTGTAACTGAATACATGCAGTAACAACTGCTCAACTTTTTGCAAAAAAAGCTTTTTGTTAATAAGAATTTTGACAGAGCTGAATCGGAATGACAGTGATAGACTGAGATATAGACATAAGTGAACTTAAGAGAATCGCTTTATTGGAGGAACTGATGGGTGCTTTTTATTTGTATTTGCATCTATCTAATGTTGTCACAAGCTTTGGTGAGTAAATGACATTTTGTCCATGAGAGATTCCGTTGTTTCTGTATTTTAAAATCTAGGACCTAGTTTAACAACCTGTCAAGATGAATCAACTCTCTAGCCCTTCCTGTCCCATTCTGCTTTTACATCTCCTTCCCTGTTGACAGATTGGAGCAGGATGAGAGATCACTAGGTATTGCACGCATGGCAGGCTTTCCCAGGGTGCCATTGACTGTGCATCCATTGCCTTGCCTGCTCCTTATCACCTTTATCCTTTATCAATTGAAAGGGATTTCACTCCCTCAACACACAACACACAAAAGCAGCACATGATTTGTTTAAATTCACTACATCTCATTTTGAGGTACCAAGTGAGGATATTTTCAGGGGAGCTGAACTTCCTCAATTGAGTTTTTAAGTCCAGTATAAATTTACAAAGATAATTTCTGTTCCACATTTCTGTTTTGTTGTAGTATGGACACCAAGTTGAGGGGCTTGTTAATGCAGCTTGACACAACTAGGAAAAGCTTCACTTATTAACCTTCTAAGAATGACAGAACTTTTCCATTATTTTCAGAGGGAAATGTCTGGCCTAATTTGTGCAGCATGAGGTCAAAATAAAATCCAGTAATTTCATCATTACCTGACTTGATCTCTCGTGGTACTGCACACGGTAAATCTTACAATATGGTCTCTCTTTCATGCTGTCACTCTGTTTCTGTGTTGCTGAATATCTATGTCTTTCCTGCTTCTGATTTTCTCTCTCTCTTTGTTGCTATTCTCCTCCTAACTCTTTTTGCTTCTCTCTCTGTTCTCTTCTGCTTCTCTCTATTTCTGTCTTCTATACTTTCCTTTTTGGTTAAAAGTGATGAGTGCAATTGCATGGTGTGGCAGGGGAAGAAGTCTGCATTTAGGGCAGGCATTGGGAGAAATTGTGACCCTTGTAAGGGCCTCCATTCCTTCCTCTATCGAATCACTTGTGCATCCACCTGCCTCTATGTGTCCTGTCCTGTCTCCCTTCACTTTCCCACAACCCATTCTGCTTCCTACCACCCTCTCACACCCACCACTACCCCTGCTTTTTCCTCTTTGAAAAAAACTCTCTGTAGTTCTGATGAAAGGTCACAGACCTGAGACGTTAACTCTGCTTCTTTCTCCACAGATGCTGCCTGACCTACTGAGCATTTCCAGCACTTTCTGTTTTTATTTCAGATTTCCAGCATCTGCAGTATTTTGCTCTTGAATAAATCCTTGTATCCTCCCTTGGTGCATGGCTCCTCTATCACTCACTTGGCCTTTTACCTTCCCGTTTTCCCTCACTCAAACCTCTCCCCAAGAGTGGGTGCCCTTCATCCTCAGCCAGTTTCCCGCCTCGCCACCCCCCTTCTACCCTCCTTCCTATAAGACTCCATCAAAGAGGCATTGTTTGCTTTCAAAATTCACCTTGCTTTCTTAAATAAAAATGAAATCAAATTGGGAGATGAATTTTCTTGGTGCATGACTTGGTGGAAGTTTGCCAGAACCCAATCGATTTGCGTAAATGGAGTTTCCACCAAAGTTACAATAATGAAGCCCTGAGTAAATTTATTCCAGAATGAGGCGACAATACTGTCTGTCCACCATTCTCTTCATTTGTGTCTTTCTCTTTCTGTCTTGCCCTCTATTCCACTGATATTAGAGATTAGGATGTCGGTTTCACAGGTCTACGTGAATAGCATTGATTAAACGCAGTTGGAGAGAATTAGCTGGCTTCATAATGTGGTTGGTGTTTTTCTGAAAATTGAAGTTGCAATAATTGGACTAGATTTTAAATTGCTGACATGTGGGGATTGGGGGATCCAGTAGTGTGCAGGAACTCTGGGAGCGGGGATTGGGGGGATCCAGTAGTGTGCAGGAACTCCGGGAGCGGGGATTGGGGGATCCAGTAGTGTGCAGGAACTCCGGGTGCGGGGATTGGGGGGGATCCAGTAGTGTGCAGGAACTCCGGGTGCGGGGATTGCGGGGGGGATCCAGTAGTGTGCAGGAACTCCGGGTGCGGGGATTGGGAGGATCCAGTAGTGTGCAGGAACACTGGGCGCGGGGATTGGGGGGATCCAGTAGTGTGCAGGCACTCCGGGTGCGGGGATTGGGGGGGATCCAGTAGAGTGCAGGAACTCCGGATGCAGGGATTGGGGGGATCCAGTAGTGTGCAGGAACTCCGGGTGCGGGGATTGGGGGGGATCCAGTAGTGTGCAGGAACTCCGGGTGCGGGTATTGGGGGGGATCCAGTAGTGTGCAGGAACTCCGGGTGCGGGGTTTGGGGGGGGTCCAGTAGTGTGCAGGAACTCCGGGTGCGGGGATTGGGGGGGATCCTGTAGTGTGCAGGAACTCCGGGTGCGGGGATTGGGGGGGATCCAGTAGTGTGCAGGATCTCCGGGTGCAGGGATTGGGGGGGGGATCCAGTAGTGTGCAGGAACTCCAGGTGCGGGGATTGGGGGGATCCAGTAGTGTGCAGGAACTCCAGGTGCGGGGATTGGAGGGATCCAGTAGTGTGCAGGAATTCCGGGTGCGGGGATTGGGGGGGATCCAGTAGTATGCAGGAACACCAGGTGCGGGGATTGGAGGGATCCAGTAGTGTGCAGGAACTCCGGGAGCGGGGATTGGGGGGATCCAGTAGTGTGCAGGAACTCCGGGAGCGGGGATTGGGGGGATCCAGTCGTGTGCAGGAACTCCGGGAGCAGGGATTGGGGGGATCCAGTAGTGTGCAGGAACTCCGGGAGCGAGGATTGGGGAGATCCAGTAGTGTGCAGGAACTCCGGGTGCGGGGATTGGGGGGGATCCAGTAGTGTGCAGGAACTCCGGGTGCGGGGATTGCGGGGTGGATCCAGTAGTGTGCAGGAACTCCGGGTGCGGGGATTGGGAGGATCCAGTAGTGTGCAGGAACACTGGGTGCGGGGATTGGGGGGATCCAGTAGTGTGCAGGCACTCCGGGTGCGGGGATTGGGGGGGATCCAGTAGAGTGCAGGAACTCCGGATGCAGGGATTGGGGGGATCCAGTAGTGTGCAGGAACTCCGGGTGCGGGGATTGGGGGGGATCCAGTAGTGTGCAGGAACTCCGGGTGCGGGTATTGGGGGGGATCCAGTAGTGTGCAGGAACTCCGGGTGCGGGGTTTGGGGGGGGGTCCAGTAGTGTGCAGGAACTCCGGGTGCGGGGATTGGGGGGGATCCTGTAGTGTGCAGGAACTCCGGGTGCGGGGATTGGGGGGGATCCAGTAGTGTGCAGGATCTCCGGGTGCGGGGATTGGGGGGGGATCCAGTAGTGTGCAGGAACTCCAGGTGCGGGGATTGGGGGGATCCAGTAGTGTGCAGGAACTCCAGGTGCGGGGATTGGAGGGATCCAGTAGTGTGCAGGAATTCCGGGTGCGGGGATTGGGGGGGATCCAGTAGTATGCAGGAACTCCAGGTGCGGGGATTGGAGGGATCCAGTAGTGTGCAGGAACTCCGGGAGCGGGGATTGGGGGGATCCAGTAGTGTGCAGGAACTCCGGGAGCGGGGATTGGGGGGATCCAGTAGTGTGCAGGAACTCCGGGAGCAGGGATTGGGGGGATCCAGTAGTGTGCAGGAACTCCGGGAGCGAGGATTGGGGAGATCCAGTAGTGTGCAGGAACTCCAGGAGCGGGGATTGGGGGGATCCAGTAGTATGCAGGAAACCTGGGAGCAGGGATTGGGGGGGATCCAGTAGTGTGCAGGAACTCCGGGAGCGAGGATTGGGGGGATCCACTAGTGTGCAGGAACTCCGGGTGCGGGGATTGGGGGGATCCAGTAGTGTGCAGGAACTCCGGGAGTGGGGATTGGGGGGATCCAGTAGTGTGCAAGAACTCCGGGAGCGGGGATTGGGGGGATCCAGTAGTGTGCAGGAACCCCGGGAGTGGGGATTGGGGGGATCCAGTAGTGTGCAGGAACTCCGGGAGTGGGGATTGGGGGGATCCAGTAGTGTGCAGGAAACCCGGGAGTGGGGATTGGGGGGATCCAGCAGTGTGCAGGAACTCTGGGAGTGGGGATTGGGGAGATCCAGTAGTATGCAGAAACTCCGGGAGTGGGGATTGGGGGCATCCAGTAGTATGCAGGAGCTCAGGGAGCGTGGATTGGGGCATCCAGTCGGATGCAGGAACTCCGGGAGCGTGGATTGGGGGGATCCAGTAGTATGCAGGAACTCCGGGAGCAGGGATTGGGGGGGATCCAGTAGTGTGCAGGAAACCCAGGAGTGGGGATTGGGGGGATCCAGTAGTATGCAGGAAACCCGGGAATGGGGATTGGGGGGATCCAGTAGTATGCAGGAAACCCAGAAGTAAGTGCAGCGTTCCTGTCAGTGGCTTTTCAACCCAGCCACTCCATTACCTTGCTCCTTTCGGGTTTCCTGACCAATCAGCATGAGCTGATGTGATGACAACCTACTTGAGTCAATTTGAACTCCAATATTTAAAGGGACACTCCAGATATGCAATTTGATGGAGTTTGGATTGGGAAAGCAGCAGAGGAATTGGCAGAATGGAGTCCAGACATTTGAAGGCTGCGCTACATTTTAGTGATGCCTTCCTGGATGTGATACCGGGAGTTATAATGGCCCATAGGCAGATATTCTTCAGTACTGCCTGCCAGCAAAACCAAGAAGATGTGGCTGGAGTTAGTGGAGGGGTTCATCAGCAGGAGTGTGGTGCCACGTTCCTGGATTCAATGCCAAAAGCAGTTTAATGACCTAAGCAGGGCAAGAAAATTGAGTACAGTGGCATATTCACCTACATCCTGATGTGCTTATCATCCCAAACCGCTCACTCTACTCAAACCTACTTCAGTACATTAATCCTCACACAAACTTACTTTGCGGGTACACCCATTCCTCTGTCTGTGCACTTCCTCATATCCCCATTTATCCATCCACCACTGACACTCACTCTCATCTTCATATAATGTCATGCCTTTCCCTCATAGCCATCCTCAACAAATGCTCTCCTTTCATCCAAGCAACACATTGTATTCCTCTCATTCATGGGTCTCTTGGGAACCAGGGGTGGCCTTTGAGCCATCTCTCAACTGGTGCTGCAGAGAAGGAGATGCTGGACATTGTCATGTTGGGGTCTCCCAGCTATCTAGTAACACAACTAAATCTTAGACAGCCACATGGCATACAACACTCACTTATTTTAATGTAATGGCCAGCAGCCAGTGACATATGATCATGTATATAATGATCACTTAAAATATTCTTACTTTGACAGTTCTAAGTCATGTCTTTAATTTCCCACAGGACCTTCAAATATCCTACAGGAGGCGGTGCAGGAGGACAACAACAACTCAGGAAGTCACTCACACGGAGGGTGCACCATCACAGGACTCATGCAGGCCATGATCTGCTGTTCAATATGCACTGGCCAGGGTCTCCAGACTGGTCATGATGTGCTGCGCTCTGCACAACATTGCACAGCAGCAAGGTTTGGACCTGCAGGAGGAACAAGGAGCAAAACACAAATCTCTTCAGACAATACTGATGAGGTGGAGTAGGAAGAGGCAGAACATGATGCAGCCAAGACACCAGCAGCAGCACAAGTTACTGTCCGGGATGTCCTCATCATTGCGAGATTCACTTAGGTTCCACCAGTCCAACCATCTGACATGTAAATGCCAAAGCTGCTTTCCTACCCCTCACCATTCCACCATGACAATAAAAACAAAACAGTCCTGCAAATAACCTAGTATCCTTTTCACACATCCCCATTGCTCAGTATCAATTCATGTCTCACTGTTCATCACAAGTGAAAAGGCCACTTGCTAAGCAGCAAATAAAAATGGGCAACACGGAAAAGTGGTGGAAAGAAATAATATTTGTGTCTCAAAAATTATACAGAAATTTAACATTTGCAACTACAAACCTTTACTCTTTCTCTTTCTGCTACTCCCATGTGGTGCAAACCCTGTGGCTTCCAGAGAGGAAAAGACAGGCTGCTCAGATCCTGCCCTGACCGCTGAGATGCTCTTGGTCGACGTCCTCTGGGTTTTGCAGCTCATGAGGGTTGCATCAAAGACTGCACCTGTGTAGGAGCAGACTCGGCCTTGGGACATGAGGCAGCATTTGGGGTACTGAATGAGATAGGCGGGGGGGGGGGGGGGGTGGGTGTTGAGGGGGAGAAACAATGGTTGAGAAGTAGATGAGCTTTGAACCAAGCCCCCACTTCCACATCCCCTTTCACCTTCATCCCTCTCATGGCCCACCTGCTCTTCTCTATTAGCAATGAGCTGGAGAGCAATTTGCTGCAGATTAGTGAGGTGATGAATGGCCAAGGCTGGGATACCATCAATCCTATTTAAGCTGGTATTCATAGTGTGCAAACCATTGGTGAGGACTTCATGCACTTCTTTAATTGCCTCTGTTTGATGCTCCATGCAGATGACTATTCTTTCCATGGACAAAGACATCATTGCAAAGGCCTGTTACACAATGTCACTCATGTTTGAGACAGACTCCTCCAATCTCTCTGCAAGAGTGCACAAAGTGGCTGGAACACCTACCAATATATCACGTGTGCTTTGCTGCAGCGTCAGAAGTGTCCTTTTAGCCAAAGGTCCCCAAGCTTTCGCATCTGGGTCCAGCTGAGCAGAGCTTGGAGCATCCTGCGTCCTGTAATGCAGACTCTCCATCGCTGTCCGTCTCCACCATCTGCTCTTGGTCACTTGTGATGTGTGAATCACTGGGCGAAAACCCAAGTATCTGTCTAACTGGTCCCACTGAAGTGTGAGTATCTGAGCTGGTCTCCAGATTTGTCCACACATTTTCAGCATCCCAATGGCTTGTTCAATGACACATCTGGTTATCATATGGTTTTCAATGTATTGCGTCTGGACCTCATTTATTGAGTTCCTCCTGGATATCATGAGTCATGCTTTAATTGGGTATTCTTTGTCTCCAAGCAGTCTGCCGGTAACTCTGCTTTGAGGTGCAAAAAGATCAGGGAGGGTGGACTGCCGCAGGGCAAAAACATCATGGCAACTGCCCAGGAATATTGTGCACACCTGCATAAACATCCTTTTATGGTTCCACACCAGCTGCACATAAAGGAAACCCTTGCAGTTGATGACTATTCGTGTTTGTTCTTATGGGTGCCTTAATTGCCATATACCTGCAGTTGATGATGCCCTATGCCTGTGGCAAGCTAGCCAGAGCTGCAAACCTGAGTGTCCACTCACTCTGATTGGCATCATTGGTGACAAACTTGACACAAGTGCCTGCCCTGGCAAACAAGCTCTCAGTCACCCAACTGCAAGATCCTGCAAATGTCTCTGGCAGAACTCTGGAAGGAGCCAGAGGCAAAGAAGTTGAGAGCAGTGGTGTCTTTGGCAGTCACTGGTAAAGTGTAGCCACCAGGTCTGCTTTGCAGCAGGTCTTGTTCCAGCAAACTGCTAATGTCTGTCATCACCTGACCCGACGCAATGAGCCTCCTTGACACTGATGTTCTGACATATCGAGGACGCTTAGCCTCTGCCTGTAGACCCTGTGTTGCAGGTATGGCCTCCTGCAAGCTGCAACTTCCTGCTCATTCCCTCTCTTCTATGGAGCTGCAGGTCTGTGAGGAGCAGGCTGTTGTTACTCCCACTCCTGCTGCTGGTCATCCTGGTCCTCATCTGAGGTATAAACCTCCAAAGTTGTGACAAAGAAGTATGGTGAACAAAGTCTTTCACACAATCAGGCAAGAAAACAGCTGTGTATTTGCAATATTTATGTCATGTCTTCAACCCCCTCAATTGCCAATGTGTTCTCACCTTGCTTTCACTGGCGAGTTCCATGCACTACAGTTAAATTGTAAAACACAAGTTAATATTGCTGTAATTGAGTGATTAACATATTGAAATCGACAACCCCGCCTTTCCCGAAAGGGATTTTCACATGCAGCCTAACGCGCTGCAGTTAAATGGGGAAGTCAAAACGTTGGAGCCAGCTTCCCAACGTGCTGTCAATTTCCATTCTTTTAACCCTCCATCCACTCCCAAAGCCATGTGCTCCTGCACATTAAAATTCACCCCATTTCCCCTATCTCTCACTCTCCAACCTCCCTGACTCCTTTTGTTTAATAAACCTTTTTAAAATTGATCGGGCACAAAAGAAAATCAAAAACAGATTTGTAACCATGTCTCACACACATCCAGGGGTTTTTTTTTAGAAAAAGACATCCAATATATATTTTACCTAAATGAAGCTTTGTTTATTAAAATTACTTGAAGAGAAGCTACTGAGTAGAAAGTGCAAAAAGCTTATGAGCAATATTCCATCAGTATGGCTAGCTAAACAATATGGATGCATCCTGGGATATTAGGCATACTGTACATGTTCAGACTGCATAATTCAAACCCAGCTCACAGGCGCAGCTCTGGACAAAAATAATGGCCCTTGATTTCCGCAGGAGTTCCCTCGATCTCTCACTGGGTCTTCAGCAGGAACCCCCATAGAAACTGCATAAATGTCCAATTTCAGCCATTTATAACATTTTTCCAGGCATTGCACTGATGTCTGAAGTTCTGGTTGGATAAATTCAGGACCATTAAGTCCAAGCCCAGGTTTTTTGAAGAGGCTGACACTTTCAAGAAAAAACATTAATTAAAAACATTAAAAGGCAATTCAGTGGATGAATTTAATTGTTATTGTGAAATATGAAACTTGTTTTATTTTGTTTTGTTTAGACCGGTATTTTAGACATTAGAAATTTCAGTTACAGAAATAAAATGAGGGATGAGAAAAGTTTCAGACAGCATTTGAGTGGGCATATGGTGATATACTCTTTCTATAAAAAAGCAGCTATTGGGTGTCACAGGACATGACACCTTTCAGAATCATCTACTGGAGTAAAAGGTACAGTAGTAACCTATGTGTTTTCAATGAAATGTGGGCTCCATGTATCAAATTTAATGACCCGGAATTTCTGCCGGGGAAGCCCAGGGTTTGTGGGGGGAGGGGGGGGAGCTGTGGGGAGAGAAGCCTCGTAGGGGGAGGGGGGAGAGCAGCCAGGAGAGGATGGGTGTGGAGATGAGGAGCCTGGGGAGTTGGGGCAGAGGGGAAGAGCAGCCGGGGGAGGGAGGGGAAGAGGGGCCGCTGGTGGGAGGGAAGAGGAGTGGGGGAGTGTTCCATGTGGTGTATAAAATGGCTACTACCAAAAGCCTTTACTTACATATTATGACATCAGACGTCACATGTGTATGGCAAGCCAAAGTCTACAAAAGTATTTCTCCAAACATCCCCCTTTACATAAAAAAAGGTCTGTTCTTTCTTGACCTTTCAAATTTGTCTGTGCCGACACACACATTTCACACATAGGCCTGAATTTAGTGAGCCCGTCGTGAGTCCGGGCAGTGGACCTGGAAGTGGGTGCTGTTTGTGCTAGTCACATGGGCAACCGACCCACTGCGATCACGTGGCGGGTGGCCACTTTGCATAATGGAGGTGCAGGGCCCGTCCAATTATGTTGCGGGGACGAGATGCGAGTCACCAAATACAGCATCAGATGACTCCAGAGCAGCTGTTGGTGCCATGTTTATAGCCTGACCAGCTCTGCCTGCATTGCTGCTTTGCACTCATTTTCGGCTTGCTTTTCACACTGAGACCTGTATTACAGTAACTCTGGACCCCCACCACCCCGAGGCAGACCCCACAGGCTGGCAGAGGTAAGGCACAGCGGAGGCTCCACCAGATTCTCCTCCAGGCTGCAAGGGAAAGGCAGGATGTCCTCTTCCCCAGCAGTGGCAAGAAGAGGTCCTCCTACCTGACCAAGCAAGCCTGGATGGAGATCCCAGAGGAGATCAGCAGCTGTTGGGGCGGCCCTCCACTCCCCCCCACCCCCCACCCCCCACATCCCACCTCCGGACATGGGCACAGTGTCGCAAGAGGGTCAATGACCTCTTTCGTTCTGCTAAGGTGAGTGCTCCATAACTCTCTCCATTTTAGGGATTGCAAGTGTCTATGCAGGAGGAAGCGGGACATGGGGAGGTGAACACTACAACAGTGCTGGCAGAGGGTGTTAGGCATCACCTTATCCTGACAGATGAATGACAGTATCTCCACCACAGGCCATCTTCTTTCACAACTCATCCCATTAACTCCCTTGAGAGAGGACGGGAGCTTGAGCTATATAGGATACCCCAGTGAGGGACAAGGCACTGCCACGAGCAGAACTGTCACATTGATCTCTCTCTGTGATGTATGATTAACTCCTTCTTTCCACTTGCAGGACAAGAGGGCCTATAACAGGAGGGAGACAGCCTGGACTGGCAGAGGCATCCTAGATCTTCAACCTCTCTCCACAGCAGAGGAAGAGGCATTAGAATTGCCAGGGACCCAGGGTGGCCACTCCATATCAGATGGAGAGACTGGAGTTTCCGCCCAAGAGAGTGAAAGTTGGGTTCCATCAACATACAGTTCACTTCTGGAGACCCACATCATGTATGGTTGGCATAACAAGATCTGCACAGCCTAACCCACACATGTTTGTGTTCTCTCATGCAGGTCGGTGCCCACAGGAAGCTCAAGCAAATGCAGGACGGCCATCAGCCTCTGAGGAAAAGGAGCACTCAAGAGGATACACCATTCCATGACTCTCCTGCACCCTCCACCAGCGCAGATACTTTCACCTCGGTGGGTTTCCGCTCGACTGTAGAATCAGGGTCACAAGCTGGTGAGAGCACCACACACGTGCCCGAGCAGCTGGCTAAGGCTGAGACAGCCGAGGCCTCTGACAGCTGGAGGACTGTGGGTAGCCAGACCCATGCTGAGCTCCAGGCTGATGATGAGCCTTTGGTGTTGACAGTACAGGTTATGCTGGAATTGCAGAAAGAGGCAAAGCAACAACTGGCCGAGATGCCAGCGACAATGCACAGCCATGAGCGGACGATGGAGGAGTCCATCCATGCCATGTGTACTGCCATATCTCAGGCATGTGAGCTTCCTTCATTGAGAGCTTGGCAACCCTCATGGAGAGCCAGAACCCACAAATGCATGCAGACCTGCACACCATTGCCTTGGCCATGAGCTCATCGTAGCAGTGGCAAGGTGAGAGAATGATGAGATGCCTGGAGTCTTCTGCAGCTCCTCATCCTTCTCTGGTCAGCAGGGAGGTTCAAGTGAGCCTTGAACGGGAGGAGGAGAGGCTGACATCCACAGTTGAGGGCTCCCTTCTGCCTGCTCTAAGTGTGGACAGCGGCTCCTCAGCCCCTCTGCCAGTGAGCCCAGCTCCAGTAGCCGCGATGCCTGAGAAGAGTCCTGCACCAGTCCAGGAAACTTTCAGGCAGCTGGTGCCCTCCAGGCCTCAGGCAGCCAGAGAACGGCTGCCGAAGTCATCACAGGCCAAGGGGCAGCTTGATCAGCAGCCTGCCTCCAGTCTAGCTGCTAGAGATGGGTTCACACTTCATAGAGACACTTGCAAATGTGTAAAGAGAAGCACTTAAAGACATTTGGGGGTTCACAGGTGTTTGAAATTTGACATGTGCTGCATTATATAAAGTTCTTTTGTTCAAGCAATTAACCTTCATTGTGTAAAAGTGATTATTCTTTCAGGCATTAACTCTGAGCTGCTGACTTCACCCTTTCTCCTTAGTGGAATGCCAATATAGGCACAGCCCTCATTTGTATATGATCTCCCATAGGTATCAGCATGTTGTTCAGCTGGGCAGCAGGCATGGCACACAAATAGAAAGGAAGCGACAGACTGCATGCATTGAGGTGAGTCTTTATTTGCACCTGTTTTGGGTGGAAGTTGGAGATTTCTTCCCCAGATATCCTAATGAGTTTTAGGAAGTTGTGGCATCCGCATCTAATTCCAAGTTTGATGCAGTTGGGTTAGTTTTAATTAAATACAACAAGATTCCCAAATCCAAAGCTATTTTTCTGATCTTTCGATGCAATTAAGATGACACCCAGGCATTTCATGGTGTATACAGTGCGAACATTGTTTCTTGAACTATATAGTAAATTACCTTTAAGTTGGAAAAGACATAAAATAGAAAATTAAGTGCTATTTATAACCCAAGTTGTTATGTATAATTTAAGCATTAGGTGGTGCTAATCCCTTAAAGATTTTCCTATGAGGACACTGTGTGGTAAATGCTGTTGCAGGTGACATTGGTGACAAAATAGTAAGCTTTGGTAGCAGTACCTTGTTATTAATTCGTATATGCATTACATGCTCCTCAATACTTGGTGATCCCATAGTTAACATTAGTGTCAATATAATCCAGCCAAAGACTGTGGCTTCCAATCCTTCCTGCGTTTAATGTGTTGAAATAAATTGAGATCACGTTAAAATGAGATATTTACGATCTCAGTTGGAAATAAATAAACACGATGGCATCATAGAACTGTAATGATCATTTTAGTGCACTCCCGTGTATAGTGCACTAAAAAGCTGTTTTTGGATTTTTCCTGAAGCATCAACCTTAAAAAGAACCTATCAAAGCTATTTTCCTGGTTTCTGAACCAGCAACACTTCCACTTTTGAGAATTTAAGAGATTTCTAGTATTTGTGACATGCATAAATTTAAATGAACTTACCTTCAATCTTCTGGGCCAAAGGTGCAGCGGCCGGCACTCCCGCGCCTTCAATTCCTCATCCGGGGAAAGCCAGTGTGGCACAGGTGGGGAGGGGGTGGCAGTTAAGATTTTCAGTGCGGGAGTGGGGGAACGAGGTCAAATAAACGTAAAAGATTTAGGAAATGGTGGGAAGGGCCCTTTAAAAATGGCTCTAGTGCCAGCGCACAGGCAGCTGATGCCATTGGCATTCAGAAGATCACCAGACAATTATAGATGAGGAAACCTATTCAGATCATAATTTGTCCACCGTGAATGACATTGCTATATCTTCCCTTCACGAGATTGGTAGGGTGTGCGGCGCGCCCCGACTATTGAAATGAATCGCCATGCGTGAGATCGCGGCGGCTCTTTGGTATGTGGCCTGTGCATGTGGGCCGCTATTTTTTGTGCTTGCTGCCGAGATCAGTGGCGGGCTGTTAAAATCCAGCCCAATGTTATTGCTGGAAAAGCAGACAGATTAAAGGTGCCAGTGAGCTCGGTCTCTGTGATACATGCTTATTATTTGGGAGTAATTGTTTCCAGAGATTTCAACAGCACAACCTTCATGAACTTTAACCCTTCACTGCAAAAACATTTATTTTGGACAGCAGTAGATCTAAAAGCCCTTCTTCATTGCAGTTAACTGTTAAATCAATGAATCATTTATGCTGCAGATTAATGTGCAAAGCATCTGTGTTTCAAACCACATACTCTTAATGGAGTCTGGACCTCACAACCCACAGGTTTGTTGATTGAGGGCACAAATGCTAATTTTTATGCAATCAGTGACACCAGGCACTTGATGTGTATCAGTCACTTCCCGTAATCCTTCATCAAGAACCATATCTGCAGGAAGCATAACAGATTGGGTTGCTGTTTCTTGACACTAGAGAGTGCTCTGACATATTAACTTGCGGATTTGTGAGCTAAGTCTGCAATATCACCTCTTATATCTGAAAAGAAACCAAAAGCAAACCAGAGAAATAGTTCTTTAACAATTCAGCAGAAAAAAAATCACTTCAGTGTCAGGAAGAGACAGTCAATTCTTTCAAATTCTGTCTGAAAGCCTAAACTAAAAATATAAACTAACCCACAATAAGCTGTGACTTATTCTGTAAATATTTACACAACTTTTCATTTTAAAATTGTTTCTACCTGTGACCAGTTAATAAATTACTTAAAGTATCAGTTGCATAGCTTTTGACGTTTAATAATAACGAGTCCCATGCTTTACTGAGCAATTAAAGTTTACAAGAAGCATGGGGAGTTTAGTTTTTGAAACAGAATCAGATTTAGCAGCAGTTTGCGGAAGCTGTTGATGACCTAGGTTTGTCTCCCATTGGCAGGTTAGCGACAGAGCCAAAACGTCACCCGCCAATGTGAATCCACTGCTCAACCAATGTATCCCAGAACCCTTATTCACTATGAGGGGCAGGCTTGAAACCGTACCTTTGCTCTTGATATGATTACTGCTACTGGTAGTGAGGGCACAACTTCATGAAACCTTCCTGAGTATCAGGATAATCAGCTTTGTACACTATCTGGACATTAATAAAATGAATGTTCATAAAACTAAAGAGGTTGTCATATGAAGCTTTAAGTACCACTTGTGTTCTTTTAAATTGTTCCTTGGATCTGTGGGATCCTTGTCAGTCTGTAGAACTGGATAGATCGCTCTCTCTTTCTTTGTTCTTCTGCTTCCACTGGGAAAGATATGAATTATGAACCCTCCTGAACAGCATCATTTACCTTCCTTGATGCAATGTTGAGCAGCTGACCATTGTAAAATTGAACCCGACTAATTTGGCAAAGATGATCTGATGTTGCTTTGAAGGATCCAGGTGCAAATAAATTGAAGATAGTGGTGACCTTCACTGGCAGAGAATCTGATGTTCCCCTGATAGAATGGGCTGCAGATCTTCAATCAGTAGTAATCATATTTCCCCAATAGCTGGCAGTTCAAGCACAGCCTTCTGAGGTACTAAATGTCAGATAAGTCCAAGTAAGACATTCTTGGCCTATTCCCTGGTGAGTAGGTAAGGGCACATGGGAAAGAGACACATTCGGTGATGGTGGACTCAAAGAGCCTCCTATCTAACTTCTTTTGTGTCCTAATCTTCATCTTCTTCCTTCACAGCATGAGAATAGAGAGATTTCAATGGGAAATATGTCCCAAATGCAAAGCTGTACATTAGTTTAGGCAGGCATCAAGATCGGCGCAGGCTTGGAGGGCCGAATGGCCTGTTCCTGTGCTGTACTGTACTGTTCTTTCTATTAACTAGAGCGGAATGAAACTAACAGCAAAAGTCCTGATTGACCAGCCATAGTACTAAAGATCTAAATATGTGGTAAAATTATTTTTTTTTCCCAAAATATACTTTATTCATAAAAATCTGTAAAAATTACATTGCCAAACAGTTTCCAAACAGCACGAAAAAATACAAACATTGCAAAAGAGATCAGTTTCTTTCAATAATGTCATGAGTTTCTTCCCAACCCTTCCGTTTCACAATTGTCATGTCAATTACAGTTTTACATTTACAGCAATTGAGAATATTAACGATACAGTTCGAGGGGTTTCCCATGGTTCCAGCCCCTCAGTCCAGCTTGGTGGGGGAACCTTACACTGTGGTCTTTCCCCATTGAGCCTTTGCTGCGGCTGCCCCAAGCTTTAGTGCGTCCCTCAGCACGTAGTCCTGGACCTTGGAATGTGCCAGTCTGCAACATTCGGTGGTGGACAACTCTTTGCGCTGGAAGACCAGCAAGTTTCGGGCAGACCAAAGGGCGTCTTTCACCGAATTGATAGTCCTCCAGCAGCAGTTGATGTTTGTCTCGGTGTGCGTCCCTGGGAACAGCCCGTAGAGCACAGACTCCTGTGTTACAGAGCTGCTTGGGATGAACCTTGAGAAAAACCACTGCATCTCTTTCCACACCTGCTTTGCAAAGGCACATTCCAGGAGGAGGTGGGCGACCGTCTCTTCCCCACCACAGCCAACGCGGGGGCACTGTGCGGAGGGGGCGAGACTTCGGGTGTGCATGAAGGATCTGACGGTGAGGAATATGTGGTAAAATTATGCCAAACTTCAGTAACAGTACACACATTTTCTTTAGTATGGTATCTTCCCAAGGGATACTTGCCTGCAGTTCTTGTTGCCACTTTTATATAGTGGTGGAAATTATTTGGGGTGGTTTTGGGGTAGAAGTTGGAAGAAATGGGCCGGACTCCTTGACTCCATTTGCATGTGGCAGATCGGGCTCTGGGCAAGCTTTAAAGGGGGCTGGAGGTTTCTCGGGATGCTAATTCAGGTGGAGAATTTTATGTGCCAGATTTGAGGTGGTAGCCTCTAAGAACTCATTTTATTTCATTCACCTGTCAAAATCCACCCCAGAATTGTGATAATTCAGGGAAAATCTAGGGTAATCAGTCCTGCCTGTTCCATAAACATACAAATAGACTAGATCAGATTTACCAATTTAATTAATTATTTTAACTAATTTTAATTTAGCCGGCTGCTGGGTGGGAAATGAAAGGAAAAGGTTATAACAAGGTCCTGCCTTTAAATTTGGCAGGACTGCTATGTGTCTTACATTGCCAGGTTCCTTGACCATTTCCAGCTGCTCTGTAAATATTGGGGTTATAATATGTGAAGGAAAGTTTTATTATTAAATTCCAAAAATAGACTCACAGGATACAGGGTGTCATTGACATGGAACACAGTTTTACCCATTTAGCGAATTGCAGAAAATGGAAAGTACTTTTTCCCTCAATTATGCTGGTAGTTCCTTCATGTGGCACCATAGACAGAGCATCGTAAAGGAGTCCCAGATTGGGTAGGGTCCATTTGTAGTATGAAGTTATGATCTCAACAGGAGTTGTTGATGGGCTGTCTATGTCATCCATTTAAGAATAGATATACTTTTAAGTTCTTCAACAATATGAAGATAAATTGCATGTGGGATGGGGGTGGGGATTTCAGGGAGTAGGAGAATTCAAGATAGTGCTGACACCAGGTGAGACTCTACGCCACTGGAGAGTTTTCCTCCAATCCCCACTGACTAGGCTCCTTGGTGCCACATTCAGTCAAATGCTGCCTTGATATCAAGGGCTGTCACTCTTATGTCACCTTTGAAATTCAGCTCATTCCATGCTTAGACTAAGGCTGTAATGAGGTCTGGGGCCAAATGGTTCTGGTGGAACCCAAAATGAGCATCAGTGAACAGGTTATTACTGAGTAAGTGCCACTTGATAGCACTGTTGACAACTCTTTCCATCACTTTGCTGATGATTGAGAGTAGGTTGATAGGTCGATAATTGGCTGGGTTAGAATTACTCTGCTTTTTGTGGACAGGACATATCTGGGCAATTTTCCACATTACCGAGTAGATGGCAGTGTTGTAGTTGTACTGGAAAAGCTTGGCTAGGGACACAGCTAGTTCTGGAGCATAGGTCTTCAGTACTACAGCCGGGATGTTGTCAGAGATTGTAGTCTTTGCTGTGTCCAGTGCATTCAACATAACCTGCAGGCCCTTCTCTAAAATGAGCAGTCCTCCCTCTGCCCTGGCCACTTGCACTTCCTCCACCCACGTCCTCCTTCTTCCAAATCTGGCAGTTGAATTGTTAGACCAATTATACATTAAACCGTTTCCCTTTGAAGCTCAGCAGTAACACTTTACATTGGCTGCTATCCATAGTATTTGAGCCAGTGCAGAGAACATTAGCCCTGATTTTAACTCAGGGTGCGAATTCAGCATGGGACTGGCGATGTGAGTGATGGGTTTGCTCTGACTTGTTGACCTGTTGACGTGAGGCCTCAGTCCTCATTACAACTGATCAGGCCCAATTCCCACTTTAACCTGATAGGAATGATGTGGAGACTGGCAAACAGGAAAATGCATGGCAGCAGTCCTCCAGGGACACAAGGAAATGGTCCCCAATAAAAGGTTTGTGATAGGGCAGTGGTTTAAGCCAATTGAGCCTGCAGAAGTGAGAAGGGAAGGCTGGGACAGGAGAGGCTCAAAAATGCCTTGTGGAGCCTAGAAGAGAACTCCTGCTCCACCCTGGCTAACAATGATACCTTAAAAAATTAAAAATGTTTACTTATGTGGGCGTCTTCTGGCCTGGGAGGTTTCTCATGCTAACTTCTCCAGGCATGATCTGCACTGGGTTCAAGTTGCACGGCTGGGGTTAAAATAACAGCAGGGTCTGAATGATGTCATCAGATGCCAACTTTTGCATCTGAGTGAGGCCTTCACCTGCCTGGGGCCTATCCCAATTCCCATTCTTTCTATTCTCATCTGGTTAATGATACTTGTGCACTTTCTACTAAAGAGCACTGGTTAGCAATGAGCATAGACCCGGGGTGACCTTTGGGCTTCCTAACTCAGGGCTATTGAGGCCATTTATCAATCTTTTAAATTTAAAGGCAAACATTTCTTCCCTTCTTTACAAGCACATGAAATGGCAATATAAATTCTATTGAAACACATCACGTCACTTGTGCATAATGTCAACATTTCTTGCTCCCGAACACAATAAAAGATTTACCAAACAATTTTCATGAAGAACATTGGCCTTGAAAATTGTTACCTGGTTACTTTTAGTTCTATATTCTAATGAAAAAATCTTCGGGTGTTAAAACGACACCCCCTTCAATTAGTTCTGCCAATATTTTATAACAAGACAAGTGTATGTGTACTAATAGCTGCAGAGAATGCTCAGCTAAAAACAAATAGGTCTTCATCATAGGGATAGAGACCCAGGTATAATCTGTATATCTGCATCTGCGTCTAGCACTCGAACTGGCAAATAGCATTCATCCATCCCTGTTCACAAGTCCCTACCCAGATTTCAAGGAAAAGAATTTGGTTCCAGCTGGCTGGTGTCTGTTCGAACCACATATCAGCCACATTCCTATCTCCTTTACTGTCTTCTCTATTGGCTTTCTGGCATGGTTCCAAATTCATGAGGCCCAGGGTTTACTTGCCAACAGCTTTAGATGTAACTATTAGCAACAGTCCTGAATATATTAGTGCCCTTACGAGTAAAGGATGACCAGATTATGCTCCAAATGAACAACAGACAAATCATAAAAATATATTTATAATAAAATGTCTTTTTTTTAATATGATCACTGTCCACATTATAACTCTTTATTTGGTATGTCAATTTTCTTTTATTCATCAGCTCAGTTTGTATTCTTCTACTTTCTGATAGGCTATTTTGCTTATTTTTATTGTTGTTCTATTTTATTGTTATTCAACAATCATTATAGTACAAAAATACTACCCCCATTTCAGCTTTCTGATCAATTATATTTCACCAACAAAATTTTACCCAATCACATTCCAGAAAAAAATGGCCTCTTGCCATGAAATAGCTCACTCATTATAAAAATAAAATGCGTAAGATAACAAACACAAAAGTTCACAAAACGTAGATACACCTTGGTTCAATAATCACCCCTCCCCTTCCACAAAAAGGACAATGCCTCCCTGAACCTCTGAATATCCTGGACACCCTCATCCTCGCCTTCATGATTACTATACCGCTAACTGGCTCCACAGGTTTGGAAGCCAGAGATAACGGCTCCATTGAAATGTTTTTTTAAAACTTGTGCAGGTGTCCATCTCCAAGTTAAATAACAATTGCCAGGGTGTCATTTTTTCGGCATATGCATAAAGGAATTGGCTTCTGATACCTATAACCAGCAATGTCCTCAATGTGCACATAACCACCTTTAATGAACAAACGTATATCTTTATTTCAGCAGTAGGGAACAGGGAGAGAAAAACTGAACAGAGGTAGGTATTGTTGGGGAGGAAAGGAATAGAAAAAAGTGACTCTCCTGAAGATAAGGAAATGGAGAGGGAGAGGCATTCTGTTGGGTGCAGGGTAAGGAGAAGGATTAGAAACACCTTCTTGGGAGTGATTGAGGGAGGCCGTAGAGAGAAAGAGAGATAGAGACCATTGGGCTGGTGAAAAAGAGAAATCTCTTATGATGGCAAAAGAGAGACAATTTACTATATGAGGGGTAGAAGAGAAAAGAGAGAGTTAAATGCCTTTTTATGAAAAATGAAGTAAGATAATCATTTGAGAGGTAGTAACTTGTCTGGGAAGAGGAGAAAGTCTGTCCTGTAGCAGTGGAGAGGAGAGAAAGGAAGTGAGACACTTTGGTTCAATGGAGAAAGAGAAGAGCAGAGGAGCAGGACACTGCTGCAGAGCATGGGGATCACTGGCTGTACTGGGAGAGCAAGAGATGGTTGCTGTCGGCTGTTAGCGGGTTCATTTAAGAAAACATCATATACTCTGATTTAAAAACAGAAAATGCTGGAAACACTCAGCAGATCAGGCAGCATCTATGCAGAGAGAAATGGAGTTAATGGGGGGAATTTTAAACACTTCATGAAAGGCAGGAGAGGAAACTGGGGGAGGGAAGGGGGAGGGTGCGGGTGTGCACTTGTCCTGCTCTTGAGAGGCAGAACACCTCATTATAATAATTAGGGGAGATGGAGGCATAGTGGAAATATCACTAACTAGTAATCCAGAGGCCCAGACTAATGTCCTGGGGACACGGGTTCAAATCCCACCACAGGTTAAATCCACCATCTGCCGTGGAGGAATTTAAATTCAATTAATTAATAAATTCAATTAATTTACTAATAAAAAATCTGAAATTGAAAGCTAGTCTCAGTAATGTTGCCATGAAACTATCATTGATTATTATAAAAACCCATCAGATTCACTAATGGGGAAGGAAATCTGCCATCCTTACCTGGTCTGACCTACATGTGATTTCAGACTCACAGCAATGTGGTTGACTCTTAACTGCCTTCTGAAATGGTCCAGCAAGCCAATTTAGTTGTCAAGGACAATTAGGGATGGGCAACAAATGCTGGCCTTGCCAGTGGTGCCACATCCCATGAAAGAAAGAAAAATTGTATCAGCCTCTCTCAGTGTAGTTGGGAGCCTGATTTACATTTAATGCTGGCAGGCCAGATTTCCCAGCTGATTGCCAGAGTCCATCCTCAACTGTCTACAGCTGCGACCTACTTCCTGCCCAGCAGCCGGTCAACTTGTCAATCGGGGAATGAAGTAAAAAAAGTCATAATGATATCCTGTCTGGGATTTCTGGGTTCCCCATGCCATCCCTGCAAAAATGCTTCCCTATTTCCTCCCTGCCTCCCCATAAATATTGAGGCTAATGTTTCAGGTCGATGACCTTGCATCATAACTTTCTTCCTGAGTAATGCTCCAAAAATTTACTATTAATATAGAAAGAGATGATAACCATTTGCAAGTATTCAAATAGTTACCTGAATCCATAGTCTGAATAATGTAATAGGGTAAAGAGCACTTACACATCACCATGGTAAAGGTCAACAGTTTTTTTCTTGTTTAATAAATCCTGGACTGAATTGCTGTTATTACAATGCCCCTGTTCAGTTGTGTGTGGATATGTTGGAAAGCTGTACCTCACATACATATAAATGAAATTATTTCATAATCACCAAAAAAATCAATGTTAAATTTCAGGGAGTTTTAATGACAGGGTATTAAGAGTCCAGCCTTGTGCCAGTGACATCTAACAATCAGCAGGTTATTCACAAGAGTTAATTGGGCAGATGCTTCTGGGAAAAATACTTGCAGAACAAGTGCGTCAGTCTGATTGGCATGAGGCTACTTTTGAACACAACTCCCTCTGCCGCTGGTCCAGTCTATTTCACTTAAACTGTTTCCCTTTTTTATCCCAGCTGCCATGCAAACCACACATTCTGACCGAGGAGAGGACAATGACGAGCTGCTCTGTGGTTTCCAATGGCAACTGCATTTAACAGGAGAAGCCCTTGCTGTGAAACTAACTGGTGTAGATTGTCGACTTCTGTTACCTTGTAAATGGTGATGATTTTATTGGTGGCTCTGGGTGGGCTCTACTATCCCGTTTTTCAAAAAATTGTAGTTTGAGAGATCAGATTCATTGGTACTAGGTAGTAGACAATGGATGTTTCTTCCATGTACTAAACATAAGTTTCTTGAGGCCTGGAGATTTTTGAATTGTCCAACTGCTAGCAACCCTTCTCTCCTTGATTCAGTCAGTTTTACAGTCCCTGATCACTGCCCTGTACAGAGCTCAAATTTCCTTTTCAAAATTGTATGAACAGGTTATTACTTCCAAACCCTGTAAGGATCCCATATTTAGAGGCTAAATAACTAATTTTTTTTAAATGCACTACTTGGCAGCCACCTACAGAGGGAAAAATACAAATAGATTTTTTTGAATTACCTCCTCCTCAGGCTTTGGGTTTTGCTGTGGATAATGACACTCTCCTTCCCATTTGTTGAGGATGATGTTTTGAATGTAGATCTCTGCTATTTGAAGCCTCCGTCTCACAGAACAGCAAACAGCATCATTTAATGGATTTCCAAGGTAAGGCAATGCAGGCAGAAAAAAATGGCAATAATTAAATATTGGTATTAGTAAAGTATTAGTGTTGAATTAATGAAAATGATTTGAGTCGATCCCATTTAGGCAATTGTCTCAATGGGATAATGCACAAAAATATTTGCTATGATAAGTACTTTTACTGTGGGGTTAATTTCAATCTGAAGTACAGGTGCATGAAAATACATGCAAACAACGTGCTATGGCTTGCAAAGATGGGGATATTTATATGGCTTGAAATGCTTACTAATGAAAGATGAAACCCAGATCCAAGGAGACAAATTTTCATACTGTGTTCTAGATTGACTTACACTACTAGCTGTATACCATTGCATTCAAGACCCATTTCAAATTGGTATAAATTCACTGGAATTGTTTAAATGAAACTAAACATATGATAAATAAATCTCTGACAAACAGTTCAAGTTATTGCTGAGTCCCATACAGCATTCCATGGACCACCAGCACATTCCCCTTGCCTCCTTCATGTCTGTGGTTTGAATCTCACAAGCATTCCACACCTGACTGATGTCATCTGCAATGCAGCTGTGTATCTTGTGACCAACCATAGCTCCTATTAATAAAAAATAATCTGCTTCTAAGTGACAGTGTTGTACCTTGTATGTAAGCTGTTCATCTCCGAAGTTGTAAAAAGTATTTCTGAAAACAAAAGCTATTTTCTTATAAATATTTTGTACCAAATTGATATTCTAACATCCATTCCCACCTTGGTAAAAATGAATGTCACTGTAAGCCAGCTTTACAAACAGAGAAGGGAATGATGGCACAAATCATTGTTGCTATGGTGCATTTGCTTCTGCAATTTCAGCTGTGCTATCAAAAAATATTTTCCTTTTAATAGATGTGACTTCAATATACTTCAATCTTTACCAAGAAAAAGGAACCAGATTCTGCGCAGCAACTGTACATGGGCCAGAGAAAGTCAGAATTTGATTCTGTCAACTTCAGTATCATTCTACAGAAGTTATTGAATTGGAACAAATGAAAAAGGTACTGTGTTTAAAACAGATCAGGCAGAAAACCAAAGTATAAAAGTGAATATTGTAGACAGCATTGTTCTATATATGGATAGCTGACCTTGAGCTAAACCACCTCACCTTTTGTCTGAATTATCATTCCGCCCTGCCTCCTGTTCCAACATAGAACCTATTGCATCACTCTTTGCCATTTTAATGCATACAAGATAGTGAATATCATGGTAACACACAACAGAAAATAACTTTACAATACTCCCCTTTCTATCATAATATAAACATCAAAATAGAACATCCTGTAAACAAATGGTGGGAACATTAGACCACTAGCCTTTTAATTTGTTTATCCCCCTCTCTGCAACAGGTGTAAGTCATGTTGGGGTATTGTTCTATACATGCTGTCAGTTCTCCGGTACCTCATTCAAGTGGCCATTCTCTACATGTGAGCCTGACGGTGTGTGCTGGCAGATTGTGTAATCATAGGGAGAGTTGCATCACAATCTACCATCATGATCAAGTGAAGTAACCTCTGATTGGCAGGATGTGGCAAGTGGTGTTCCCCAGAGATCTGTACTGGGGCCTCCGATTTTCACCATATATATGAATGACTTGAATGAAGAAATGGAGAGATGTGTATTGAAGTCTGCAGATGACACTAAGTTAGGAGGAAGAAAGTTGTATGAATTGGATCAGGAAGAAGCAAAGGGACATAGGCAGATTAAGCGAGTGGACAAAAATATAGCAGATGCAGTTCAATATGAGGTTATCCATTTTGCATCAGAGAAAGCCAAATTTAATGATGAGAGACTAGGAGCTATGGAGGAACAAATGGTGTCGATCTGCACAAATTACTAAAAGCTAGTGCACAGGTATAAAAAGCAATCAGAAGATCTAATGGAATGATAGCCTTTATCTTATGGAGGTTGAAATATAAAAGTGAGAAAATGATGCTTCAGTTGTATAAAGTCTTGGCTAGACTATACCTGGAGAACTGTGTTCAGTTTCAGGCATCAAACCTCAGCCTTGGAAGGTTCACCAGAATGATATCAGAGCTTAAAGGGTTAAATTATGAGGCCAGGTTGCATAAAGTTTGCTTGTATTCTCTTGAGCTTAGAGGGTTGACGCGTGATCTAATCGAGGTGTTTAGAATGATAAAGGGATTTGATAGGTAGATGCAGAGAAACAATTTCCTTTGGTGGGGGTATGCAGATCAAGAGAACATCATCTTAAAATTAGAGCTAGGTTATGTGAAATCCAAAAGTATTTTTTGACATAAATTCAGTGAAATCAACCAGCAATTGAGGTGGAGAACTGACATCTGTGAAATTTTCTGGTGGCATATACCTCTGGCACCTGCAAATTGGACTGTTTCAATATACAAATTTACTCCAAATGACATACTGGCATCCTTCATTCAACTTGACAATGTTCTTGTTGGGTTATTGCAGATTCATCTAGCCAACCATGGATTCTTGGATTTTTGGATCCATAATTATGGATGCCCAGGGTTGCTAGAGACTCAGCTGTTGTTAGAGCGCTGCCTGAAGGCTCATATTCATATGGCTGGTGAAGCAGTTACAGTTCGATGTCGAGGTTAACAATCTACTCAACAGCTTCAGCTGATGCAGTGTGAATGGTTGTGATGCCACCAGGAATGGATTTCTCAGGGCAAGAGTTCAATATGTGGGTGATGGTCTGATCTGGATGCACAGTCACAATTTGATCTGGTCCTCATGTTCCACTTGTGCAGCAAGTGGCCACATCTTCCCTGGCTCATCCTCAAGCGGTTGAGGGTTGTTCAGATTTTCTGTGGGAGGTTGAAACCTGGGACTTCACCACTCGGGTCAGTTACCAGGTTGCGGTAGGTGATGTTAGCGGTCAACCAGGAGGTGCACCATTGAGAGGTGGAGCTGTCATCGGTTTGTAGGGTATGGAGTGTGTTCCAGTAAGGGCTATGCGATTTCAGACGCGTGCGTGGGATTTTTTTTTTTAGGTCCTGTATCAATGGAAGTGCTTCGTTAGTTGACAGCCAATGGTGTTCTTTGAGGAGTATGTTTTTTCTGCAGACATCAGGAGGTTCAGTGTGTGATAGCACAGCAAGCCACTCAAGTTGCGTTGGTCTTAATATTCCAGAAATAATCTTCACGATTTCCCAGAGGTGCATATCAACATTTGTGTGGCGGCTCCTGAGCCAGGTTGAGCAGCAGTACTCTGCTGTTGGGTAGACCAGAGTGAGTGAAGCAGTGGGTATGTGTTGGCTCTGCTGCCCCAGGTGGTACCCACCAGTTTCCTGACTAGATTCGTCTTGACCTTGGCTCCGGTGTTCTGGAGGTCTTGCCGGTAGGTCAATGTACGGTCAAGAGCGATGCCAAGTTATTTTGGGGTTGTGTTGTGGGTGAGTGGTCAGCTGCAGAACTGGACATGAAGTTCTTCCCTGGCCTTCGAGTTGTTAGGTGGAATGCTGAAATGACAGTCTTGGCAGCATTTGGTCGGAGTCTCCATTTTCTGAAATAGGCTTCCAGAGAACATAAATATTCAGTGAGTGTTTTCTCAATGTCTTGAAGCTCTTTAGCCTGGAAAACCAGGGTTAAGTCATCTGCATATATGAAAAGCCATGACTTTGTGGGAGTGAGGTCTCTGGTATATATATTGAAGAAGGCTTGTGTGTGTGAGAACTGATCCCTGTGAGAGCCCGTTGTTGGTTATGCATTGGTGGCTGATTTGATCTACAAGTTGCACACAGAACTATCAGTTGCTGATCATGTAGTTGATTAGTCGTAGGGTTTTCACATGATTTTGCAGAGTTTCAGCAGCATGCCTACACACCACACTGTATCATAGGTACTGTATCATAACAACAAAGGCAGTTCCTGGCTTCAGGCCTTTCTGAAAACCAGCCTCGATATGTGAGGTCGTGTTAGGACCTGCTGAGAGCAGTTGCTGCCTGTATGAAAACCTGCCTGTTGCAGGGGGTGGGGGGCATCACTGCTTCCAGGATGGGTCTCAGTTTGTTTAACAGGAGGCGTTCCAGGAACTTATATGTTATTGAGAGCAAGGCGATGGGGTTGTAGCTGCATTGGTCATTGATTGGTTTCCCTTGTTTGGCAATGGCTACTATCTTAGATTGGTGCCAGATATTTGGAATGGTGCCTGTGTTATGAATGTTGGTAAACAGCTTTGCTAGCCACTTCCTTCCTTGTGATCCGATGTTCTTTAGGATTTCTGGGTAAATCCCATAGACTCCTGCTTTGCCTGGCTTGGTAGCCGACAGAGCGAATTCTATTTCCTCTTGTGTGTAAGGGCTTGAGGAGGCTGTCTTGAGAGACTGTAACAGAGCTGCTTTTACCATCTGCTTACCTTTCCTGCTGATCGGTATCTTTGAGTTTATTAGGAGTTGTGAAGCGACAGCATCAGTGTTGACTCTGGGCCGCTGGTGTGGCTGTTGCTTGGCTGCTCCCAGGTGGCACTGCAGTTTCCACACCTTTCAGCTTGTGTGAAGTCGATGTTCTCTGCTGTTCACTTTCCGGGATCCAACAATGGATGGAGGTTTTTCTGAAGCCCCAGGGAACAAACTTGGTGGCTACCAGTTTGAGAAGAGAGTGAATTGGTTGTAGTTTTCGGAGAGGGGTGGGATCTGGTTAATGGTGGTTTCTATGTATCTGCTGTAGGCATCCCAGTAGCCCTTCTGCAAATTCCAGCGTGGTTTTGACTTTGAATTTATGGTTGGTAGTTTGAGGCTGATCGGGATGAGGCTGCAAGGAGAATTTGCACCTTTTTAGCTGTGTTTCATCTTGTTCTTATTTAGCTATTAAAGTAATTTTGCGATATCTGTTGAACTGTGCTATTTTGTCTCAACTGCAGTAATAATAGCACCATGGATTTTCCTGTGGGAATCTACTTGCACTTGTGTTTGGAAAATGTGTGATCAACCGAAGGATAGAGGACAGACCAGACTGTACGAGAACTGTTCTGTGCCTACCCTCTAGTACTCCTACACCCACATCTACAGAGTGATGCATGCATATTTCAACATATCAGGAGCAGTATTTGCACAAACTACAGTTCACGATAGGCTCTTTGACTTAGCAATGCTACATGCTGCAATGTGACCTTCAGCTAAACCCTTCCACAGTCACTGCCAGCAACTGTCAAAGCCACGTTAACTTCTAAGTCTTCAGTTCATTCTACAGGTGACATCAGACCAAATAAATGCCTTGTTTGCTCAAGTAAGTAATAGCATCTTTATTCCTACGTGGAATTTTACCAATTGTCAGGATTTCCAGGGGATTATAGACTGTGTCTATGTGACACTACGTGCTCCATTGCACAATGCTTCGATCGACGAATCACAAAGATTTTAATTCCTAATACTCACCTCATTTGTGGCTATCATCACAGGATTATGCAAGTCAATGTTCACTTTCCAGGTAAGGCGGATCACCATCCCATGAATATTTGACCCACAAAGAGAACTAACTACTTAGGGTACCCTCTTCAGCCATTGCTCATGACAATTAGCGAAATCCAAGGGCATCAGCTGAAACAGCTATAGTGAGATGCATGCTTCCACCAGAGTAAATTCCAAAACACACCATCCATATGACGAAGCAGTATTTGAGGTGCTTGGACAGGTCTTGAGCACCCTGCAGTACATATGCCAAGGCGAAGCAGAGTGTTAATATTACTGGACTAGTATCCAGAGGCCTAGACAAATGCTCTGGCGACATGAGTTCAAATCCCACCATGGCAGCTGGGAAAATTTAAAATCAATTCATTAATAATTCTGGAACAAAATGCTAGACTAATTTATAATGACCATGAAACTACCAGATTATTGTAAAGACCCATTTGGTTCACTAATGCCCTTCAGGGAGGAAATCTGCTACCTCTACATGGTCTGGCCTACATGTGACTCCAGACCCACAGTAATGTGGTTGACTTTTAACTGCCCTCTGAGATGGCCTAGTAAGCCATTCAGTTTCAAGGGCAATTAGGGATGCACAATATATGCTGGCCTTGCCAGCAACATCCACATCCTAAGAATAAAACAAAAAAGCCAGTTAAGATGCCAGCATCATGGTATTTTGCTGCATGTTACATTGCTATGTCTGTAAAGCTGCCTCAATATGGCAAACAAAGCAAGGTTAGGGAAAGAGAAATCTAGGCTGGGGTATTGAGATAATGTTAAGCTTTACTGACAGAACTTTCCTCATTTCTCACGCCATTTTGGGCAGGATCATGAAAATCTAACCCTAATTGTCTTATTTGACTGACAGCAAAACCATCTAAAGGTACAAATTTAAAGAAATATCTGTTAGAATTTATTTTACTACAAGCAATAAGCTGTTAGCATCATTAATCTGATTTAGTAATTTTAAATAGCATGGAGAGTATGTGTAGAGAGTTCTGTTTTGTAATGAATAAAGCACAGAATGGTGTGGGTCCTTGACCAAATGGGGAATAATTAACTTTTTATAAACTAGTTGCTCACTGATATGTATTCTAAAATAAAATGAATAGCCCCTGCTTGAAAATATTCTTTCCACCAATTTTGTCTGAATTATCAGTGTGATTGTAGAGTCATGTCAACATAATTGACATCAGGCCAA
This sequence comes from Heterodontus francisci, assembly GCF_036365525.1. NCBI lineage: Eukaryota > Metazoa > Chordata > Chondrichthyes > Heterodontiformes > Heterodontidae > Heterodontus > Heterodontus francisci. The sequence continues at coordinate 69,550,049 of NC_090380.1, forward strand.
GTGTTTTCCATTGTTATGGGCATGATGTGATTAGTGTCCATATCAGTGATTTTGTGACACCTTTTTAAGAAAAATTCCAAGGCTGGATACTTGGAGGCATAAACCTCCAGGCAGATCAGTTGTCATCAAGCCAGCCAGTAGTAGAGCAGGACTGTGTAAATTCTTAAACCAGACATTTAGCTTATGTAGTTTATAAAACTATGAAATGGCTCTGAGGTAGCATTTTCAAGATCTCTTAAGTGTTAGCTGGACAATAATATGGACAGCAAAAAAAAAGTCTGAGTGAGCCTGGGTCCACCGCACCTAACAATCATGTTATTGTGCAAAATACATGATCCACATCTAACCAGGAAGTCAAAGGATTTTGTTTTGCCATCCTGATTTAAAAGGTGGGAGGGAGTTCTTGTCTCCTTCAGGCATTTTACAAAGAGGTTCAAAGGTTCAATTCCTGACAGCAAAGAACAGGCTGTATTACTAAATCAATTGTGTTGGAAACTGGTTCAAACTGCACCAGGCACTGTAATTCAGTCTGCTGCAATTTAAAGGGACATAAATAGTGCAGGACTTTCCTTAGAATTACCACCTGTTTTCTAGTGGATTCGGGATCATAACTAGAATAACATAAAGGAGGCGGTGATAATGTCGACCACCTCAAAATCATCGGTCTAACATTACCAGAATTATCCTCCCATTAAAAAAGTCCTCTTTAAGGCCCACCTGGAGCTCCAGCACACTGCATTTCAGTGGGGTCAAATGGGCATGGCTAACCTCTCTAACCATTTTCCTTATCTTTCTTTTTAAATTATTTTTTAAAAATTCTTTCATGGAATGCAGGTGTCGCTGGCAAGGCCAGCATTTGTTGCCCATCCCTAATTGCCCTTGAACTGAGCAGCTTGCTAGGCCATTTCAGAGGGCAGTTAAGAGTCAACCACATTGCTGTGGGTCTGGAATCATATGTAGGCCAGACCAGGTAAGGAAGGCAGATTTCCTTCTCTATAGGACATTAGTAACACCCTTAAGCCGTCCCAAATTATTACCACCACTATATATACTGGATTCCCTTCCTTTTCAGTTGCAGTTCCTTTCAGAATTATGAAAAACATTTCAAATGCACTCTGCATAGCAAGTGACGATCCCAACACGAAACCTCAGTGGGCTAGTGGCATAATCAAATGGTCCTACAGCATTTCCAACTGTCAATGGATAGGCAATCAAGCCTGTGTTCCCCAGGAAATAGCATTTGGCAAACTTTATTTGTTTGATTGCAAACATTTAGTGCAATGACATAACGTGAAAGGCATTATCATTTGCTTGCACATGGTATCATGATGATGAAATGATGCACAGCTCTACAGCTCTTTTTGTTGCCGAAACAAAAAATGGTTTGCCTAACACCTTTTCATGGACAATGTTCCCTTTAGCTATTTCAGTGGCTTTATTTTCTCTCTAGGTCATAAAGTTACTTGCTTGCTCCCTCATTCTTTCCCCATGTCACACTCTGCCGGCTGTGAGGATGAGTGGGAATACAAGTCTCTAGCTAAAGTTACATTTTAGTTGGCCACTAGCAGATACACAAGAGTAGCCTTAAGTGACTCTCCGCCCTTACTATAGAGAGCAATAGCCTCTGTTCAGCATTTGCTGAAGGCAGAGATTGTGACTCCATTCTTTAGCAAATAACAAATATGATAACCATTCCATGAGATAGCAAACTGGAGCTCCAACATGTTTCTAAATGGGATTAAAGACAACAAGAGGAGGTGATAGAGCAATCAGATAGGATAACTAGAGATAAGAAAGTAATAGTGAAAAAAATGCTGAAACTCTAAGTGGAAAAGGCACTGGGCTCTGAAAGCATTATCACTGAATGCTTAAGGAAGCCAGAGAGGACTTAACAGATGTTCTGACCACAATCTCGCAAATACTCTTGGATTTGAAATTTATGCCAATGTAACAGCCCGGTGCAAAAAGGGAGAAACCAGATAACTACAGAGCAGTCAACTTAATATCAGTAATATAAAAGCAAAATACTGCGGATGCTGGAAATCTGAAATAAAAACAAGAAATGCTGGAACCACTCAGCAGGTCTGGCAGCATCTGTGAAAAGAGAAGCAGAGTTAACGTTTCGGGTCAGTGACCCTTCTTCGGAACTTAATATCAGTAGTGGATAAATTTCTAGAGACCATAATATGGAATAAAATTAATTCACATCTAGAAATACATGGACTAATTAAGGATAGCCCCCACAGATTTGTATAAGGCAAGTCATATCTGATAAATTGAGTAGAGTGCTTTCAGGAAATAATCTAATGTACTGATAAAGGAAATTCTGTAGATGTTGTGTATCTGGATTTTCAAGAGGCATTGTTGATCTAATTAAGACACACAATGTTAATGGAAATGTGGCAGCATGGATAGGAAGTTGATTAAAGAATAAAAAAACAGACTCTTAGTTAATGGATATTATTCAGACCTGAGGGGATAAAAACAGTGATATTTCTAAGGGACCATTGCTCTTTCCAGTATATAAAGACGTTCTGAGCTTAGGCATAGAGGACACAATAACAATGCTTGTGTACAGCACAATTTGTCCATAACGTGGTTAATAGTGAAGAAGATTCTAGTTAACTAAATTCATGGCAGAGAAATCTGCAGTAATACATTTTGAAATGAGAAATACATGCCAAGTAGTAAAACTTTAAAGGAAGTAAAGGAGCAAAAAGATTTAGGTGTTCAGATACACAGATATTCAAAAATAGGAGGACAAGTTGATAAAGCTATTTAAAAATATCTGGGAATCTAGGTTTTAGAAATGGGGACATAAGGTACAAAAACGAAGAAGCAGTTCTAAACCTATGAAAGTCATTTGTTAGGCTACAGTTAGAATATTGTACCCAGTTTTAGACAATTTACTTTAAGATGGATGTTAAGGCTATAAGAGAGGTTGCAGAAGAGATTCACAAAGATTATATCAGAGATGAGAAGAGGATAGAGAAGCTGAAACTATTTTCATTTCAACAAAGACAGTTAGGAGGAGATCTGATAGGAGAATAAGTAAGGAAAAATTATTTCCACGAGTTGAGAGTGGGTAACTAGAGAGCACAAATGCAAGATCATCACTAAAAAAAAAGGGTTAGGATGTATTTTTTCATAGATCATGGAATGCCCTCCCAGAATAATAATGGAAACATAATCCATAATAGCTTTTAGAAGGGAAGTGAATAAATATTTCAAAAGAAAATTAAAAGTGTATGGGAAAGTTCATGGAAATAGGACGAAGTTGATAGCTCTTTTTCAGAGAGCTGGAAAAGGTATGTTGGGTTCAATGGCTTCCTTCCATCCTGTAAAATTCTATACCCCAGAAATTGTGCCAGGGCTGTCCCACGGAAGCTCCATCCACCACCTCCCAAATTGCAGAACAAGAGGCGCCTGCATGGCTGGAAAGGGCTGTTGATGCCTGCAAAGGGGCTTCAGCATTGCCGTTCCCAATCCATCCTTATCAAGCAGACTGACCCATAGCTTAGGGTGGCACAGTGGCGCAGTGGTTAGCACCGCAGCCTCACAGCTCCAGCGACCCAGGTTCAATTCTGGGTACTGCCTGTGTGGAGTTTGCAAGTTCTCCCTGTGTCTGCGTGGGTTTCCTCTGGGTGCTCCGGTTTCCTCCCACAGCCAAAAGACTTGCAGGTTGATAGGTAAATTGACCATTATAAATTGCCCCTAGTATAGGTAGGTGGTAGGGGAATATAGGGACAGGTGAGGATGTGGTAGGAATATGGGATTAGTGTAGGATTAGTATAAATGAGTGGTTAATGGTCGGCACAGACTCAGTGGGCCGAAGGGCCTGTTTCAGTGCTGTATCTCTAAATCTAAATCTTTATGGAGGCTGAAGAAGAGGAAATCTTTGACTCTAATTGGAGCCATTCTGCCTCTCCAAAAAGTTAATTGATTTGCTCTGGGATCCATTACCATTCCCTTCTAAAGGTTTGGAGCATTTCAGAATGCCTCAATAGAACTCAAGCCAACTCTCAGCTGCTGAGAATTTCACTAAGGCCTTATTAGGACGTATTGGGTGAAAATTTTAGGGTAACCTGGGAACTATCTCAAGACATGTTGTTCCTGCTGAAAACAGGCCATCTAGAAAAAAATAGGGCAGAATCCCAGCAAAACTCAGAATCAATCTGCCAAGTATCCGCTCTGGATCTGGGCAGGAAATCCTTACCCTATGGTTCTCGATGTTTCTGTGCATCCTCTCTTTATATTTAATAAATAGGGACCAGATTATGGGAACTATGCAATAGCGCCAAAAACAGGCAAAGGGATCACGATGTGGGATTAGCCCACACTCGTTGCATCCGATGCAGGCAGCATGCCAACTTTGTATTGCCTGCTAATTAATATGACTGTAGCATATAGCCAGTGCTAACTATGCTGTTGAATAGCTGGACACCTCAGCAGGGGGCCCCAAATTGTGGGATGCTAGCATCATTTAAAGTTAGTCTGCACCACTTTAAGCCAGCCTCTACCTCAGCATTGTGGCTGGAGCAGCTGCTGAAAGTTGTTCTACAACTGAATCTAATCTGGGAAAGACAGAAGAATGGCACAATATGGCAGAAAGCAGACTCCAAGATTTTCTGACGCTGTACCGGAGGCCTTGGTTGAGTAGGAAAAGAGATGTCATCTATCCACAGGGGACCAGCAGATCCTCCAGACAAACTTAGGGAAGGCAGTGGGACCAGATAGCCATGGCGGTCAATGCTAGGAGCCTAGCTCAAGGACCTGGATGCAATGTCGCAAAAAGATCAATGACCTCACATCTTCAAATGTCATATACCACCAACTGCACCATTAGACTCAGCAACTGCTCAATGCACCACACCCACATCACTCACCTCCCAACAATCTCAGCAATCATGACTCATATCTAACATTCATAGCTTCACTTCACTCTCACATACGTAGCACTGCTGCAAGCCTCACACCCACATCTCACAGCTTTCACGCACTGACTGCTATTCAACAATGGCAGCCATATCACCCAAACACATTGCACCACACTCAATGACACATTTTCCTCTCTCTTGCAGGACAAGATGGCCCACAACCGGAGGCAACAGGTTCTAACCTGCGAGGAACAGGTGCAGCTGCATATCCTTACCTCCAGAGAGGGGATGGTGCTTGTCATCATTGGAGAAGCCATTGCTGAGGCTGTGGCCAGCAGTGGGGTCAAAACAATAGCAGATGGCAGTATCCTTACACCGAATATAAATACCTTTAGAACAAAAAACAAAGAAAATTACAGCACAGGAACAGGCCCTTCGGCCCTCCAAGCCTGCGCCGATCCAGATCCTCTATCTAAACATGTCGCCTATTTTCTAAGGGTCTGTATCTCTTTGCTCCCTGCCCATTCATGTATCTGTCTAGATACATCTTAAAAGACGCCATCGTGCCCGCATCTACCACCTCCGCTGGCAACGCGTTCCAGGCACCCACCACTCTCTGCGTAAAGAACGTTTAGAAAGCTCTGATTAGACCCCAACTCCAGTTCTGGTCAGCACACTTTAGGGAAGATGTGAGTGTCCTTGAGATGATGCAGAAGAGATTTACCAAAATGGTTCCAGGGATGGGGGATTTTAGTTACAAGGTTAGGTTGGAAAAGCTGGGTTGTTCTCCCTGGAGCAAATGAGATTGAGGGCAGATTTGATAGAGGTGTACAAGATTATGACAGACTAGAGAAGGAAATATAGACAAGGAAAAACTGTTCCCCTTAACTGATGGTACAAGGACTAGGGGACACAGATTGAAGGTTTTGGGCAAGAGATGCAGGGGAAATGTGAGGAAGAGCATTTTTTAGACAGCAAGTGGTAATGACCTGAAACTTGCTGCCCGCGAGGGTGGTGGAAGTGGAGACAATCAATGATTTCAAAATGAAATTGGATGTCATTTAAAGGAAATAAACTTGCAGGGTTATGGGGATCAAACGGGGAGTGGGACTGGCTGGATTGTTCTGCAGACAGCTGGCACGGACTCGCTGGGCCAAATGGCCTCCGTCTGTGCCAGAAATAACTCTATGACTCTTATGCTCTTTCTCACATCCTTCTTCCACCCTCACCCCACTATCTTAGGGTGGCCACTGCTGGAGGCCAAGAATACCAGATACCAGACCCAGCCAGACCAGCAGCGCTGAGGTGCAGGGGAAAGATGCCACCGCGCAGGGAGATGACATCATCGCGGGCCTCCCATCTACAAGCCCGCAACTAAAAAATGGACCAGAACACCTGTGTTTATGAGTATAATGATTAATTCCAAGTGAAAAACATTGATGAGAACAGCAAACTGAATCACAGTATATTCCTGAACAGTCATTGTCTTTTAGACTCCTGTATTTTGCAAAATTACTTTAGGTGTATGCTTCTTTAAATGATTCTTCCATTCTAACCCGAGTATACTGAACATCAAGGCATCTGATACTGGACAGTGGACAGACCAGCTAAAAACTGGACTTTCCGGTATAAAACGAGACGAATGGCCACCCTACACTATCTATTCTGATTTAGAAGCTGCGGATGATGTAAGCACACACCTCTTGTTTTCACCTCTGCCTGCACCACAACCCTTCACCCCTTGTGCCTTTATCTTTTCAGTTGCCCAAGAACTACCACCTAGCCCTAGAGTCATAGAGTTATACAGCACAGAAACAGGACCTTAGGACCATTGTGTCTGTGCCAGCCATCAAGCACCTAACTATTCTAATCCCACTTTCCAGCACTTGGCCCATTGCCTTGTATGCTACGGTGTTTCAAGTGCTCATCTAAATACTTCTTAAATCTAATGATGGCCATGAAACAATGTCGATTGTTGTAAAAACCCATCTGGTTCACTAATGTCCTTTAGGGAAGGAAATCTGCTGTCCTTACCTGATGTGGCCTACATGTGACTCCAGACCCACAGCAATGTGGTTGACTCTTACCTGCCCTCTGAAATGGCCTAGCAAGCCACTCAGTTGTATCTAACCGCTACGAAGTCAATAAAAAGGAATGAAACTGGACAGACCACCCGGCATCGACCTAGGCACCGGAAACGACAATGGCAAACCCAGCCCTGTCAACCCTGCAAAGTCCTCCTTACTAACATTTGGGGGGTGTGCCAAAGTTGGGAGAACTGTCCACAGACTAGTCAAGCAACAGCCTGACATAGTCATACTCACAGAATCATACCTGACAGACAATGTCCCAGACACTGCCATCACCATCCCCGGGTATGTCCTGTCCCACCGGCAAGACAGACCCAGCAGAGGTGGTGGCACAGTGGTATACAGGAGGGAGGGAGTTGCCCTGGGAGTCCTCAACATAGACTCTAGACCCCATGAAGCCTCATGGCATCAGGTCAAACATGGACAAGGAAACTTCCTGCTGATTACCACCTACCGCCCTCCCTCAGCTGATGAGTCAGTACTCCTCCATGTTGAACACCACTTGGAGGAAGCACTGAGGGTGGAAAGGGCACAAAATGTACTCTGAGGGGGGACTTCAATGTCCATCACCAAGAATGGCTCAATAGCACCACTACTGACCGAGCTGGCCGAGTCCTAAAGGTCATAGCTGCTTGACTAGGTATGCGGCAGGTGGTGAGGGAACCAACAAGAGGGGAAAACATACTTGAACTCGTCCTCAGCAATCTGCCTGCCGCAGATGCATCTGTCCTTGACAGTATTGGTAGGAGTGACCACCGCACAGTCGTTGTGGAGACCAAGTCCCGCCTTCACATTGAGGATACACTCCTTCATGTTGTGTGGCACTACCACCATGCTAAATGGGATAGATTTCGAACAGATCTAGCAATGCAAAACTGGGCATCCATGAGGCGCTGTGGGACATCAGCAGCAGTACTCAATTGTACTCAACCACAATCTGTAAACTCATGGCCTGGCATTTCCCCCACTCTACCATTACCAACAAGCCAGGACACCAACCCTGGTTCAATGAAGAGTGCAGGGGGGCATGCCAGGAGCAGCACCAGGCATACCTCAAAATGAGGTGTCAACCTGGTGAAGCTACAACCCAGGACTATCTGCATGCCAAACTGCATAAGCAGCATGCGATAGAACTAAGCGATGCCATAACCAACGGATCAGATCTAAGCTCTGCAGTCCTGCCATATCCAGCCATGAATGGTGGTGGACAATTAAACAACTAACTGGAGGAGGTGGCTCCACTAATATCCCCAGCCTCAATGATGGGGGAGCCCAGCACATCAGTGCGAAAGATAAGGCTGAAGCATTTGCAACAATCTTCAGCCAGAAGTGCCAAGTTGATGATCCATCTCAGCCTCCTCCTGAAGTCCCCAGCATCGTAGATGCCAGACCTCAGCCAATTCGATTCACTCCGCGTGATATCAAGAAATGACTGAAAGCACTGGATACTGCAAACGCTATGGGCCCTGACAATATTCCGGCAATAGTACTGAGGACCTGTACTCCAGAACTTGCCGCGCCCCTAGCCAAGCTGTTCCAGTACAGCTACAACACTGGCATCTACCCTGCAATGTGGAAAATTGCCCAGGTATGTCCTGTACACAAAAAGCAGGACACGTCCAACGCGGCCAATTACCGCCACATCAGTGTACTCTCAATCATCAATAAAGTTATGGAAGGTGTCATCAACAGTGCCATCAAGCGGCATCACAATAACCTGCTCAGTGACGCTCAGTTTGGGTTCCGCCAGGGCCACTCAGCTCCTGACCTCATTACAGCCTTGGGTCAAACATGGACAAAAGAACTGCATTCAAGAGGTGAGGTGAGAGTGACTGCCCTTGACATCAAGGCAGCATTTGATCAAGTATGGCATCAAGGAGCCCTAGCAAAACTGAGGTCAATGGGAATCAGGGGGAAAACCCTCCGCTGTTTGGAGTCATACCTAGCGCAAAGGAAGATGGTTGTGGTTGTTGGAGGTCAATCATCTAAGCTCCAGGACATCACTGCAGGAGTTCCTCAGGGTAGTGTCCTAGGCCCAACCATCTTCAGCTGCTTCATCAATGACCTTCCTTCAATCATAAGATCAGAAGTGGGGATGTTTGCTGATGATTGCACAATATTCAGCACCATTCGCAACTCCTCAGATACTGAAGCAGTCTGTGTAGAAATGCAGGCTTGGGCTGATAAGTGGCAAGTAACATTCGCGCCACACAAGTGCCAGGCAATGGCCATCTCCAACAAGAGAGAATCTAAACATCTGCCCTTGACATTCAATGGCATTACCATCGCTGAATCCCCCACTATCAACATCCTAGCGGCTACCATTGACCAGAAACTGAACTGGAGTAGCCATATAAATACCATAGCTACAAGAGCAGGTCAGAAGCTAGAAATCCTGCGGCAAGTAACTCTCCTCTTGACTCCCCAAAGCCTGTTCACCATCTACAAGGTACAAGTCAGGAGTGTGATGGAATACTCTCCATTTGCCTGGATGGGTGCAGCTCCAACAACACTCAAGAAATTCGACACCATCCAGGACAAAGCAGCCTGCTTGATTGGCACCCCATCTACAAACATTCGCTCCCTCCACCACCGACGCACAGTGGCAGCAGTGTGTACTATCTACAAGATGCACTGCAGCAACGCACCAAGGCTCCTTAGACAGCACCTACCAAACCCGTGACCTCTACCAACTAGAAGGACAAGGGCAGAAAATGTATGGGAACACCACCACCTGCAAGTTCCCCTCCAAGTCACACACCATCCTGACTTGGAACTATATCGCCGTTCCTTCACCGTCACTGGGTCAAAATCCTGGAACTCCCTTCCTAACAGCACTGTGGATGTAACTACCCCACTAGGACTGCAGTGGTTCAAGAAGGCAGCTCACCACCACCTTTTCAAGGGCAATTAGGGATTGGCAATAAATGCTGGCCTGGCCAGTGATGCCTACATCCCATGAATGAATTTTTTTAAAAACTTCTTAATTGTTGTGAGGGCTCCTGCCTCTATCACCTCTTCAGGCAGTGCATTCCAGATTCCAACCACCCTCTGGGTGAAAAATAATTTCCTCAAATCCCCTCTAAACCTCTTACCTTAAATCTATGCCCCCTGGTTATTGAACCCTCCGCTAAGAGAAAACATTTCTTCCTATCTAAGCTATCAATGCCCCTCATAATATTATATACTTCAATCAGGTTCCCCCTCAGCCTTCTCTGCTTTAAGGAAAACAACCCTAGCCTTTTCAGTCTCTCCTCATAGCTGAAATGCTCCAACCCAGGCAACATCTTGGTGAATCTTCTCTGCACCCTGTCCCGTGCAATCACATCCTTCCTATTGTGTGGTGCCCAGAACTATACACAGTACTCCAGTTGTGGCCTAACTAGCATTTTATACAGCCCCATCATAACCTCCCTGCCCTTATATTCTACGCCTCGGCTAATAAGGCAAGTATCCCATATGCCTTCCTAACCACCTTATCTACCTGTGCTGCTACCTTCAGTGATCTATGGACAAGTACACCAAGGTCCCTCTGAACCTCTGTACTTCCTTGGGTCCTACCATCCATTGTATATTCCCCTGCCTTGTTAGTCTTAGATTCCTCTGATCATACCTCCTATATTCACGTCTAAAGCATTAATGTACACTACAAACAGCAAGGGTCACAGCAGTGATGGAAGAGCAACAGTTGGAAGAGCAAGAAGACAATGATGAAGGAGAAACACCATCACTTGATCTCACACTCGCAGGCACCAGCTCAGATATTGACACTAGGCATAATTTATAGGATAGCTTAGAGACAGGATCTGCACTGCATGAGTGGCCTATAGCCAGGGCAGTAAGTATAGTGCAGGTGCCTGCTCCCCAGAGGATGAGGTTGCACATGAATTCTGCAGCAGAGGACTCAGCTGAGGGCTTTGATGGGGCAGGCTACAGAAGAAGGTTGATGGGTGGACACAATGAAATGCTTGGTGCATTGACTCCTGCTAGAAAGCTTACATTAATGGACGATGGAGGAGTCTGGCACCAAATTTTCATCGGGCTTTGCACAGGGCTTGGAGCCCATCCTTTCCAGCATGGAAGTAGTGGCAAACTCCATTTGCGCACTAGTGGACCTAACCATGATGCAGCATCTGATGACTTCCATTGCATCATAACCAGAAGTCACCCAACTTTTGGATGCTTCAGTGGAAGCTCAGATTTTTATAATGCAAGCTTGTTGCCATGCAGGCTCAGACTGCTGCCATCATGGTTGCAGATACCAGTGTTCAAAGGTGCTTGCAGGGTGTCACAGCATTCTGGTCCCCAACAGATTACTAGTATTGCTGAGGTGCCACCCTGGGGGAGTGATAGCGGCACTGTGGACCATAAACCTGCTGCTCTCTCTCAGGATGATAGCATTTGTGCTTTCACCCCTTCCATTCTGCCAGTGCCCTTGCTGTTGCCATCAGCCAGCCCAGACTGTTGCCACCCATGCCAAGATGTTGCAGTCTGAAGCCAGACCTTCCAGGACCAGAACTGTTCGAACTCGTCCTGCAAGGCCATCTGCAGCCTCCACCACTGAAAATCCGCAGCCTTCCATCTGTCCATGCTGCAACCACTGAGTAGGAATACTAGGACAGGCAAAGGCACACAGAAGACAGGTACTAAGGAAATTCACAATTGGTTGACTTTTGTATGCAATATAGTTTGCTTTGATTTATAAATTTTGTCTTATTCTTTCATGGGACGTGGGCATCACTGGCAAGGCCAGCATTTGTTGCCCATCCCTAATTGTCCTTGACAACTGGGTGGCTTACTAAACCATTTCAGAGTCAACCACATTGCTGTGGGTCTGGAGTCACATGTAGGCCAGGCCAGGTAAGGATAACAGATTTCCTTCCCGAAAAGACATTCGTGAACCAGATGGGTTTTTATAAAATTGACAATACTTTTGTGGCAACATTACTGAGACAAACTTTCAATTCCAGATTTTTAATTAATTGAATTTAAATTCCACCAGTTACCACAGTGGGATTTGAACCTATGTCACCAGTCTCTGGATTACTAGACCAGTGACATTACCACAGCACCACCATCTCCCCGATGGTATCAATAGTTCCCATATCCTGGAACATTTTATGAATCACCCAAGGAGAGAGAGCCCTTAGTCACCTGACCGACACTCTAACCTGACAAGTTTCTACCTTAAAAGGTATCTCTCTGGAGAGAGAGAGACAGAACAGCCAGAGAAGGTCTTTTCCAGCCATTACAGCTATGAGACAGTTCCAGATAAACAGGAGCCTTGCTGATAACCTCTTTTAACTACTGCAGCAGAGAATTGCAAGGTGACTTTGGAACTCTCCATCTGGAAAGTGAACCAGGATTTCTGGATTGAGGCTTAACCACAGCCTACGCCACTTTATCCTTTTCAAGACAACAAACATTCAGGTCTGCACCACTGAAAGATTTCCTCCCAAAAAGCTTCTAAACGTTTTTTTAAAACAACAAACTCTTACAACAATTAGACTGTAATTGCATGTCACACCCTACTCTATCTTTTCTTGTGTGTGTGCGTGTGTGTGAATTTGTGAGTGGGTGAAGTCATGAATATTTTTTGGTTATTGTGTAAAAATAAATATATATCTTTCTTTTTTAACCTACAAGAAAACCTATCATTTGTCTATTTATTTGACCCTTAAAACACTCAGGGCCTAAAACATTATTTTCAAAACACTATCTGGGGTCAGCTGAGAGGTAAAAAATGGAAGTCACTCACACCACTTCTCATCTGTCCGTAACACCAGGCATTGACCTGCATGATACACTGTGTATGGTCGCACACTAGCTGGATGTTGAAGGAGTGGAATTCCTATCAGTTGTAGTATATCAGTATGTAGTTGACATACGGCATCAGCAAAGCAGCGTGCATTCAGTCAATGGTACCCTGCACCCTGGGGAGAACTGCAATCCTTGCGAAGATGTGTGCTCAGTCCACCTGCTTTTCTCTGGCAAGAGAGAATGAAATATAGTTAGCCCTCTTTGAATTGAGAGCATCAGTGAAGACCCCAACCTGCCAAGAATGAGGCATATTAATTTCGTCATATGAACATCAATTTTAAACTGTTGCTGGAGTGAAGAGATGACTTGTTTAAAGAGACCAGCAGTGGCTGGAAGAACATTTGCAAACTAAGATACAGTGCTTGGTTAGACAAAAGAATTGCTCACTGTTTCAATTAACAGAGATTGGTCTGGGCAATGGTGATCTACATCTTGGCGCTGTAAGAGACAGCCCTACACTCCCCACCGAGAACTTTGGAATCCACAAAAGACGCAGGAGAGTTTGTTGAAAAAGCTTAGTCACATGACTAACCTGCTGGCCATCTTGGAGTTTGAATTGTGCTCACAGGACAGTTTGAATTCAGACGGCAGTTTGCAACTGAACCTGGAACAAGACAGCCTCTCTCCTGGCTGCCTCTCTCTTGCTTTCTCACAAGCCTCTGGATCCACTAAAGACACATAAACCTCAAAAGAGAAAAGACTCCTACATCGAAACAAGTTAAAGATGCACTGGGCCCCAACGAACAGCAAGACCTACCGGCAACCAAAGACTCAACATCAAACTCAAAGGACTGTAACTACAATCCATCTATTGCCTCAAACGTTTCCCCTTTATTCTTTTCTACTTTTTCTGTCGCTGTCTGTATGTGTGCTTATCGTGTATGCATGCTAGCATGGTCGCGTTGCATATTCATAGTCGTTAACCGAATTAGAGTTTAAAATGAATAAACTTCCACCTTTCTTGTTTAAATTTAAGAAAACCTGTCGAATTGATTTCTTTGCCTTACAATTGGAAAGCAATGAACCAAGATTCACTGAGTGGGAAGCTAAAACACGGTGTTTTTAAAATTAAATCCTGTTACGATTAAACCAGGCAAAGGCTGAGAGGGAACCCATAGACCCCTATCTCACCTGGTTGTAACAATGTCTCGCATGCTGTTCCTTGCTGAAGTTCATGTAGAAGCATTTCTTCCTGAACACCCTGGGCAGATATAGCCTCCTGCTGAGAGACCTTCTCCCTCTTCTCCTCCTATTCCCTCATCTAGTAGCTTGCCATGCTCTGTGTGCCCCTGCTTATTCTCCCAGTCATCTGTATTGCAATGGGAATGCCTACTACTGCACCCACTCTTGGAGCAACTGGGTCATGCAGAAATCTTGAAGTAAAGTCCAATTCTTTCAGCATCTTTCACAACACTCCACGTAGACTTTACTAACTTTAAAGGACTCCAGAAAGCAAACACAGTGTGTGGGTGCACCGTAGACACCATTTTGGATCTCTATGGCCACTAGTATCACCCAAAAAAGCAGTGCAATGTATGCAAAGTTTGCACTGTATGTGTCATTAAAAAATCAAAGGGCCTAATAATAACCCAGGACAGTTTCTGTGGGGAGGTGACGGTATCAGGTGCGAATCCCAGAAGATGCATTGACAAGTCGGAATGTCCAATTTCAATGCAGCTACCTAATTATTATTTTACTTCTGGGCTTCAGGTCTCCAATGTACAACAGTGGGCATGGTTACAAAATAACTATTTAAAAAGCCAATTGAAAAATGACATTAGGATGAGTAAGGGGTTTGTACAAAGGGATGGCAAAATGTTAAGATGGACTCAGGACAGAAAAGGGCTGTGCCCTGATTTCACAACTCATCATTGCTGGCTGCAATGAGGAACAGGAAGGAAATAATCTTCCCCAGAAACAGGAGGAAGAAACCTGCTGCTGTCACCAAGGAGGCATGCTTCGAGATGACTGAAGAGGTCAGCAGCAGCAGCATTCTGACCCATTCCTGGAGCCTGTGCAGGAAGCACTTTAATGACCTAACAGTTACACATTCACCTACATACAGTTGCACATACCACCACACCCCCAAGCAACTTTGATTCTTGTTTTGTCAAGAACACTCCATCACATCACTCCTGAGACCCACTTAAGATCACCCCTCATTTACTTTCTCTGCACTTCCTCACATTCCCATTTATCCATCCATCACTGCCACTCAACCCAATTCTTATAAAATATGATACATCTGCCTGAAATTCACCCTCACTGAATGTGCTGCATTCATTGGGTAAACACATGCCCTTACCTCATACATAGGTCTGTTTTTTCCCCCATTGGAGGAGAAGAAAGCACAAAACACAAGGGAGAGGGAGAGGACTGGAGGTGGGCCATCATAGATTGTGCACCTTACAGCTGCAGAGAAAGAGGCAATGTAGATCAGTGGCATCTCTGTGTCCCTGATATTTGGAGATGGAGAGACTGGGACTTTTCAGTTGCTTGGTGATTAATGGGAAGACATGAACTGACAGGACCAGTTGTGGATGTGCAATGTGTTTAGGGTTGTTTACAGGACTGCTTTGAGAAAGTGTGGGGGCTGGGTGAAGGGGGGTGGGGGTGGTGCTGATGGGAAAAGTGATAGTTACTTTGGTCTAGTGTGAGTGACCAAACATTCCAGCTTTAGGACATCCCTGGCATCTTGAGCAGCAATGTGAGTGGCTTTTCTGGCATTTGGTGTGCCATCTTCATCCTCTTCCTCCTTTTAGTCCTCATCCTCATCCTCCCTCTTCTTCTCTTCATTGAAATCATCAGATGATGTTTGATGAGAGCCTTGTTCCTCCTCCAGATCTAATCATTACATTGTGTATAACGTAGCACATCATGATCATTCTAGGGACCCTCTCTATTGAGTACTGAAGAGCACCTCCAGATCTGTCTGGGCACTTGAAGCACATCTTGACCATGCCGATGGCTTGCTCAATAACTCTGTTCACATGGCAGTTGTCATATCACTCTTGGGGTTCACTGGTGGGGTTCCTCACAGGTGTCAGCATCCAAAATTGAAGGAAGTATCCTTTTTGTCTCCTAACATCCATCCCTTAAGTCGGCTGGCAGGCATGCAAAGGTTGGGGATTGTGGATTACCACAAAAATGAAAGTATTATGGCAGCTGCCAGGGAATCTGGCACACACCTGCATGAACCTTAACTTGTAGCTGCGCATTGCTAAAATAAAATCTCTTGTGGTTGACAAATCTCCTGGTGATTTGGGTGACATAGTGGTGCAGTGGTTAGCACTGCAGCCTCGCAGCTCCAGCAATCTGGGTTTGGTTCTTGGTACTGCCTATGTGGAGTTTGCAAATTCTTCTTTGTGACTGTGTGGGTTTCCTCCCATGTGCCAAAGACTTGCAAGTTGATAGGTAAATTGGCCATTGTAAAAATTGCCCGAGTGTAGGTGGGGATGTGAGAGGGAAAAATGGGATTAATGTCAGATTAGCATAAATGGGTGGTTGATGGTCGGGGTGGGCCAAAGGGCCTGTTTTGGTGCTGTATCTCTCTATGACTCTATAATCTATAGGTCCTTTGACTGTAACCTGTGTGCGGTTGATGCCATCTGCACCTGTGGGAAACCAGCCAGGGGTGCAAATTTGAGTGCCTGCTTAGTCTGGTTATTGTTGCAGGAGAAGTGGACATAACTCACAGCCCTGGCAAACAACCTATCCGGTATCTGCTTTATGTATTTATGTGCAGCCAACTAAGATACCGTTGATATTTTTCCCATGTCACCCTGGAAAGTGTTAGAGGCAAAGACTTTCACAGCAACAGGTCTAGCAGGAATCAGTTCTTCTTCTAACAGGCTCCGGGTGTGTAGTCCAGGACTTGATGAAAAGTCATCGCCCTGAAACGTTAACTCTGTTTCTCTCTCCACAGATGCTGCCAGACCTGCTGAGTATTTCCAGCACTTTCTGTTATTATTCCAGATGTCTATGACCTCCTGACCTGTCAATCTGAGCCTGCAGAAGCACTGCTCTTCAGAGATGTCAAGGAAGCTGAGCCTCTGTCTATACACCCTGTTAGATGGTTATGCCTCCTGTGAATGTGACCCCTCTGTTGATCTCCGCTCTTTTGTGCACTTCTCTGTTGTCCACCTGCAGCTCCCACCACTGTATGACCTTGCTGCTGTGGATGCCGATTGCCTTCCTCGTGCAAGGTCGAATCTAAAGCAGTCATGGTGCATCCTGTCATGATATTCTTTTTGTGAACACCTGCAAACTTTACCTATACATCCATCAACACAAGAAGCCTCAGCAAACCATTTAGCAGAGGGAACTGAGAAAGCAGCTGTGAGCTATGAGCCTTTATTAATATTGGAACATTTGCCCTTTAACCATCTGAATGAAGTCTCAGTTATTCTCACCTCCATTTAAATGCATGCTGAAGGCATTAATTTCAAATCACAGCCAAAATTGGGTGGAAGTGCCGTCAATAACATATTATAATGGAAACACACCTCTTAAGATCTGGTAACTCGGTCGCACACAAACCCAGTGGGAGTGTTGGAGGCAAGTTGTTTTTTTTTTATTCCTTCATGGGATGTAGGGGTCGCTGGCTAGGCCAGCATTTATTGCCCATCCCCAAATGCCCTTGAGAAGGTGGTGGTGAGCTGCCTTCTTGAACTGCTGCAATCCTTGGGGTGTAGGTACACCCATAGTACTTTTAGGAAGGGAGTTCCAGGATTTTGAACCAGCGACAGTGAAGGAACCATGATATAGTTCCAAGTCAGGATGGTGTGTGGCTTGGAGGGGATCTTGCAGGTGGTGGTGTTCCCATGCATCTGCTGCCCTTGTCCTTTTAGGTGGTCGGGGTTGTGGCTTTGGAAGGTACATCTTGTATATGGTACACACTGCTGCCACTGTGCGTCGGTGGTGAAGGCAATGAATGTTGAAAGTGGTAGATGGGGTGCCAATCAAGTGGCTGCTTTATCCTGGATGATGTCAAGCTTCTTGAGTGTTGTTGGAGCTGCACCCATCCAGGCAAGTGGGGAGTATTCCATCACACGCAGGAGGTGAGTCAGGAAGTGAATTACTCGTGGCAGAATTCCCAGCCTTTAGCCTGCTCTTGTAGCCACAGTATTGATGTGGCTGGTCCAGTTCAGTTTCTGGTCAATGGTGACCTGCAGGATGTTGATGTTGTGGTCAGGCTTCAGATATTTGATATTTTAACCTACTCACCTGCCAATGACTCATCCATCCTTGGGGGTTAAAATTTCCCCAAAGAACCTATAGCATAGAAAGATTCTAATCAGTCCATCGCACCGGTGCCAGATCTTTAATTGGTGCTGTCATTACTCTGCTCTTTCCCTGTATTCTTTTATATTCATTCTTTCCAATTGCATTTTAAATGATGATTATAGTCTCTGACATAATACATCTGCTAAAATATCTTAAAGATACTGAATCCAGATAACAATGCATTGTAATCTTCAAATCAATTATCTAATCACTTTATGCCAAAAGCTATAGAATATTAAATTGTTGAAACAATCAGTTAGCTTAGCCCTAGATTATATGTTTTCAGTAATACCATCACTGCAGAACTAGAAACAGTTAATACACGTGCAAATCTGTTTCTGCTCCTGATACTGCGGCTCATCATTCTCTGCAACACAGCGTGACGTTATGACTCAATGCTCCTGTGTGTGCGTATGAGGCTTGAGCTGTGAGGCAAAGCAAGCTAAGCATTTTTAAGGTACACCGAGGATTAATAAACTGTAGTAAGAGGTAGCAAAAAATAGAATGAAAAGTTCAAAAATAGATCATGAGCTATTATTCAGATTGATTGTTCTTGCTGGTTGTCCTTCATTGCATATACGTCATCTTCCACTGTAGTTCCAGGAGACTTTCATTACAGTTTTAATCAAACTAGGTCTTCTTCACGGCCTCAGAAAGGTCATCTAAATCTGTTCTCGCAATGTCAACTCTCATTGACCTGGCTCATGCATGAGGACTGACTCCTTTCAGAGGGATACCAAAGAGTCTCCCACGTTCATGGATTAATACCCAGGATGAGTCAGCAGCTTAAAGAGCGAAAGGGAACAATTTGGGGGAAGTAAAAAAATGTTCCAAATTTCTAAACCATGTAATATTGTTTGCTGGTCTCTGCCACAATAAAATTCTGCACCTTTTAATTTAAATATATCATATAATCAAAATATTGAGTGTGAAAATATTGAGAGTGGTATTGGACTTAAAAATACAATGTACTGCACAGTATGTAGCAATGCACTACCAAAAATCAAAATTACATTTAAAATAATTACAAGTGTTCAGTGTTTCCACAAACAATAGATCCTGTTGAGCTCACTATAATTAGCAGTCTGCTCCAGGACATGGGTAGATTACAGCTATGACAACCTCCCTTACATGTATCCATGGAGTAACGATGGAATGTACAGCTCACTGCAGACCTTGAATTTTAATCAGAATTCAGCCACTCAGGTGTAAGGACAGATGGTACGAGGTGACGTCAAGTTGCAACACAGGAGACCTCTGTTGCCTGGAGACAATACAGATCAGAGAAGGGCTCCAATTTCACTCAAGGGTTCTGTTTACATTTTATACCAAAGTCATGGTGGTATGAAACACAAGCGGGTGATATTTCAGCAAATCGATCAAGAATTACTGATTTTTGATGAATCTTACATTTTTTAGAACTGTTCTCATGGCCTTATGAAAAATAAATAAAAGCTCTATCATTTGGTTTTAACTCTACACGTTCTGCACTGTTTGAATGGTTAGAAGTACAGCCTAATTGTGCCTTAAATGGATATAAGATTTAACATTTTAATCGTATAACATTCAACAATTTCAGTGCCAATAAATTCTGTAAATGAGGAATACCCAACATCTCTAGTTTTAGATGGGATGAGGTGGAATGAACCATATAATCTCACTGAAACTCAATTCTGGAAGGTGACAGCTCTGCAGTTGCTTTAGTTTAACAATGAACAGTTAAGGAAGGCTACAGTTATCTTTTCTGGGGATGAATCCATGCAGAAATTTTACAAGAACAAAGATAAACAGAAAAAATAATGCACTTTATTAGGCATGTACCTAATTTAAGTGAAAGTTCGAGTTCTAGACCTTGATTTTAACTGTTCCTGCCTGGTGGAATCTAGGCATTGGGAACAGTTAAAATAAAGACAATTGCTTACCCCCTCTAATCCCGCTGCCTTCCCGTCATATCCCGATCTTAACCAGATCTTGTGATGAAGCAAGTGGTACACCTGCAGGAAGGAAGCGAGGTCCTTCTTTAAATATGCAGATTGGGTCTGATGATGTCAATCTGGTCCAGTGTCTGGTGGGACTCTGGTAAGATTTATTTAAATAAGGCCCTGATGCTAAGATCGGCAGGGCCTCTACACTCCCAACCTTGTCGGGTGGATTGCCCGATACTGGGCTCACACAAACCCTGGCAGACCTCCCTGTAAAAATCAAGGCCCTAATGACCCTAGTATGCAACTTATTCGCTGACCCTTAATCCCCTTTGCACTCACAGGAGTGCGATGTGTGCCCCAGGCATATTGTAGGCCTCTGTGCCCAAAACATTTCAATAGTTCAGGTGGTTGCAGCATATTATTAAGGAATAAAACAGTGCACAAAGAAGAAAGGCTTTGGCCAGCAAATCCATCAATAAAAATTTGCTGCATTTTGGGAAAAGGAGCCTCCACCAGTATTGATCATTTGCCTGACATCCCTGGCATTCTTGTGCAGGTCCTCCTCTTTCAAACATGTCAGATAAGGAGATTCCTTTTGGGAAACTCTTTGGTGCCAATAAAGATAGGAAGACAAAAAAATCTTGAAACTAATTTTGCACATAGCTGATGAGAACCTAAGTGCCAGCAAAGAAGACAAGTAATAGGCATGATATCCCACTGATGCAACATATATTCATAGCTTGGGTTAAGGGTGGATTGTGCTAATAAAACTTCTTTAAAGTATGGGTAGCCCCAAAGGCTTCTGCCACACATAGCCATTTTCTCTTTCTCAGAGGTGAGAATTGTGCCAGAGGCCCATCTAAAACATGCATAAGGAACTGACCCTATAAAGAGTTTGATAGGGTAGATGTAGAAAAGATGTTTCCACTTGCAGGCAAGACCAGAACTAGTGGACATAAGTATAATATAGTCACTAATAAATCAATAGGAATTTCAGAGGAAACTTCCTTAGGCAGAGAGTGGTTAGAATGTGGAATTCACCACCATGAGGAGTATTTGAGGTGACCAGCATAGATGTGTTTAAGGGGTAGCTGATAAACATGAGGGAGAAAGGAATAGAAGGATTTATTAATGGTCAAGTCTGCTCTGGAGTTGGTGATCCACCCCGATCAGACCTGTACTGTACCCGGCAGAAGATCTCTGATAGTCTCGTGCCCGGGGAAGTTGTTGAGTCAGAAACTTTAGGGACTTTCAAAAGGCTTTTGGATAGGTATATGGATAAAGGAGAATGATGGGGTATAGATTAAATTGTCCTTGACAGAGGACAAAGGATCGGCACAACATTGTGGGCCGAAGGGCCTGTTCTGTGCTGTATGTTCTATGTTCTATGTTCTATGTACTCAGGGATACAATCGCCTATGTACGGGACAGGAGGGTGGACACCTGCCTCATCAGCCTGGACCAGGAGAAGGCTTTTGACAGGATATCGCACACCTGCATGATGGACGTGCTTTCCAAAATGGGGTTTGGGGAGGGAATCTGCAATTGGATCAAACTGCTCTACAAAAACATCAGTAGCGCAGTCTCAATCAATGGGTGGGAATTGGAAAGTTTCCCGATCCAATCTGGAGTCAGACAGGGCTGTCTCTCTCCCCAGTCTTGTTTGTTTGCTGTATTGAACCCTTTGCTGAGTCTATTAGGAAGGATGCGAACATAAGAGAGGTGATAATCCCAGGCAGCGGAGGCACTCAGGTTAAAACCTTCCTGTACATGGATGACGTCGCCGTCTTCTGCTCGGATCCGCAGTCCATGCGCAGACTGATGAGCATCTGCGACCAAGTCGAACTGGCCTCGGGAGCCAAAATTAACCACGGCAAGAGCGAGGCCATGTTCTTTGGGAACTGGGCTGACTGATCCTTTGTACACTTCACCGTCAGGTCAGACTACCTGAAGGTGCTGGGGATATGGTTTGGAAGGGCCGGGGCGTGCACCAAAACCTGGGAGGAACGAGTAGCCAAGGTACAACAAAAGTTGAGCATGTGGAGGCAGCGATCTCTCTCCATTGTGGGTAAGAACCTGGTAATCAGGTGCGAGGCGCTCACGTTGTTGCTGTACGTGGCGCAGGTCTGGCCCATACCCCACTCCTGCGCTGTGGCGGTCACCCGAGCCATTTTCCGCTTCGTCTGGGGATCTAAAATGGACCGGGTCCGGAGGGACACGATGTTCAAAGCTCTGGACAAGGGCGGGAAAAATGTACCCAACGTGGCCCTCATCCTGATGACCACCTTCGTGTGCGGCTGCATCAAGCTGTGTGTAGACCTCCAGTACGCAAACTCCAAGTGTCACTACGTGCTGAGGTTCTATCTGTCCCCGGTGTTGCGAAGGATGGGCCTGGCCACATTGCCGCGGAACACTCCATGCAGCTGGACCGTGCCGTACCACCTATCCTTCGTGGAGCAGTTTCTGCGGGAAAACACCTTTGACCACCGATCCATCAGGCAGTGGTCTGCATGGAATGTCCTCAAGGCCCTACAGGAAAAGGAGACGGGGGATCCTGTCGGATGGTTCCCAGAGCAGACCGCCAAAGTCATTTGGTGGAATGCCTCATCACCAGAACTTTCAAACAAGCACCAAGATGTAGCTTGGCTGGTGGTGAGAAGGGCCCTCCCCGTAAGATCCTTTCTGCACGCCCGAAGTCTCGCCCCCTCCGCACAATGCCCCCACGGTGGCTGTGGTGGGGAAGAGACGGTTGCCCACCTCCTCCTGGAATGTGTTTTTGCAAAGCAGGTGTGCAAAGAGATGCAGTGGTTTTTGTCGAGGTTCATCCCAAGCAGCTCTGTAACACAGGAGTCTGTGCTCTACGGGCTGTTCCCAGGGACGCACACCGAGATAAACATCAACTGCTGCTGGAGGACTATCAATTCGGTGAAAGATGCCCTTTGGTCTGCCCGAAACTTGCTGGTCTTCCAGCGCAAAGAGTTGTCCACGACCGAATGTTGCAGACTGGCACATTCCAAGGTCCAGGACTACGTGCTGAGGGACACACTAAAGCTTGGGGCAGCCGCAGCAAAGGCTCAATGGGGAAAGACCACTGTGTAAGGTCCCCCCACGAAGCTGAACTGAGAGGCTGGATCCATGGAAAACCCCTTGAACTGTATTGGGAAAATTTTCATTTGCTGTAAAATGTTAAAATGTTAATGGCATGACAAATATGAAATGGAAGGGTTGTGAGGCAACTCATGATTGTAATGAAGCAAACGGACCTCCTTTGCACTGTTTGTATTTTTTGACTTGGTACTGTTTGAAACTGGTAATGTAATTTTCACAGATTTTTATGAATAAAGTATATTTTGGGGAAAAAAAAACACCTGCACAAACCTGTTGGGCCAAATGTTCTGCTTTCTAAATGCAGTCAGGTTTAGAAGGGCAGGTTTAAAGCTCATTCACTGGGATTCGCTTGAGCAAATTCTGCCCTAAAGTATTTGACCACTAATATTGCAGATGGTAATTTCAAGCAATGAAGAGTACGTATTGCTTTTTATGCCCAATAATATGATCCTCCTGTCTCCTGCCCCTGAGTACAGATGAGCAAGTTGATTGGATTTGACCTTTTGCCTTATGAGGCAAACAAAATTCCCAGAAGTGCTAGTAGTTTTAATCATTTGTGTTTCTTCAAAGAAAGTCACTTTTAATTGAAGAAGGAAATGGTATTGAAAAATCCATCAGACTACAGACATTGTACTTATACTGTACTTAATGATTTTAGATTTTTAGATATACAGCACTGAAACAGGCCCTTCGGCCCACCGAGTCTGTGCCGACCATCAACCACCCATTTATACTAATCCTACACTAATTCCATGTTCCTATCACATCCCCACCTGTCCCTATATTTCCCTACCACCTACCGATACTACGGGCAATTTATAATGGCCAATTTACCTATCAACCTGCAAGTCTTTGGCATGTGGGAGGAAACCGGAGCACCCGGAGATAACCCACGCAGACACAGGGAGAACTTGCAAACTCCACACAGGCAGTACCTGGAATTGAACCCGGGTCACTGGAGCTGTGAGGCTGCGGTGCTAACCACTGCACCACTGTGCCGCCCTAAATCTAAAAAGGAAACAAAATCAGCAAGATCAAAACAAGGCAAAGGACTTACTGTTTTAAAGAAGTAGTAAAATCTGAACAGTCCTTGTGATTTTTGCTCTGTCCTAGTTGGCAGAGGTCTGCTTTCATTAGTATGGGGCTGGCTTTCACTGCTCCCACTGGGTTCACTAAATGCTTTCTGTAACAAACATGGTCTGTGCACTGCCTTTCCAGTTGTTGCAATGCAATATTTTTAAATTCTGCTTTTGCAGATCTTGTGAATATTTAAGTTTGTTATTAAATTTCATTTTTCTCATGTTCTTCGGCTGTGAAGTGCACAAGCACAACAGGGTGATTTTAATGGAAAAGGGGATCTTAACTCCTGGGCCTCATCTGTATGCTTACTGTCAATGTCTGCCTGAACCTGATGGGAAGCCAGCAGTTGTGATCAGGATTTCCGGGGGAAGGAGGCTGCTGCCTGGGGCCTGAAGGAATGGCCCCCTGCAATGTGGTAAATGGTTGAGAGGGGGAATTGGACAGTCAGACGGGGAGGAAACCCTGGGGCAGGGAAGGCCCAGAGTAGCTCTCTTGTTTCTCCTGGCTTATAAGGATACAAAGAAACAAAATTATAAGACCTGTCTGGATCTCGACCAAGTAGCCCGGCTTCTCTTGCCTATAGGTTTGACCTGGCAGGGAAGCATCATGGCTTCCATGCAGGCCTGAGGTTGATATTGCAGTTGGGCCCAATGAAATCATTGGAGCCTGATCAGCATATTTAAAGCAGGAGCTTGCTGCCTTCCAGCAGGTGTACTGTCCTCCTGCTAAGCAGAGCAAGTTAATATCAGGATTTGCAGGAAGGCAAAATTGGAAAGGCATTTTAACTGCCTGCCTGCAATTAATGCTAACCTTGCAGAGTTTAATTCAGAAACCAATGTAAGTTCTGTTATAGTAGTTTTACTTTAGGTTAGACAAGAAGAAATAGTTTTTGTACATGTTCAGTCGGCAATGGTAACCAAGTACAATATTCATAGATTTTAGTTGTTAGACTTTGGGTATTCTCCAAATGGTAGGTCAACAGTAGTGGCTGTACACAATATGCAAGTGACTCAATCATACTCCATCTTGTGCTAACCTGACAGAGGAGAAATAAAACATTTTAAAAAATATTTTAGATCCGAATCTTTCAATTTAACACCTTAGAACTTAAGAGTACTTTGACCAGCTCTAACCACAATCACAATCATATACTTCCTGTTGTAACAATTTTTACAGAGCCCTTTTGTACTCAGGGTCACAGAGCAGGTTTATTAAATTATATGCAAAGAGATCTTGATCCTGTGATTGACTAAGGCAGCATCGTAAATCTATTTGCATAGTGATCGAGAAGCACCACATGGATGGCTGATTGCCTTCTGAGAAATCATCCGTGTAATGATCTTTTATGCTTTTATGTTTCTAGTAACTTCATTAACAGATCATTGAGATACCAAGTTGTAACAACAGTTTTGCAAAGTATGGGCTGAATTTAGAGACCCTGTTGCGGGTCCTGGTGGCAGACCCAGAAGTGAGTGCTGTCACTGCTCATCACATGTGCGATGGGCCCACTGCAATCAAGTGGTGGGTGGCCAATTATCACAATGGAAGCACGGGACCCATCCAACCATTTGTGATGGGGGCAGGCTTCAGGGTGCTGAATGCAGTGTAAGAAGATTCAGGAGCAGGTGCTGGCGTCATATTTAAAGCACTGCCTGCCCTGCTCTCATTGCTGCCTTTGAGTCACTTGCTGATTCATGTTCTCTGTTGAAACTGGTGTCGGAGTGACCCCTGGACACCCCCACCCCCCCCAAGAAGGATGCCACAGAATGGCAGAGACAAGACACAGGTGGCCCCATGGTTTAGCGATGCCTCTTTGGAGATTCTCCTCCAAGCTGCAAGGGAAAAGCAGGGAGGTCCTCTTTCCAAGGGATGGCAAGAAGCGATCCTCCCACCTGACCAAGCAAGCCATGGATGGAGATCACCCCCCGAACATAAGTTCAGTGCAGAAAGAGAGTCAATGACCTCCTTCGTTCTGCCAAGGTGAGTGCTCCACACCGCTCTCCTCTTTGGGGCTTGCATGTGGCTACGCAGGAGGACATGCGGAGGGAGGCATCACAATGCCGCTGGCAAAGGGTATTCGGCATCAGCTCATCCTAACAGATGCATGGCTGCATCTCAGCCACAGGCCACTCTCTTTCACAGCTCACCCCCATTAACTCCCCTGAGAGTGGACGGGAGAATGAGCTATACAGCAACGCCCAGCAGGAGACGAGGGACTGCCACAGCAAAACTGTCCTGTTGCTCTTTCTGCGAAGTATGAACTATCTCCCTCTTTCCACTTGCAGGACAAGCAGGCCCATAAGAACAGAAAGACATCAAGGAGTGGCGGAGAGATTCCAGACATCCGGCCTCTCTCGACAGCGGAGGAGGTGATACTGGAGTTAGCGGGGACCCAAGGCAGCTGATCAATAGCATTCCTCGCAAGTGAGTGAGGATCGTCTTTACTCATCATCCAGCATGCTTCTGGAGACCCACATCACGCATGGATATCATGACGAGATCTGCACAGCCTGACCCACACATGTTTGTGCTCTCTCATGCAGGTCGACGTCCAGCAGAAGGGGGACAGCCGTCAACCTCTGAGAAGGAGCAGCAGTCAGAGGAGGCACGGTCACATGACTTTCCTCCACCTTCCATCAGCACAGATACTTTGACCTCAGTGGATTTCCGCTTGGCTTTAGAATCAGGGTCACAAGCTGGTGAGAGCACTGCACACACAACCGAGCAGCTGGCTGAGGCTGAGACAGCGTGTCCTCTGACAGTAGAATGATTGTGGCTGGCCAGGCCCATGCTGAGCCCCAGGCTGACGATGAGCCTCTGTTGTCGACAGCACAGGGCAAGCTGGAGCTGCAGAGAGAGGTAAGGCAACATCTGGCAGAAGAGTCCATCCATGCCATGAGTGCTGCCATGTCTCAGGCATGTCAGTACATGGCTTCCTCCATTGAGAAGTTGGCGATCCTCATGGAGAGCCACATGCCACAGATGCAAGCAACCTCCACACCATCGCCTTGGCCATGCGCTCAACGCAGCAGTGGCAAGGCAAGAGACGGATGAGGGCCCCTGGAGTCTTCTCCAGGTCCTTGTCCTTCTCTGGTCAGCAGGGGGGTTCAAGTGAGCCTTGAAAAGAAGGAGGAGAGACTGACCTCCACAGCTGGGGGCTTCACTCAGGGTGATCTAAGTGTGGCTAGCGTCTCCTCAGCACCTCCGCCAGTGAATCCAGTTCCAGTAGGGATGATGCCTGAGGAGAGTCCTGCACCTGTTCAGGAAACCCTCAGACAGCCGGGGCCCGCCACATCTTAGGCAGCCAGAGGACGGCCGCCTGATCAGCAGCCTACCTCCAGCCCAACTGCTCGCGATGGGTTCACACCTTGTAGAAGCACTGGAAAATGTATAAAGAAAACCACCTAGACGCACTCGGGATTTCATGGGTGTTTGAAATTTTCCATTAGTTTTGTCATAAAGCTTTTTCGTTATTGAAGTTAGCATTTATTGTAGAAAATTCTTCTGCTTTCATGCCTTAATTGTGAGATGCTGACTTCACCCTCCTCCCTTAGTGGACTGTCAGTGTAAGTACAGCCCTCCTTTGGTAAGCGTCTCACATGGGCCACAGGGCGTGGTTAAGCTGGGTGCTAGGTACAGAGCCCAAACAGAACCAAGGTGGCAGACTTAATGCATTGAGGTGAGTCTTGATTGAGTTCACTCTGAGAGGCCATCATGGTGGCTTGAAGCGGGTAAGTATGAGACTTTATTTTGCTTCCTTGGCCCATCACTTAATGTGCCTGGCCTCCAGTGCAGGGGGTTCAATATCCAGTGCTGCCTGCTCATCACCCTACTCCATGTCCTCCTCATCTGTGGAGGAGTGTTGCTTAGGCATGTCATTGTCATACACGGCCTCCCCCCTCTGCACAGCTAGATAGTACAGAGCACAGCAGACAACCACGATACATGAGACCCTCACTGGGGCATTCTGCAGGGCTCCACCAGATCAGTCCAGGCACTGGAATCTCATCTTCAGCAGCCCAATGGCCTGCTCGATAGTTGCTCGGACGGAGCAGTAACAGGTGTTGTACCTCTCCTCTGCTTCAGTGTGAGGGTTCCTCACAGGCATCAGTAGCCATGTCTTCAATGGATATCCCTTGTTCCTGAGGATCCAACCCTGAAGGCACTCGGGAGTTCGAAGTATGTAGGTGTTATGACTGCTTCCCAGGACAAGGGCACACGCCTACAGGAAATGCTTTTGGCGGTCGCAGACCAGTTGAACATTGATGGAATGGAAGCCCTCCCTGTTTATGAAGGTGGCTGGCTGGTCTGTGGGAGTCTTGATGGCCACATGCATGCAATCTATCACATCTTGCACCTGGGGGAATTCAGCGATGGCCCCAAATCCAATAGCCCTCTCGGCCTGATTGTCAGGGGCTGTTCAGTAGCGCACATAGTCACTGGCCCTCTTGAAAAGGGCTTTGGTCACCTCCTTGATGAGGCAATAGAATGCTATCTGGGAGATGCCACACATGTCCCTGGTGGATCATCGGAATGATCCAGACGCGTAAAAGTTAAATGCCACAGGATCTTCAAGATCACTGGCAAAGGGTGACCACTAAATCCAAAAGGTTGCAACTTATCCAGCAGCATGGTGCATAAGTCGGCGACAGACTCCCTGGAGAGCCGTAGTCTTCACTGACAATGCTACTCGGACATTTGGAGGTAGCTGATTCGAGTCATGTACACACTCTGGTGCAGGTAGACCCTTCTTGGCATGGTCAGCTGCTGCTACTCTCGTCATGGAGTTTCACGGGCAGGCACAGCTGCATCCTGGCCGTCTCTCCATCAGAGACACTGCATCACTCCACAGGGGTCCAAAAAAGACAAGGTGTGTGAGACCCATGCCAGGTGGTCTCCAGAGCACTTTCCTTGCAGAGATGAAATTGCATTGGCAGCTTTGCCTTTGGTACTCCTCTCAGCTGTCTTGCTAATGACCCTCACTGCCCATCCTTGCCGAGAGTCAACCCTCTCACCCGATAGTACAGCCGCCCATACAGAATACCCAATAGTACGGCCACCTGGTAATGCCACCTAGCAACACAGCCACCCAGTAATGCCACTTGGCAGCATGACCACCCATGCAGAGCACACAGCACTGCAGGCTGACAATGGCCTCTCCACCCTCTCTTCCCTTTTGCAGTGCTGGCCATGGTTACCTTCCTGTCGTGGCACTGAGGCCTCGCCGCAGTACTGCCAGCTTTCAATGGCCTGGAATCCGAAGGCACGTAAGGGCTGCCTGTCGTCCACTTAATTCCAAGCCCCCCCATTGAATCACTTTCAATTACAAGCAAATGTAATATAAGTATCTGTTCAAGAATTTAAATTACACCTTGTTGCATCAGGGCCTTGGAGCTTTCCCACCGTTGGCTAAATCCAGAACTGACATCACGATGCCGGATTTCCGGGTGGATGTGTTCGGCCTCCCATGCCTCCATTTGCATTCCAAACGGGATCATTAAATTCCACCCTATATGTGCAATTTATATTAATATATATTTTATTCCTTATGGTTATCTTTTTAAAACCTTGTAATAGTGGGGCAAAAGTAAAGTCTGATGTCTGTGTATCTGGGATTTTTTGTGTATCTGCAGGTTCCTTTAAACGTTCAGCTTCACATCATCCCAAAACAATCGACCCAAGTTAAAACTGAGAATCACACCTTGATATTCATGAGTTAATTTATTTTGTATTGTGTTCCTTCAGCCACTGCTCCATTGTTCCAAGCTCATTCTGATGATTGGGGCGAGGAGCTGTTTTTTTTTAATTTCCAAAATATACTTTATTCATAAAAATCTGTAAAAATTACATTGCCAAACAGTTTCCAAACAGCACCAAAAAATACAAACATTGCAAGGGAGATCAGTTTCCTTCAATACTGTCATGAGTTTCTTCACAACCCTTCCGTTTCACAATTATCATGTTAATTACAGTTTTACATTTACAGCAACTGAGAATATTAACGATACAGTTCAAGGGTTTTCCCATGGATCCAGCCCCTCAGTCCAGCTTGGTGGGGGAACCTTACACTGTGGTCTTTCCCCATTGAGCCTTTGCTGCGGCTGCCCCGAGCTTTAGTGCGTCCCTCAGCACGTAGTCCTGGACCTTGGAATGTGCCAGTCTGCAACATTCGGTGGTGGACAACTCTTTGCGCTGGAAGACCAGCAAGTTTCGGGCAGACCAAAGGGCGTCTTTCACCGAATTGATAGTCCTCCAGCAGCAGTTGATGTTTGTCTCGGTGTGCGTCCCTGGGAACAGCCCGTACAGCACAGACTCCTGTGTTACAGAGCTGCTTGGGATGAACCTTGACAAAAACCACTGCATCTCTTTCCACACCTGCTTTGCAAAGGCACATTCCAGGAGGAGGTGGGCGACCGTCTCTTCCCCACCACAGCCAACGCGGGGGCACTGTGCGGAGGGGGCGAGGCTTCGGGTGTGCATGAAGGATCTGACGGGGAGGGCCCTTCTCACCACCAGCCAAGCTACGTCTTGGTGCTTGTTTGAAAGTTCTGGTGATGAGGCATTCCGCCAAATGACTTTGACGGTCTGCTCGGGGAACCATCCGACAGGATCCACCGTTTCCTTTTCCCGTAGGGCCTTGAGGACATTCCGTGCAGACGACTGCCTGATGGACCGGTGGTCAAAGGTGTTTCCCCGCAGAAACTGCTCCACGAAGGATAGGTGGTACGGCACCGCCCAACTGCATGGAGCGTTCCGCGGCAATGTGACCAGGCCCATCCTTCGCAACACCGGGGACAGATAGAACCTCAGCACGTAGTGACACTTGGAGTTTGCGTACTGGGGATCTACACACGGCTTGATGCAGCCGCACACGAAGGTGGTCATCAGGATGAGGGCCACGTTGGGTACATTTTTCCTGCCCTTGTCCAGAGATTTGAACATCGTGTCCCTCCGGACCCGGTCCATTTTAGATCCCCAGACGAAGCGGAAAATGGCTCGGGTGACTGCCACGGCGCAGGAGTGGGGTATGGGCCAGACCTGCGCCACGTAGAGCAACAACGTGAGCGCCTCGCACCTGATGACCA